>NC_043715.1:34440741-34522143 GCF_006229205.1 Suricata suricatta | reverse complement strand
TTAGGCAGTCAATTTTTACTTCTGCCCAAACTAGTATCTTTGAATTTTTAGAAAACTAAAATGGAACTCTCAAGTAATTATGTAGAAATTCTTTTGTAATTTTTGCTGGGTATATGGCTGATATTGAATACATTTAGGGTTGTCATATTTAATAAAGTTTGTCTTATGAATAATTGAAATTTATCTTTCATTTTGGCCTTTCTGAAATTATAGCTCTACATGAAATGTTAGATTAATTCATCCTATATCTGCTGGGAATTTACTACGGCGGCTTAAATGAAAAGGTGCTTAGTTTTTCTCATATAATATGATGCCCGGAGATAGCTAGCTGCTTGGTCTGTCAGTTTCTCTTTATTATCTCAGAACGGCTGCTCCAACTACTGACATCAGGACAAAAAAAGGGAGAAGGTTGATAAAAGTGGTATGTTAGATATTTTTCATCTGAAATAGCCTTTTTTATCAGAAACCTCAAAAGGTTTCCCAAAAGTCCTCAGCACACTCCTTCTTAGGCCTTATATAAGGCCACTTTTAACTACAGAGGCAAGTCATGGGGGTTTCTGTTTTGTTTTATTTTGTTTCCAGCCTCTCTAGTTAGTCTGTTCAATAAAAATATAATGTGAGCCACTTGTGTAATTTAAAATTTCCAGTAGCTACATTAAAAACAGCAGATGAAATTAGTTTTTATAATGTGTTGTACTTAATGCAATGTACTTAAATATCTTTCTTTCAACATATAATAAATATAAACAATTATTAAGGAGCTATTTTTAAATTTTTGTTAAGTGTCCAAAATTGGTACATATTTTACACTGAAAGTCCATTTTAATTTGGACTAACTGCATGGCAAGTTCTCACTAGGCACCTGTGGCTAGTGGCTACCTTAGTTACTGCACATGGTTGTTTCCTGTGTTTGCTTGTCGCTTATAGGATATTGAGTTTTTATAATGTGATAAAATGATTTTGCACAAGAATCAGGAAACTATTTTCTTTAAGATATTTACCCATCTCCTGTTCTCTACTACAAAACCCAGCTTTTCTTGATGAAAGAATGGTTATTGTATCACATTTTTTTATTGTTCTGGTAGTGTCTCATAAGCCAACCATGTACATGCCACTATATATGGATATGATCTTAACCTGTTTTTTTTAATAGATAAAATGTTAAATTGTTGCAAAAACTTTGTTCTTTAGAGCACCAGTCCAGATTCATTGTCTAACCATTGCTATCATTCTGTGTCCCCATGGCCTTCCCGCCCCGTGCTCTGTCTCTTGAAATGTTCACATCTCTGAAACCTTTCCTCATACCTCAAATGGGAATTTGTCTTTCTCTTGTGGTGATACTGGTACACATAATTCAGACTGTGTTATAGTGTTATTTAAGAGGTATTTTGGTTATGATGTATTATAGAAAGAGCTAAACATAAATTGTCATTATTCATAGTACACATCTTTTTTACAATATTGCATCTAGGTTTGGGTGCTATAATCTCAGTGAAATTATCAGACATTGGAGAGGATTCAGGTTTGTTACTTTAGAAAAATAGCACCTTGTAGTGCTTACATCTTTTTAAATAATGTACAGTAGATGCTAGA
The DNA here is from genome assembly GCF_006229205.1 of Suricata suricatta. Lineage (NCBI taxonomy): Eukaryota > Metazoa > Chordata > Mammalia > Carnivora > Herpestidae > Suricata > Suricata suricatta. The sequence goes on along the minus strand of NC_043715.1, from coordinate 34,520,550 downwards.
ATTGGACACACCTAAAAAGGTATGATTGATTTAGATGATCTCTTGAGCTCTTTCCCAATCCAGTCTCCAAATATTGAAAAATAACAATTAGGGGCGCCTGGGTGGCTCAGTCGGTTAAGCCTCCAACTTCGGCTCAGGTCAGATCTCACGTTCGTGGGTTCGAGCCCCGCATCAGGCTCTGTGCTGACAGCCAGCTCAGAGCCTGGAGCCTGCTTCCGGTTCTGTGTCTCCTCCTCTCTCTGCCCCTCCCCCTCTCATGCTCTGTCTCTCTCTGTATAAAAAATAAATTAAAAAATTGAAAAAAATTATTAAAAAAAAAAAGAAAAATAACAATTATATTGTATTTTTTTAGCCAAATAAAAATATTTTCCAAACACAAAAATTTGTTCCTAGTTTCTTATACATGCTTTGAAATTTAGAAATTGAATTTTGTTTCAGTGTTGTGTAGTGTTGGTAGGAGATAAGAGAGATGTGGAAATTTAAACAGTGTTTAATAGGATTAAAATGGATTTTTAATTGTTATTACAATAGCCTCTCATTTCAGGATAATGTTATAATTTGGGGAATTAAAAAAAATTAAGCCTACAGTATGTTGGTTTAGATTTCTTAATTAAAGAATAGTGTTGCCAAAAGATGTATTCTCAAATGTTAGTTATTACTGAAATAAAGCAGATAAATGAAAAAATTTTGGTAATTTCATGAGACATAGTAACCTGGAATAGCCACTTCTCTCATAGTAGAAATAAAGACATTATCTCAACCATATAAAATGATCATTGGTTAATATGGATTTACTTCATATATGACATGTTATAGGAAAAAATATATTAGTAATTGTTCATAATCCTTTTTTCAAATATGTTTACATTTAATAAAGAGTTGTAACCTTTACTGTTATAGACAAGTTAAATATACATATATTCATAGAGTCTTTGTTTCATCAGGAAATGCTAATGTTTTAGTTTTATGAATGGTTGAATTACTTGTCTGAAAGTTTTTAATTTGTTATGTTGTATAATGGTTACTTTAGAATCAGATATAAGGAATTTCTTATTTCCTGAGAAAATATCATTGTAACAAATATTTCTATTTGGACAGTAAAATGACTTCTTGTGAACTAGAATCCACTTGCATTGGTCAAACTAAAATATATCATGTTTAGCTACAAAGCAAATTTGAATAATCATTCTTGAATTATAGCAAAAAAATGAACTTTCAGAATTATTCCAAATTACTGTAAGAGGAAGGCAAGTTACTGAAGTTTTGAACAACGCTCTCTCCATATAACTAAGCAGCATTCAGGGCATATAGCCTTCCTACATTTATTAAGAATTACATTGGGGCGCCTGGGTGGCTCAGTCAGTTAAGCATCCATCCAACTTTAGTTCACGTCATGGTGTCAGGGTTCGTGGGTTCGAAGCCCTGCGTCAGGCTCTGTGCTGAGAGCTAGCTCAGAGCCTGGAGCCTTAGGATTCTGTGTCTTTTTCTCTCTGACCCTCCCTTGCTTGTGCTATTTCTCTCAGTTTCTCAAAAATAAATAAAAAACAGGAAAAAAAAAGAGTCATTAGTATCCTACAGCATGACAGAAAAACCTTTTCAATGACTTACCTCTTTTTAATTGTTTCTTAGTCATTTCTTTGCAGCATTAGTGCATTTTGATTTTGTTACTTATAGTTGCAGATACACAACTGCTATGGTAATGAAGTCACTGATGATAAGATGAGGTGCTAAAGTTAAGATGTAAATATTTGCTCTGTGAATTACGCTCTTTGTGATATTGTTTTTCAGTTCCGTGTACTAGTCTCTAGGTCTAAAGTTCTCTCTTGGCCAGTGAGAGGGCAGACGCAGGATTAAAATAGGAGAAAGAGACGGCTAATGTCCGGGAAAAGGCAGGAGCCCTGAATTGGAGTCCATTTTTATTAGGATCAGAAAGTTTACAAACATGGCAATGGACGTGCACAAAGAGACAATGAACCTGTGAACATTAACTTGTGGATGTGAGGGAAAGGGGGTATTGAAGATATTCAGGGTTAGCGGTGTTGGTTAATACAAAACAAAATCCTGGTGCTGGGCAGTTTGGGCAAGGTTGTTTACTGGGGACCGGAGGCACACCTCTGTTTATCTTAGCTAGCCTAGGGGATGGGACAGGTGGGACCTGTGACCTCAGAGTTAATGAGGCACCTTTTCTTTTGTTAATCATCTCTGCTCTAGGTTGCTTCACCTGCAGTGCAGCCATCTAAAGCCCAACTTACCTGTTTGTTTACCTGACTTGGTCTTACCTTCCTGTGAAAGCAGCTTTCTGCTATAATACTAAATTGGGGGGGGGGTGCCCTGAATGCCTAAGCTTCTTTATTTCATATATCTGTGTATTGAGGGCCTTTGCCCCACCCTACTTTACACTGGGGTCTTTGCCCCCCCCCCTCTATTCTGGGGGCTCTGCACCTCCTCCCTATTCTTGGTTGTCTTATCTTGTTTACCCAAACTCCGTGTGAGCATCCTATAGCTTTGCACGTTATGCCTTGTTAACCCATTAGTATAAGCCCAAGGGATCCCTAAGCTTATTCCCCACAGTTCTGAAATTCCTTTATTGTTATTTAATGTCTTTGGATGCCTTACTAGGAAGTCTTGAGACTTCAGTATTTTTCCTTTTACTATTTCAAAATTTTACTTGGCTCACTTAAAAATTTGTAAAGGCCTTTTATGGGAATTTTAGATCAAGTTATATTATTTGGTATTTAATGGTATATTATTTGGTTACAGTATCCTGAATCTGGCAAAGGGTTCTGGTTTCTTTTCAGTAGAATTTTTGTTTGGATGACAAAAATTTTGTTTTCTGAAATGCCTGGATGAAAGTTTTCTAGAATTGAATGCACCTGCACTTGTCACCTATAACAGCATAACAGAAGAGTAAATCCTCATCAAACACAAACTATTTTAATATTTTTGGAAGAAAGCAGGGTATAATTCAGTTGAGAAAAGACTCATTTCTTAATTTTAATATTCCTGGGATTTATGCACACAAGTCGTCACTGTTTTAAGGTAAGGAGCACTTTTCTTCAATAATGCCAAAACATTGAAAGTGTAATTGCCTTTTCTGTTGGTGTTATAGATATGTTAGATATATGTCAATTTTTTTCGACAAATATTTCTTGTGGACCTTTCATGTATAAGAAAGTATGATAGGTAATGGGATAAAATGGTGACTAAGATAGACAGCTCATCCAAACTTGAGAAATCAGGGAGGTTTTTCTCTTCTAGGAAATTTCCTCATCCATGTTGATCTCTGAAGGCAATGTAGGAATTAGAGGATATGTGAAGGCAGTGTAGGAATTAGTAGAATAGGAATATAGTAGGGAGAGACAGTAATATGTAGAAATCACCAAACTTGAGAAAGACCATAGATTATTCTAGGAGCTAGAAGAAGTTTCACTTGTAGGTTTTTGGGGGCAACCAAAGAGGTAGTATAGTTGGGTAGCTGTCACAATAGATATTTGGTCATGTTTCTGTAAATGTGACCATACAATTGACTAGGCCGATTTTTTAGCCTCTCTCAATTCAAACTGATAGATTAGATAAACTATAACAAACTGATATGATTAGATAAACTGTAACAAAATTTATTTTAAAAACAACCAAGTAACCAAGTACAAATGAAATAAAGGAAATCCCTAGATGCCAGAAATGAAGACAAAATTAGTAGATTAACATTTGAGCTGATGATGGATTAAGCTCAGAAACCTAATAGATTCAGATATATTGTGTTACTTAGCTATTATAACTTCTTAACAAAGTACTCCCAAATTTAATGTCTTATATACAACTTTTGCCCACAACTGGCTAGCCAATTCTACTGGTTATGACCAGTCTCAGCTGGTCTTGGCTGAGCTCACTCATGTAGGTTGTAGCTGATGTAGACAGGTTGACAGCTGATTTAAGATGGCATTGACTAATATAAGCCATTTGTGTTCCACATGGTCTGTCGTCCCCCAGAATGGAGCTAGGATTATTCTCAAGGCAAAGTAAGGGATCTGAGAGTAGATGCATGTCAGGCTTCTTGAGACCTAGGCTCAGAATTGGTCCACCCTCATTCTGGTGGCCAAAGCAAATCATGTGTCTGACCTCTTGTTGGAATGAACTATAAGATCATGTTTCAAAGGGTTTAGATAGTTGAAGTGTGGAAGATTGAGTCCATTTTTGTGATCACTATAACATAGATCTTTTTTTTAATGTTTATTTTGAGAGAGAAAGAGAGAGAGAGAGAGAGAAAGTGGGCACAAGCAAGGAAGGGACAGAGAAAGAGGGAGAAAAACCCCAAACAGGCTCCATGTTGTCATTACAGAGTCCAATACGGGGCTCCAGTTCACAAATCATGAGATCATGACCTGAACTGAAATCAAAAGCTGGACCCTTAACCAACTGAGCCCCCAAGGCCCCCACGGTATCATAGATCTTATGGGCCCAGGGTTCGAGTTTTTAAATGGTCACACTGGAACAAGAGATGCTGGCTTGGGCAAATTCAAGATGAGATGTTACATATGAAGTCTATCCATGAGCTTACAAAGAACTGTCTTCTCTGGAAGCAGAGCAAAACAAACCTCTGCTCACTGGCCCAGAGAATAGGAAGCTCCTGTTATCTAAGACCGTAGATTGTGCCATGTGCTGACATGGGGTCTGAAAGATAAAGTTGCATTTTAGGTGTATATCCACAAATGAAAACCTTCACTGAAATGAGTTAAATAATACAAATAATAATTACAAAAGATTATAAATTACATGAGGAAATTATTCAAAACAGCCAGGCACAGCAAATAAGGAAGGCTTGTACTCCATGAATTTTAGATAATAGAAATATTTGAGAGAGACTCTAAAATAAAAATGTTTAAATTGTTAAATATTAATATAGAGGGGAAATAAAGAATATAAAAATGTATGAAAAGGAACCAAAAGTGATTATTAGAAATAAAAATTATAAATAACTAAAAGGTTAGTGGACATGTTAAAGAATAGACTGGACATTGCTGAAGATAGAATTTATGCACAAGAAGATAAGTGCTGGGAGAACAGAGAAGTAAAAAGATAGAAAATATGAAATAATGTTTAATAGTAATTGAGGATCGAATGAGAATGTCCAAAATATTCTTCATAAGAATGAAGAGTAGAGAGAATTGGGGAAAGGCAGTTTTTGAAGAAGTAGTGACTGATAATGTGAATTGAGGAAAACATGAGTCTTGCACAGAGTACATAAAAATAAATTCTCCCCTCCCACCGCACCCTTCCCCTACCCAGAAAACTCCTGGGGAATTATAAAACAAGTGATAGAGGAAATCTGGGTCTCTAAATGACGTTGTGGAAGTAAGCTGACCCATTAATCTGTGTTTTATAAAATTTAAAGGAATTTTTGAGGGAAAAAAATTTTTTTGATGGCTTGAAACAACATAGTGATGCTCATATGAAATGTGCAACTCTTTGTCTGCAGCTCTAAACGAGGGGAGCGCCTGTGTAGTGCCCCACTGGGGGCTGTAGCCGGGGACGGGGTACCCAGCTCCAGCTGTAGGGGCAGCTGATGTATAGCAAGCAGAGTGGAGTGAACTAGCCTTTGTAGCTCCCAGTGTGCTGGCTAGCTTGAATACTTCTGGGGCTGTCGGGGCTGTCCCTAGTTGTATGGTATCTAGTCCTGTTATAATTAGGGTGTGTGTATAATGCACAAAGTGTGAGAACCCAATTAGAAAGCGGTTAGGATGTGAACTTAATCAGTACTTAATCCTCTGTTTTATGCAAGAAGAGGAAGTGACCAGTTTCCAACCAGCGCCTCAAAATTGAGATAAGATAGCATTGAAACAAAGAAGTAAAAACTATATCACGCATGGACAAATGATTCTGTACAAGAAATCAATTATATCTTAAAATGCCATTGCATTGGGGGTTTTCTTTTTACAGCAGTTTGTTTTTTACCCTGTTTATCTAAGGTAAAGGTATAAAGATTGACATTACTTAATAATTAAAGGATACAAAGTACTGTTCAAACCTAATAGTAAATCCTCAATGTATATAAAGCAAAAATTTATTAGAATAGGTATGAAGGAGATTTTTAACACATACTTAGAATGTGATAAAGGAGATAAAAAATAAAAGCTATGATATAGATTATCTGACCACATTACATTTAGAAGTCAGTAGGTAAAAGATGCCCAATCTAAATATCCTGTTTTTGGAAACTAAAAATACATAAACTTCTGTTTTATGATTTTGAAGAATGAAAATGGAAATTGAGTAATATAATGGAATGACAATGAAAACACCACGTACCAATACTTGTGGAATGTACCTGAAGTGTTGGACAATTTTTAGCTTTGAACACACATATTAGTAAAGAGTTATGATAAAAACTAGCAAGTTAATTATTCTGTTTTAAATTCAGAAAAAGAATACTATAGTAAACACAAAGCAAGTAAGAAGAAAGTAATAAAGATAGAAATAAAGGTATAAAATACGGAGTTAGAGATTGTTAGCAAAACCAAGAACTGTTTTTTTTTTTTAAGGTTAATAATTTAACCAACCTCCTAAAACTTTGCCAAGCAGAAAAGGAATACTTAAACAGATGAATAATATTAGGAATGAAAAGGAGAGTATAAGTACAAATAAGTAGACATTTTTTTTAATGTTTAGTTTTAGAGAAAGAGAGTGCATGCATGCAAGGGTGGGGGAGGGTAATAGAGGGGAAGAGGCAGAGTCCCAAGCTGGCTCCATACTCAGAGCTTGTAATGGGGCTTGATCCCAGGACAGTGAGATCATGACTTGAGCCAAAAGCATGAGTTGGACACTTAACCAACTGAGCCACCCAGGTGCCCCAACAAACAAGTAGACATTTAAAGAGAGAGAATATAACCTAAGAAATTATTTGGCAGTAAATATCAAAATGATCCCAAATGGAATGTGTTCTAGGAAAACCATAGGTTACTTTTATAAGCTGATTTGTGAACCCCCCAAATTCATATGTTAAAATCCTAACTCCCAGTACCTCAAAACATGGTCTTATATGGAAATAGGATTGTTGCAGGTGTATTTAGAGATAAGGCCTTTAAAGAAGAGAGTTTAAATCTGGCCCAAAGAATAGCCCTAATACAGTCTGACTGATGTCCTTATAAGGAGAGGAAACTGGAACATACAGACAGACACCAGGGACATGTGTGATCAGAGGGACAAACATGTGAGGCAGAGGAACAAGACGGTGGCTCACCTTCAAGTCAAGGAGAGAGGCCTTAGAAGAAACCAAACTTGCTGATACCCTGATCTTGGTTTGTGGCCTCTATAACTATGAGAAAATAAATTGTTGTTTAAGCCTGCCAGTCTCTGATATGTTGCTGTGGAAGCCCTAGAAAACTAATAAAGTTACTAAAGCTAAAGAAAAGGAAAAATAAAATAGACCAATTATGGTGTTTCTTAAACTTTTTGATGTTGTTATTGCCCTCAAGAGGGGGGAAAACTAAGTTTTCTCTAATGTAAAAATTAGATAATAAGTTTTGTCAAGGTAGACTTGAGCGTTCCATGGCCATACCTTACTGTAATACCTAAGATTTTTTGTTTGTTTCTGAGAACCAGTTTTCACCCTCTCAGGAATTCATGAGGTTGGTATAATTTTATAAAATTTGACAGAGGTAGTATCAAAAATCATATTCTAGGCTAATCTTTTTCTTCCATTAAATGTTTTTAGGTCATTTAACCATTCAACAAACTGATTGAGTAATTTCTGTTCTAGGCACTAGGGATACAGAACGATGAGGGCAGACAAGGTCCCTGCCTGCCTTGTAGAAATTAAATTTTAGGTGGGAAAATCCGCAAAAGCTTTCTAAAATAGAAAAAAAAAGTATGATTCAATGTAGCGAATTCAAATGGTATGGCCTGATAGAGAATGACATGTATTCCACTTTTGACTGAGTGAGCATGGAAGTTTTAAGATCCTAAATGGCAAAACAACTCCAGCTGGCGGGGGGGGGGGGAGAGAGAGAAAGAGGAAAGGTGGAGAAATGAGTATGTGAAATGAGTCATGGATAATGTATAATTTAAGTTACATTTGGCAATAAGTAATAGAAAACCCAACAAAATGTGGTTTCAGTAGATACAAATTTTATTTCATGCACCAACACTTTCGGAGGTTGGAAGTCCTGGGCTTTAACAGTAAGTGATCAGTGTCATCAAAAATATAGACTTACTTTTTCTCCTATTCTACCATCTTTAGCATTCAGACGTTTATCCAAATAATTGTAATTGCTCTTCCAGGTATAATGTATACACTAGTAAATAAGAATTGGGAAAGAAGAAGGAGCTTAAAAAAAAAAGTTATCTAGAAGCCTGACCCAGTGATTTTAGCTTAATCTTATTGACCAGAACTTGGTTTGTAAGTTCATTTGTTTTGTTCTAAATTTTTTTAACTTTTTTTCTTTTTGAGAGAGAGAGAGAGAGAGAGACAGAGTGTGAGCAGGGGAGGGGCAGAGAGAGAGGGAGACACAGAATCCAAAGCAGGCTCTAGGCTCTGAGCTGTCAGCACAGATTCCGATATGGGGTTCAAACCCACAAGCCATGAGATCATGACCTGAGCTGAAATCAGATACTTAACCAGGTGAGCCACCCATGCACCCCCCCTTTTTTAAAGGGGTATTATTTATGTATTTATTTATTTTAAGTTTGTTTGTTTATTTTGAATAAGGGAAACAGAGCATGTGAGTGGGGGAGGGGCAGAGAGAGAATCCCAAGCAGGACCTCCACTGCCAGTGGAGACCCCAGTGTTGAGCCTGAACTCAGGAGCTCTGAGAGCATGACCTGAGCCAGAGTCAAGAGCTGGATGCTTAACCAGTAAGCCACCCTGGTGCCCTGGTCACAAGGTTTTATACACCATGGAAGGCATTTTGACAGCATATAGTGATGAAAGTGCAAAATGGTTGGGAAACTCTTCTTGAGAAGCATACTAAGATGTATCTTGCAATAGTGTCACATAAAACATTTGTTACAGTAGAATTCCAAATAAGAAATTAAGTAGGGATATAGAAAATAAGGCAAGAGGTATAGTAATAATTACTACATGGAAGATTTACAAATAAATGCTAAAATTATTGGGTGAAAACATGAAGAGAAACAATCTATATAGTCTTAAAGCATTTTCCTTAATATGTTTATTAACTACAAAGGGAACGATTACAATATTACGGAGGAGAACCCCAGTCAAAACCAGTTACTAACTGACCAGGGTTATCATCACTTGTAAGAAGACATTGCCCCCATCCCCCTGCTACACTGCACTAAGAAAGTCACATTATTTCTACCACATTGTTGCCCGAAATGCATAACCTGTTGCCAAAAGTACATAATTTCAGTCCAGTTTTAAGAAAACATTAGGTAGGGGCAACTGGGTGACTCAGTTGGTTCCGACTTTGGCTCAGGTCATGGTCTTGCGGTTCGTGGATTCGAGTCCCACATCGGGCTCTGTGCTGACAGCTCAGAGCCTGGAACCTGCTTTGGAGTCTGTGTCTCCCTCTCTCTCTGCCCCTCCCCCACCACACTCAGTCTCTCTCACTCTCCTCAACAGTAAATAAACATTAAAAAAATTTATAGGATCTACTGCTCAATTATTAAAAAAAAAAAGAAAGCATTAGGTAAACTGAAATTGTGATAAAATAACTAATTAATACTCTTTAAAATTGTCAAGGTCATGAAAAACCAAGAGTGAGGGTGAGATAAACTAAGGCTTCCCTAATTACAAACTAAATACAATGAGGTATGCTGGTTAGGATCCTGGAACAGAAAAATGACAGTGAAAAACGTGAAATTCTAGTAGTATTATGCAGATGTTAATTTCTTGATTCTGATCATTTAACCACAGATAATAAGATGCTAACATTAGAGAAAGCTAGGTGAGGGATATATGGAAACTGAACTCCATTTGTAACTTCTCTTGAAGTCTAAAATTAGTCCAAATTTTTAAAACAATGTTATCTAAATATCCATATTTAGGTGAATGAATTAGTGAATTGTGGCATTTTCAAATGATTAGAATATTATATAGGTATTAAACTGATTAGATTAATGTGTGTCAACATGGATGAATTTAAAAAATAATGTTAGTTAAAAAAAATCAAAGGGCGCCTGCGGGCTTAGTCGGTTGAGCGTCTGACCTCAGCTCAGGTCATGATTTCACCGTTTGTGGGTTTGAGCCCCGCATCGGGCTCTGTGCTGACAGCTTGGGGCCTGGAGCCTGCTTTGGCTCCCTCTCTCTCTGCCCCTCCCCCACTCATGCTCAGTTTCTCTCTGTCTCAATAATAAACATTAAAAAAAAAAATCAAGCTGCAAAAGGATATGTATAGCATGATGCCATTTACGTCAAATTTCAAGATGTGAAAACAACTGTTATATGTGTGTGATGAAAGTTTGAAAACATGATGGAGAACTATTTACACCAATTTCAGGTTACAAGTTACTTCTGGGGGAAGTGGGAGGGGCTTGGCTACAGAATAAGTGCTTCAACTGTTTCTGTTTCACGTCCTTAAAGGTAAGATCTGGAGTGGAGACAGCAGCATGTTAACATCTGTTAAATTTAGTTGATGATTCCATAGGTGTCTGTTATGTATTTTTTTGTGCTTTTTATGCATGTGTGTAATGTATAACTTAAAAAAATATAATCCTTTAACTGAGTTCTTTGGGGGATTAAGACATTTCTGATAGGTAAATTATCCCTGTGCGGTACTTTAAAGAGTGAACGTTTGGAGAAATGAGAATTTGAATAGGAAAATCTATGCCCTAAAGAAAAATTGTTTTCATCTTCTGAACCTTAACTTTTTGGTGAAGTTTGCACACAGTAGGTAGAGCCGTGGCTAACTAACTTGTATACTAGGATATTTAGGAGCTTCTTGGAAAATGAAAATTGACTTGCATTTTCAAGATTCTCCACCTGGTAGAAAGTTACTCTAGCGGGAAATTCTAATACACTTGAGTTTAGTTTCTAAACCATTTTTCCCCCTGCTGTGAAAATATTGGGTTCTATATACATGAACTATGAATCATTTCTGTTGGGGATACGTAACAAGAAAGAATTAAGGATTAGAAAAAATGGTAAGCGAACACGGGGAAAACAAGAGTGGAGCTTTTGCTTTGAATGTACAGCAGGATGAAAAGAGAACAAGGTAGAACTCAGTTTCACACACCAGTTGCTGAGGAGATGGCATGTATAATAAAAATTTCATTTAAACAGCATTTGACATATGATCTGAATTGCTTTATTTTAGTGAATATTTCTCAAAAGCCTCATTTTTAAGGATTTTTAATTAGGTCATTTGTAATATTAGTAGTCCTTACCTGATTACTCCATAATGTCTTAACTTTTTTATTCACAAGTTTTCCTCTTATAAATGTTTATGTATCTATCTATAGATGTACACACACACATATATTATCTTCATAGTACCTGTATAGACATAAAGAGTTAAATTGTTCCTGTATTTGTGAGGCCTTCTTAACTCTAATTGTCACTTTTTTTTATTACACATACCTTAATTTTATTAAGTCCATTAAGATTTTGTATTTAAGCACGATATTATAGCAATTCACCATCTCCAAAATGTGATCATTTCATTGGCATTTAACTGTTTTGAAACGATTTCTGATATTTGAGTTACTTATAGATAAGCTAAACATATTCAGCAAATGCCACTGGATACATTTCATTATAACTGTTTTAGCTCTTTCAGATTAGAAATCTTTCTCTATAGCCTTTTTTCCAAAAGCGGCTTTCAAAGATACGTCTTCAAGGTAAGGCGACACAAACTAGAAATTGGTATGAAGATGAGGCAAAGGGCTAACAACATTGGATACATAAACTGGGTTCAGAATTGAAGTTTATACACAAAATACCCTGACCTTATAAATGGTTATGATCTTGATTTTCATATCCTAGCAGTCCCCCCAAATGCCCAGTCCTTCTTAGTGAAAGCACAGCATTTTGTGTGAAAAACAACAGATGGGTGTTTCTGACTTCAGAGAGGTTATGCAGGTCCATAAATCCTTATCTGAAGAAACATTTGGGATGAGATAATGTTTTTAGATACCAGAATTATTTGGGTTTTAAAAAAGAAATACCATTTAAATAGGTAACTTAATCTTGGTTGGCCACTCTCTGTGTCTTTTTCCCTTTGCTCATCTGTTTCTTGAATTCCACGTATGAGTGAAATCATATGCCATTTGTCTTTCTCTGACTCTTAGTTATAGTGAACAAGCTGATGGTTACCAGAGGGGAGGTGCATGGGGGATGGGTTAAACAGGTGATGGAGATGAAAGAGGGCACTTGTGATGAGCACTAATGACTGTATGTAAGTGTTGAATCACTATATTGTACGCCTGAAACTAATATTTCATTATATGTCAACTAATTGGGATTTAAGTAAAAACTTTTTTAAAAAAGATACCTTATTTATGCAATGGCCCCAGCACAGTTTAGGGCAAAACCACATCATTGGCACGTTAATATGTTTGCATAAGACATATGCATATTCATATAAAGTGAGATGAATAAGGCAGATAACTGCATATCATTTCTGAATTTTGACAGATGAGTTAAGCAAAAATAAAACTGGTTTCAGAGTTTGTGGGATTTTTGTATTGCAGATAAAGGGTGGTAGACCCGGATAGTAAGCAGAGGTTGGGGGAACATCACCTAAAATAAAGAAAAATTAAGAACTCTGGTCTTGACTCTAAGTGTAATTTGATTTAAGAGAATGAAGCCAAAGACTTCTTCACCAGGGAGGAAAGGTTTGACATGGGACTGAAGAAAGGTTCATAGAAAACCGTTTCACTTGGAAATAAGCAAAACCAAGCTCAAATGGAATCTAATGTCCCTGGCAGGCAGTAGAGTATAGAGAGAGGCCCATGAGGGTAGGGTGGGAAGATTATGGAAGGTTTGAATGTCAGACCTGATTTGTGCCAAGATTCACAGAGTCTTTATGACCAAAGAACTGATGTGAAAAATACCAGGGCATTGTGTCAGAATGATATGGCCAATCAAGAAGACACAGTAGCAAAAATATGTTTCTAGACCAAGAGTATTAAAACTCAGTGATGGCATAGAGAAAAACAGTTGAGAAGTGCTTACAAACCATGTGACATGGCATTTAATGTGAGATCCAATTGGAAATATTTGTATGTCGGTATAGAAAGAAAGGTATGCATTGTAAATATTCTGAGCTAGAAAGCCAAAAATTGCAGAATTGTAAGAATGCATTGTAAACATATATTTGTTCAGGTTTGGGCCCATTTAAAAAATTGGATTGGTTGTTTTTTTAAATTTTTTTTAATCCTATGTTTTTAATTATTAGTTTTTGAGAGAGAGAGAGAGAGAGCATGCACATGACCAAGGGGTAGAGGGGGCGAGAGAAAGAGAATCTTAAGTAGGCCCCACACCTCATGCAGAGCCCAATACAGGGCTCAATCCCATGACCCTGGGATCCTGACCTGAGCCGAAATCAAGGGTGGGACTCTCAACTGACTCAGCCACCCAGGCACCCCTGATTGGTTGTTTTCTTATTGAGTTTTAAGAGTTCTTTATTTACTTTGGATTAGCAGTTCTCTATCAGATGTGTCTTTTCCAAATAGACTTTTGCAAACATCTCCCAGTCTGTGGCTTGTGTTCTCACTTTCTTGGTAGTGTCTTTAACAGAGCAGAAGCTGTAAATTTTATTCAAGTCCAGCTTATCAATTATTTATTTCATGAGTGATTTCTTTGGTGTTGTATCTAAAAAGATGAGTGGGGCAGCTGGGTAGCTCAGTCAGTTAAGCATTAAGCATTCAAATCTTGGTTTCAGCTCAGATCATGATCTCACTGTTTCATGAGTTCAAGCCCTGTGTCAGGCTTCATGCTGACAGTGTGGAGCCTGCTTGGCCTGCTTTTCTGTCTCCCTCTCTCTCTCTCTGCTCCTCCTCCTCTGCTCACTCTCTCTCTCTCTCTCAAAATAAATAAACACTAAAAAAATAAAAAGGCACCACTATACCTAGGGTCATCTGAGTTTTTTCCCATGTTGTTTCCTAGGAATTTTATGGTTAAGTTTTTATATTTAGATCTATGATCCATTTTTGAGTTAATTTTTGTAAAGGGTGTAAGGTCTAGCTCTAGATTAATTTTTTTGTATGTGATTGTCTACTCATTATTTGAAGAGCCTTTCTTTGTTCCATTATGTTGCCTTTGTTCCTTTCTTAAAGATCAATTGACTATTTATGGGGCTTTGTTTTTGGGCTATCTATTCTGTTTCATTGATTTATTTGTTTATTCTTTGCCTATACCACACAATTTTGATTACCACAGCTTTTTTTTTTTTTCCATAGCTCTTGAAATTGGATAGCATGAGTTCTTCAACTTTGTTGTTATTCTTCAATATAGAGTGGCCTATCTGGGTCTTTTGCCTCTTTATAAAACTTTACTATCAGTTTGTTGATATCCATAAAATAATTTGTTCATATTTGGATTGGGATTTATGGAGTCTATAGATCAATTTTGGAAGAATTGACATCCTGACAATATTGAAACATCCTGACCCAACATGAAACATCTCTATTTAGTCATCTTTGATTTCATTAATTAAGTTTGTAGTTTTCTTCATATAAATCCTGGTATATATTTTGTTAGCTATATCCCTACGTATTTCATTTTTGGGGTGCTATTTTTAATTTCAAATTTTACTTGTTTGTTTTTGGTATAAAGGAAAACAATTGACTTTTGTATATTAAACTTACATCCTAAAACTTGTTATATGCACTTATTAGTTCCAGTTTCTTTGTTGATTCTTTTGGTTTTTCTAAATAGATGATTATGTCTCCTGTGATGAAGAACAGTTCTATGTCTTCCTTCCCAATCCATGTACCTTTTCTTTTCTTTTCTTGCCTTATTGCATTAACAAGGACTTGCAGTACAATGTTGAAAGGAGTGGTAATATGGGACGTACTTGCTCCACATCTGATTTTAGTGAGAAGGATTAAGTTTCTCACCATTAAGTATGATTTTAGGTTTTTCATAGATAGTCTTGATCAAGTTGTGAAAATTCCCCTCTATTAGTTTATTGAGAGTTTTTATGATGAATGGTGTTGGGTTTTCTCAAATGCTTTTCTGCATCTGATAATCATGTGATTTTTCATTTTTAGAATGTTTATGTAATGCGTATGTTTAGTTTTCTAATTGCAAAGCAGCCTTGTATGCCTAAGATAAATCCCACTTGGTTGTGTTGTGTAATTCTTTTTATACATTTTTGGAATCAATTTGCTAACATTTTATTGAGTATTTTTGCATCTCTCTTCATAAGAGATAATTGGTCTTTAGTTTTCTTATATCATGTTTGTCTTGTTTTTGGTATTATTGTTTATAAAATGAAGTAGGAAGTATTCCTTGTGTTCCTATCTGCTGAAGGAGATTGTGGAGAATTGATATAATTTCTTCTTTAAATGTTTGGTAGACTTCACTATAAACTGTTTAGATCTGATCTTTTTGTCTTGTAAACTCATCTATTATTGATTCAATTTCTTTTTTAAAAATTTTTTTGAATGTTTATTTTTGAGAGAGGGAGAGAGAAAGTGTGAGTAGGGAAGGAACAGAGAGAGAGAAGGAAACAGAGGATCTGAAGTGGGCTCTGTGCTGACAGCAGAAAGCCCAATGCAGGGTCAAACCCACAAA
This sequence comes from Suricata suricatta, assembly GCF_006229205.1. Taxonomy (NCBI): domain Eukaryota; kingdom Metazoa; phylum Chordata; class Mammalia; order Carnivora; family Herpestidae; genus Suricata; species Suricata suricatta. Next base: position 34,504,853 of record NC_043715.1, on the reverse strand, counting down.
CCATGAGATCATTTTCTGAGCTTAAGTCAGATGCTTAACCGACTGAGCCACTCATGTGCCCCTGATTCAATTTCTTTAATAAATATAGGTTTACTCAGCCCATCTTTTTCTTTTTATGTGATTTTTAGGTTGATTGTGACTTTTAAGGAATTGGTCATTTTCATCTAGGTTATCAGATTCATGGGCAGAGAGTTGTTCATAATAATCCTTTATTTATTTAATTTTTTTGGGATATGTAGTGATGTCTCCTCTTTAATTTTTATTCTACTAATTGTGTTCCCTCTTTTTTCTTAGCCCATCAAGAGGCTTATCAAATAACACTATACCATTTCATGTGTAGTGTTTTATAATAAAATAATCCTAATTTTTCCCTCCCATCTCTTATATCTTTGCTGTCATTTACTTATATATATAAGCACACACACGCACACACACATGCACACACACACAAATCTCATGTGATGACAGGCACCCGTTCCCCGGGCACCTGGCAAAAGCTGGAACCCCCTCGCCAAGCCTCAACTCCCTACCTAGGCCTCCTTACAAGAAGTGAAGCAGGCTCTCAAGGTTATTCTCTGGTTTCGGCAAGGTTGGGAACACCTGCTCCCTTGGAATGGCTGCCCGTTTTTGGTTTTGACATACCTGAAGTGACCCCAGGGTAAATCTCCTGAGATCTGGGGCACCATATCATGGGCACCTGGCAAGTGCCAATGCTAAACTAGCCGAACCTCATTCTAGGAAGCAGATGAGACTTGGAAGCCCTTTTCTGGATACAGGACTGTTGGGAACACACCTGCTCCTTTAAACACAGCCTGGCTTCCGTTTTTACAAACCTCAAGGAGTCTCAGGGCACATCTTGGGATATTGTGTGTGTGCCCACACACACATATATGCATACATACAATATAAACATAACCACATCGTTGCAAATTTATATTTTAAACAAACCATTATCTGTTAGATCCTTTAAGAAAAATTTCACATTCACTTATTCCTTCTTTGATGCTCTTCTTTTATTTATGTAGATCTAAATTTCTGTCATATTATTTTCTTTCTCTCAAAAGAACTTTTTACATTTTTTGTAGGACTGGCCTACCAGCAACATATATTTTCAATTTATGTTTCCCTGGAAAAGTTTTTATTTCCTCTTCACTCTTGAAGGATAATTTCTCAGGGTACTGGACTCTAGGTTAATAGTTTGCTTTTCCTTCCAGCACTTTCACTGTTTCCTTCTACTCTTAAATGGTTCTGACAAGTTAAATGTAATTCTTATCTTCGTTCTGCTGTAGATAAGGTGTTTGTTTCCTCTGACTTTTTTCTAGCTTTCTCTTTATCTTTGATTTTGTTTTTGGGTTTTTTTTTTTTTTTTTTTTTTTTGGTCATTTGAAAATGATATGTTGAGGTGTAGTTTTTTGTGGCTTTTACACGACTGGGTTTTCTCTGAGCTTCTTGTAGCTGTGGTTTGGTGTCTGATAATTTAATTTGGGGGAATTCTCAGTTATTATTGTTTCAGCTATTTTTTATGTTCCTTTTTCTTCTCATTCTCATACTCCTTTTTATCCAATTTTTTAAAAGTTTTATTTACTTTGAGAGATAGAGAGAGCGCGTGAGCAGGAGAGGAACAGAGAGAGGGAAAGAATGAGAATGCCAAGCAAAGTCGACACTGTCAATGCAGAGCCCGATGTGGGGGCTCAAATGCACAAACGATGAGATCGTGACCTGACCCACAATCAAGAGTCAGATGCTTAACCGCCCAGGCACCCCTGGTATTCCTGTATTCCTGGTATTACACCTGTTTTAGTTGTCTCACAGCCCTCCAGTTTTCTGTTTTGTGTGTTTCAGTCTTTGTTCTCTTTGCTTTTCAGTATTCAAGGATTCTGTTCATATAGCCTCTAGCTGGGAGATTCTTTCCTCATTTGAATCTCTGATAAGTCCATCAAAGGCATTTTTAATTTCTATTACAATGTTTTTTTTTATCTCTAGCACTTTTGAACAGTTCATTCTTAGGATTTCCATCTCTCTGATTACATTGCCCATGTGTTCTTGCTTACTACTACTTCAGGCAGCAGATTCCATATCCTATAATCATGGTTGTTTTAAATTTAATCTGACATTTACAACAGCCTTGTCATGTATAGTTCTGATGTTTACTTTGTCTCTTCAAAATGTATGAGTTTTGTTTTCCTTTTGATTTGCACTGTATTTTTTTTCCTGATAGCCTGACATGATGTACTGTAAAAGGAACTGTTATAAATAGGCCTTTAGTAATGTGGTGGTGAGATATGAGGCAAAGGGAAGCAAAGAATTCTGTAATCCTGTAATTAGGTCTAGTCTTCTAGTTAGCCTGTGCCTCAGGGCTATGAAGTTCACTATTGTGTCTCATTTTTTTCTCTTTCTTTAATAAGATAGCTATAGTAAGCTGGAGTTGAGTGTTTCTCTTCCTCATGTGGAAGGCTAGAGCTGGCTGTGCTTGAGCATTTCCCTTCCCTAGGTCAGTTAGGCTCTAATAATAGTCCAGGAGGTCAAGGTCTGGTTACCTGTTTTCTACTGAGGTGAGGCCTTGTTATGATAAACAGAGTTTTTTAACAGAGAGATTTCCCTTACCCTCTGAAGGTAGAATGTAGAGCCTTCCTATGGAACCTTTTGTAAGCCTCAATGGTGTAAAGTGAAGATTATCGCCCACTTTATAAAGGTTTGCATTATACCCTTTGCTTTTATGAAAGACCTGCATTAGTATAGTAATGCCTTCTTTCAGTTAGTAAAAACAGGTACTAATGTAGGTCTTTTGTAAAAGTGAAGTAGCATAAAAGCACAGAAAGCACAGATACCTATATTTCAAAATCGTTTCTTTTCTCCTCCTCCTGCTGGCAGCCAAAGGGGATTTCCCTCAGATACTTTCTACTGGAACCTGGTTGAGTTCTTGGAGGTAAATCTCAATATATTATGGGGAACCTCATGTGACTAGATCCTCATGAAGATGTTTACTCTCAGAATTTTAACTCTCAGTTTTTAACTGAGCCTCTAGCAGTTCCATTACAATTCAGGTTTTACTACCCCAGCACTGGTTTCCAAGGTGACTTCTGCTCATGAGTCTCTGCTCCAGGAAGCCTGTGTTCACCAGTGGGTCTCTCCATTCTTAGGGTAGCAGTATCTCTGTTTCCTCCCCTCTTTTAAGGATCTGAGAAGAGTTGGTCAGTTTTTCAGTCTGTCAAGCTTTTTACTTGTTAGGATGGAGTGGAATGGCAATTTCCAAACTCCTTCGTGTTCCTTACAGGGCTTATTAACCAAAAATGCCTTTCCAACCCGCTATTATACAGCATTTAGGCATTTTAGGAAGACTGCCTTACTTGGTCCAATCCTTGTCCTGAAATCTTCCTACGGGGAGGAAGAAACAGGAACATTGTTATGAACAGAAGAAAGAATTAGATGGTTTCAACTCTTTAAACTTGAAGACTTGACTATATATTTTCTCTATGTATTATAGAATCTAAATAGCTTTAAAGACCGTAGAAGAGCTGAAGATACCGGGTGTGTGAAAATGGCCAGGATTTTTATTCAGGCAGGTTTTCCTTAGGGTGTATAGGCAAATTAGTAAGAAATTAGGAAAGCTGAGGAGACCTTCACTAAGATTCAAAGTAGATAAAGTTTACCGTCAAGTATGTAATGCTTCACCCTTTGGTAGGGTTTTGAGATAGGTGTGTGTTTTATGGAAATCTAGAATTACCTTATGTTCTGTTCTATTTCTAAAGCCCCAACACCCTGATTGCTTTTTTCTTCACTAAAATATTTCAGCTGGTTTTGGCCCTGAGGGCAGTTATCTGCTGGGATGCCAAGTGGAAAGGTCAGGGACTTAAGTGTCCCAGCCATTCATCTTATGTGAGAGAATCTTGGTAGGCTGCTGTCAGATTAACTCTTGAGCACTGTATTTGTTGACTCCAGGCTTAGAAACTTTCCAGAGATTCTAAGGAACAAAGAAGAATCATTTTAAGAGGATATGGTTTCCTCTGTTCTGCTTTCTCAACCAATTCTTTTCTTCTGCTTTCTTCTCCTGTAATTTATTAAAGTTTCTGGTCTCCTGGTGGAAATCTTACCTTGGTTTCTAGTATTATTACTGTGTCATTTTTAAAAGTATATACATTATATTAATTATGTGTATAGGGTGGGTGTGGGAGATGTGTATTGCTACTGTAGAAGAGATTTTGAGATGAAGGCTAGATAAGCAAGTGCCTATATTCAGTGTACAGTAAATTTAGTGCATGGTGACTAAATTTAAAATCTTGTAATTAGGACCAGTAATCCAGCTAAGATACTGTCTTTATTAAAATGAACAGATTTATTGGGGTGCCTGGGTGGCTCAGTTGGTTGGGAGGCATCCAACTTTGGCTAAGGTCATGATTTCACAGTTCTGCTGAAAGCTCAGAGCCTGGAGCCTGCTTAAAATTCTGCGTCTTCCTCTCTCTCTGCCCACCTTCCCCCCCACACTGTGTCTCTCTCTGGCTCTCAAAAATGGATAAATATTTTTAAAACATTAAAATGAAGAGCTTTATTAAATAAGGACTGGCCATAATCTTTGATTTCTGTAGTTACTTTTGAGAGTTTAAATTTCATCAATTGTCTAACACTTTTACAAGGAAGCTGTGCATCTTGACTGGTTGGTTGGAGCTCACCTCCAACTCTAAGCTTTGAATTTATAAGATTGGGCATCTATAGCTATAGAAAAGGCTGGAAGAATATTAGATTTCAGGATTAATGGAATCAAGACTCCAGGTTGATCCAACATGGACTGACTCATTTTAGAATTGGGAAATACCTTTTTTAGCTCCAGAGTTTTAGACTTATTTAACATTTCACATTAACATTTTAGAAAAAAAATAGTATTGCCTAGTATAAAACAATGCTTTATATTTTTCTTAATTCTTAAGACACCCAGCCTCCATAAATACTAATAGATATAGCACTGAAAAATTATAGTTGGAGCATTGACAGGATTTAAATTTTCTTTCTTTCTTTTTTTTTTATTTTAATTTGAGGAGGAAGGGGTGTAAGGGCAGAGGTAGAGAGAGAGAGAGAGAGGTAGAAGATCCTAAGCAGCCTCCATGCTCAGGGCAGAATCTCATGCAGGGCTCAATCCCACAACTCCAAGATCATGACCTGAGCCAGAATCAAGAATTGGACACCCAACTGACTGAGCCACCCAGGTGCCCATAAATTCTATTTCTATACTCTATATTAGGTTCTCACTTTAGACATTATATCAGAAAAAAACGTATAACAGAGTACTCATAGTAATATAAATATCACAGGAATTTGAACATGTTAAAAAAGTGTTGGTAGGCAAGTGTGTAATTGGATTTCAAATGGAATCTAATTGTTCTTATCAGTATCTAAAGAGCCTGTTACTGCATGTGTCCTTATGTCTCTTGTCTTTTCTTTTAGGTCTCTTTTATTCAAAACCTTGTATTCTGTGTAGAAAGAGTTTACCGTGTGCCTGACTTTGGTGTCTGGGAAAGAGGAAGCAAATATAATAATGGCAGCACAGAGCTACATTCAAGGTAATTTGCTGATTTCTGAATTTTTAAAAATCTAATATATGGAATTTGAATAAAAATCAAAATATTAGATTGCAGCTGTGGTTTCTGTATTAATTTTCTCCTCTTATTTTTCTGTATATGATACAGATGAAATTCACTTAACATTAAAGCAAGGGACTATTCTCAGTGCCATGCACAGATGCAAGAAAAAAGTGGAGTATCTTTCCCAGCCTCCTATGATGTCAGTATACGCATATCAGCCTCCAGTCCAAGCCCTGGCCTTTTTGCTCAACCAATTCTTTCTTTTTCCTTTTTGAAATGACACCCTTTGAAAGATCAAATATATTAGGATTGTCAAACACCAAATGTATATACATTGCATGTAAAATTCCCTTCCATGTTGTAGAGCTGATTATTTATCCTAACCAGATACTTAACACCTTTCCTATAAAACTTAACGTTTTTTGTTTTCTGTAGGAGGTGTGATCAACATTTTGAGTTCTGGTTTAGTGGGCTTATTAACAGCAATAGCTGATGACTGATGTTAATGGTGTCTGAATCTCCTTTACTCCTTAGGGTTAGAGAAATAGCTTTAGTAAGTGACCAGACCTTTCAGGTATCCAAATTTCATGCCTGGTAGGTTATCTTTTACCTGAAAAGTATAGCTCAATTGCACCATAAATAAAATACCTAGGAATAAACTTAACCAAGGAAGTAAAAGACCTGTACTCCAAAAAATATAAAACACTGATGAAGGAAATTAAAAATGACACAAGAAAAGGAAAGATATTCTATGCTCATGGATTAGAAGAACCAATATTGTTATAAAGTACATACTACCCATAGCAATCTACAGATACAATTACAGATGTAATGTAATTCCTATCAAAATTCCAGTGACATTTTTCACAGAACTAAAACAAATTATCCTAAAATTTGTATGGAACTACAGAAGACCCCACATAGCCAAAGCAATCTTGAGAAAGAAGAACAAAGCTGGTAGTATTACAATTCCATATTTAAAGATATACTACAATGTTATAAAATCAAAACAGCATAGTGCTACCACAAAAATAGATACATAGATCAGTGTAACAGAAAGCCCAGAAATAAACCCATACTTATATGGTCAGTTAACCTGCACCAGAGGAGGCAAGGATATACAATGGTATACAACTAGTGCTGGAAAAATGGACAGCCCATTGCAAAAGAACGAAACCGGACCGGTTTCTTACATAATACGCAAAAATAAACTCAAAATGGACTAAAGACCTAAACGGTGAGACCTGAAACTATAAAACTCATAGAAGGAAACCTAGACAGTGATTTTTTTTGACATTAGCCATAGAAATGTTTTACTAGATCTGTCTCTTCAGGTAAGGGATACAAAAACAAAGTTAAACTATTGGGACTGCACTAAAATAAAAAGCTTTTGCCCAGTGAAGGAAACCACCACAAAAAGGCAGTGTACTGAATGGGAGAAGATATTTGCAAATGGTATGTCTGATGAGGGATTTACATACAAAAAACATAAATAACTTACACAGTTTAACAACAAAGAAACAAATAATTTGATTAAAAATGGGCAGAGAACCAGAATAGACATTTTTCAAAGAAGAAATACAGGTAGCCAACAGACACATGAAAAAATAGGCAACATCACTAATTATCAGGGAAATGCAAATTGAAAGCACAATGAGCTATCATTCTATACCTGTCAGAATGGCTAAAGAACATAAGAAACAACAAGTGTTGACAAAGATGTGAAGAAAAAGGAATCTTTGTGTGCTGTTGGTGGGAATGCAAATTGTTGTAGCCACTGGAAAATAGGTTAGAGATTCCTCAAAAAATTAAAGAGAAATACCATAGGATCCGGTAATTCCATTAGTGAGTATTATCCAAAGAAAATGAAAACACTAATTTGGAAAGATGTGTAAACCCCAAATGCCCATCAATATATGAATGAAGAAAGAAGATGTGGGGTGTGTGTGTGTGTGTGTGTGTGTGTGTGTGTGTGTACACGTATTGGAATATTACTCAGCGATAAAGAAGAATGAGATATTGCCATGCACAACGTGGATGGACCCAGAATGTATCCTGCCAAGTGAAATAAGTCAGAGAAAGACAAATTCCATATGATATCGCTCATATGTGGAATTTACAAAACAAAGCAAAGAGAAAAAGAAAAACAAAAAACCAAACTCTCAAAGACAGAGAACAAACTAGTGGTTGCTAGAAGAGAGGTGATAGGGGGAATGGGTCAGATAAAGAGAATTAAGAGTACACATATCTTTTAAAAAAATTTTAAGTAGGCCCCATGCCCAATGTGGGCCTTGAACTTATGACCCTGAGATTATGAGTCATGTGCTTTACTGACTGAGCCAGCTAGGTACCCCAAAAGTATATATGAGCACTGAGTAATATATAGAATTTCGTCATTATATTGTGCACCTTAAACTAATTTAATACTATGTTAATTATACTGGAATTAAAAAAAGAAAAGTATAGCTCAATTAATTATCTCAATCCAATTCATATTAAAAAATTTAAGAGTTTAAAGGTTATCACCTATAAGTCAGTTTAGTGCAGCGAGACGTAAGTGAGCTGGAGAAACAGTCTAGGAAACACTGGTCAAGAGGATATACTTTTTTGAATACAAGGACTAATCACACACACAAAAATTAAGCAGATATAAGACAGTCAGTAAACTAAAAATTGGGTCCAGGTCTTTAGCTGTATAATATCCCTCTACCTCAGTTTCCTGATCTACAAAATGAAGACAATAATAGTTTCTACTTTACAAAGTTGTTATAATAATTAAGTTAATATATACAAATAATTTGAATGCCCGGCAGAAGTAAGCACTAGAATGCAGGTGTACTCACACATTTCAGAATAAGTTAATAACAAACATTGAAACGGGTTTCCTATTAACTCTGGGAAAGTAATATATTCACATTTTTCTATAAGTGTTATGATTTTCAAGAGGCATTTGAAGTATAGAGCAGAATAGTACCAATCAGAAAAGAAGTCAGTGAAGTAGAAAAATGATTTGTGGGAAAGTTCAGTTCAGACATTAAACAAATTCTGACAAATACTAAAAATAGGAAAATAAATAGAAGTTATATTTCAGCTTTCATTCAAATTAAGTTCTTAACACTCCAGATTATCAATCAAATTACAAGAAAGAAAGTGGATCTAACTAGAAAAGATGATTTTCAAAAATGTTCCTTTACAGTATTTATGACTCATCAGTCCCCTTCTCTCTTTTTGTTAACCATTTAGTATATTCCATTGTGAACCCACTGACATTTTCAGTATAAAATACTTGGTGTTTGGGTTTTTCTGTTTACAAGAAATATCGTAAACTCAGAAGGTACCATTAAGCCTAAATAGTGAGGATATTGGAATGTCCCCAGTGGAAAAAAAACAGAGGCTCCAACGTGTTTAACTGAGGTGCCAACCTTTAAATTGAATCATTAAGGATTTTATTTCAAGACTCGGAAGATCATTATGTAACATTCTTTGCTCTCTTTTGCGTGGAAAATCAATTTTAATTTGTGGCAGGTCAGTTTTATTCAATGGATGGGAAATGCAGTTTGCTATTTGGATTTCGGTGATGGGTTTTACACATTTAACACTGTTCTCCTACTTTTCAATGGTGTATCACTTTACGATTCCCCAAAAAGAACTTTAAGCATTTTTCCCCCAAATGTTACTGAACTCAAGTTTTGGATGTGTCACGTCTGGTACCAAAAGGGTCTGTTGTAGAACTGGAGGAGAAGTGAGCCTCGTGGCACTCATGGACTCCATGATGGCAGTGGTGCTAGGAGGCTGGTGGCCTGTGCTGATGCACGGGAAGTGGAATGTAGACTGCTGCTGGTGGGGGACTCTGTGTTGTTGGTGAGACATCCCAGAGCTATTTGTTCCTAGTTGTATGTGATCTTTACTGCCTGATACAACATCCTTGTTATATCATTAAGCTGTTCCATAATTCCAGACATCCTGAAATAGTATACGGTAATTCTTGCTATAGGAACTCGTATTTCTCTTTGTCTTCTGACTTTCTTTGCATCTCTTCATGTCTAGGCTGTTCAGTCTCCTTAGCAGGAGTCAGAGAAAGAGCACAATCTGATTAGTTCCCTAGTGCTCACTAACGTCTTGGCCAAAGTGATGGGCTTGAGAAATGTTTCTTCCTTTCCTTGCCACACTGCACACATCCCTTCTAAGCTGCACCTTGAGCAAAGATTACCGCCTCTGGGTCCCCAATACACATCCACGAGGTATTCTGAGGTCAGGGGCTCCCTCTTCAGCATCCATATTCAGCAGTTCTTTAATCATTGCAATCTGTGTCTCTGTACAGTTCCAGTGTATTTTTTATTTAGGCCACACAGGGAACATATTACTGCCTTTTATGGAAAGAAGCTAAAGTTTAGAATGTTTTGTGATTCTCCTTGCACACCCCTTAAGTAATGCAAATCACTATGTGGTACAGCTAGAGCAGGATTCCAGGTGGTTGGCCTACAAATGGAAAGTTGCTTCGACTGGATCATGTTGTAATTTAAAGTGTTAAAAAGTTTTCTAAAGTTTGAAATAACATCAGTATGTGCAATCTTGATGATATTTTGATAAGTTTTAAAGATATCTTTAAGTTATCATTAAACTTTGATTCAGCTTAATGCTTTGGTTTGTCCCTTCCCAATCTGCCCTTTTCAGTCACAGGTTTGCTGGTATCTCTTTTAGTTCAAGTTCTTTAATTATTTTGTATTTCTTAGATAAACCCCAGAAGGTTTTTTTGTAAAAGTGAGTTCATTACATTTATCTGAACCTTATTCTAGAAGAACCTACCTTTTTCAGGGCTATAGTAAAAGGATCTATTGCTCTAAGCTTATAGTGATTCTCTTCAGATGTTTCCTAAGTAACTATTCCCATTTCTTCTGGTTTTACTGTTGACCCTACTTTCCTCCAGCAACATGTTCCTTTCAGTTACTACTAGTGGGATTAGAACTATATCAGATGATTCTCTTTTCTTCTGTTCAGTCCCAAGTCTTCTAGCAAGTTCCTATGCATTTAAACATCCTTTTTTTTCCTTTAATTGCATTCTCATCCATATGTAATCTTGGTACATAGTTATTGTAGCACTAAGTCTTCTTAGCCCCCAAGTACTCTTCTCAGCCACCCAAGTTTAATTTAGGGTTTTTTTTTTTAATTTTTTTGTAATTACAAGTACTTTTTTTTAATGTTTGTTAATTCTTTTTTTTTAACAGTTTATTTTCAAATTGGTTTCCATAATACACCCAGTGCTTCTCCCCACAAGTGCCCCCACCATGACCATCACCCCCTTCCCCCCCTCCCCCTCCACCTTCAGTCCATGGCTCGTTTTCAGTACTCAGTAGTCTCTCATGATTTGTGTCCCTCTCTCTCCCTAGCTCTCTTTCCCCCTTTCTCTCCCTATGGTCCTCTGTTAGGTTTCTCCTGCTAGACCTGAGTGCAAATGTATGGTATCTATCCTTCTCTGCCTGACTTATATCGCTTAGCATGACACCTTCACTTTCCTACAAATGGCCAGATTGCATTCTCTCTCATGGCCATGTAGTACTCCGTTGCATAGATAAACCACATCTTCTTGATCCACTCATCAGTTGATGGACATTTAGGCTCTTTCCATGATTTGGCTATTGTAGAAAGTGCCACTCTGAACATTGGGGTACATGTGCCCCTACGCATCAGCACTTCTGTATCCCTTGGGTAAATCCCTAGCAGTGCCATTGCTGGGTCATAGGGGAGTTCTATCGAGAGTTTTTTGAAGGAATCACCACACTGCTTTCCAGAGCAGCTGCATCAGTTTACATTCCCACCAACAGTGTAGGAGGGGGCCCGTCTCTCCACATCCTAATATTTAACCCTCTTCATTCATGTAAAGATATTCCTATCCCGCAGGGCTGCCTTTAAGCTCTTTAAACCAAAACTCTTTGCTTTGGTAAAGAAAGGAGTCTTCTATAAAATAAGAATTTAATCTCAAACCTAACTTTGAATTATTTTAGTTATTGGGAAGCCATAAGGAAACCTGTATTTAATAACTTAGTAATGCAGATATATACCCAAATGGAAAGATAAATTTTTGAAACATTGACTCCTAGATAGAATGTTACATTTAATAGCATAATTTCCTTTTTTTCACTTTGTAAAATTTGTATTTGCAATATGAAGAAGACCTTAGAAGCAAAGAATTTGTGTGATTTTTTAAGCTCTTTATTTTTTTAAAAGCTGTCACTAAAATATCAGATAAGTAACCATCATAACACTACTTTACTCCATTTAAGAAGCTTTTAGTGACCATTTTCCCCCATATATTGTTATTTAAAGTAACTACTTAGTCTTTTTAAGTCATTTTTAAGTCATTTTCTAGTCACCGAGTTATGATAGAGGCAACCATCCATCCAGGGCTTCATTTTATGAATTTTTACCACACTGAACAATTCACGAACATCCATTAAAACCATAGCACTGTGAAGTCCTTGTTCTTTCAGTATGACTGGGTAACACGGGGAGTTAAAGCATGGTGTTAATGAGCAGGAGACCGAATTTAGTTCCCATGCTTGCCAGGTGGTTTTTTGGATTCCATGGTGAGTTATAAATCACTTTGTCCAAACCCATCCTTTGTCTAAAAACTTTATTTATGTAACAAATCACATTATTACAAGCTATATCCCAAGAAATGTTGCTTTTAGTTCTTTTAAATGTTGAGGTAACACCTTGCAAGAATCAAATAGGTGTATGTTAAATTGATAATGGTCCCCTAATAATATATTCAATAGCTAATCATAGATTTTCTGAGAGTATCTTATACTAGTAAAATATTTTTAATTCTTACAACATAATGTATTATATTTGCCAGTAAAATGTAAATTAGATTAGAAGTATCTTCGAGTTTGTGAATACCTTGATTTAAATAAGCATTGGATAGTAAATTACAATATTTGTAAATTTCAGTTAATCTAATTATTTAACCAGTTGCATTAGGAAAGAAAGTTAGAATAGAAAGAACTCAACATTTACTATATTCTAGGCACAATGTTTGTTTCTTTTGTAATGGATTATTTAGAAGACCATTTCTAAATTGATCTCTTAGCTATCTTTTTATACCATTATTAAAGATAGAATCTTGGGCTGGCTACATTATGGATTTGTTTTAGCACAGATTTTCTTATATTTTTGCCTTTTGAACAAGTTATTTTCTTCTCACTTCTCAAAATACTGCAAACAATCTTAATAACACATACCTCCCAGTACAGGGGGGAGTTTTCTGGTTTTACTAGGTTAGGTGCTTGTGTTTGTGCAGAAACCACCACATACACTTTACTTGGATTTTATTCCTTTAGGTTCCGGCCTTGTCATTGTTTTAAAATGTCTTCGGATATGAAAAGAGACCACCGTCCTTGTCTTGAGTATACTAGCAGTATCATGTGAAATGTTATGTCAATTTGTTTAACCTGTGGAAGCATCAAGTACTTCTTCACTGGCAGCAAAATGCTAGACTGCAGATTTGAGTCAGTAGGACAGTATCTTAAACCCAGATTATTGGCTCACTTGTTCTTGAAAACCAGGGTAAAATGGTCAAAATAGATTCTAGTAGGGAACAGAGTTTTCACCAAAGAGAGAGAATGCACTTGAAAGCTACCACATTTAATCTCTTGGGGCTTTAGTATGTGTCCTCATTTTAAAAATAAAAGGAGTTAACAAAAGAAATATAAGACTTGTACATTGAAAACAAAAAAATGTTGAAAGAAATTAAAGATAATATACAAAAATTCATATGGAAATGCAGTCTTGAGAAAGAACAAAGGTGGCTCATGCTTTCCTATTTTCAGTTTACTACAGTACTATGCTTACTATATCTACAATAATATGCTATAATAATTAAATAGTGTGATAGTGGCTTAAGAATAGATATAGGTATCAATAGAATAGAATTCACAGTCCTAAAATAAATCCATATATATGTGGTCGGTTGATTTTGATGAAGGGGCAAGGACAGTTCACTAGAGAAGGGATAGTCTTTTCTTTTTTTTCTTTTATAATTTATTGTCAAGTTGGTTTCCATATGACACCCAGTGTTCATCCCCACAAGTGCCCTCCTCCATGTCCATCACCCCCCTTCACATTTCCCCCTCCCCGTCAGCCCTCAATTTGTTCTCATTATTCAAGAGTCTCTCATGGTTTGCCTCCCTCCCTCTCCCCAACTGTTTTCCCCCTTTCCCTCCCCCATGGTCCTCTGTTAATTTTCTCCTGTTACACTGATAAATGAAAACATATGGTATCTGTCCTTCCCTGTCTGACTTTTTTCACTTAGCATGACATCCTCAAGTTCCATCCACGTTGCTATGGAATGGCCAGATTTCATTCTTTCCCATTGCCATGTAGTACTTCATAGTATATATAAACCAGATCTTCTTGATCCATTCATCAGGTGATGGACATTTAGGCTCTTTCCATGATTTGGCAATTGTTGAAAGTGTTGCTGTGAACATTGAGGTACATGTGCTCCTAGGCATCAGCACTTCTGTATCCCTTGGGTAAATCCCTAGCAGTGCTGTTGCTGGGTCATACACGAGTTCTATTGTTAATTTTTTGAGGAACTTCTGCACTGTTTTCCAGAGTGGCTGCACCAGTTTACATTCCCACCAACAGTGTAGGAGGGTGCCCATTTCTCCACATCCTCGCCAGCATCTATAGTCTCTTGGTTTGTTCATTTTAGCCACTCTGACCAACGTGAGGTGGTATCTCAGTGTGGTTTTGATTTGTATTTCCCTGATGATGAATGAGACTGAGCATCGTTTCATGTGTCTGTTGGCCATCTGGTTGAAGGATAGTCTTTTCAACAAATGGTGATGGGGCAACTGAATATCTACATCAAAAGAGTGAATTTGGATCCCAACTTCACACCATATACAAAAATTAATTGGAAATGTCTCAAAAACCTGTATGTAAGAAATAAAATTGTAAAACTCTTAGAAGAAAACATAGTCGTAAATCATTGTGACTTTGGGTTAGATAAAGACACACTTTAGTACAAGTAACCAACAACAAAAAGATTCTCTACAGGTTTTTGTGTGAACAAACCATTTCACTTATCTAGGATGAATGCCCAGTAGTACAGTTTAGATTTCAAAGAAACTAAGACTTTTTTCAGAGTCCTGTATCATTTTACTTTCCTGCCAGTAATGTATGCAATTTGTCTGCATATTTGCCAGCATTTTGTGTTATGACTAGTTTTTATTTTAGTTATTCTGATTGATTTGTAGTGTTATCTCCTTGTGGCTTTAATTTGCATTTCCTAGTGGATAATGATGTTGGATCTTCTCATGTCCTTATTTGTTATATGTAGATTCTCTTCAGTGACATGTCTCTTCATTCAGGATTTTTGCTCATTTTCTGCCTGGGTTGTTTTTTTTATTGTTGATTTCTTGATAGTTTTTTTTTTTTAATTTTTTTTCATGTTTATTTTTGAGAGAGAGAGAGAGAGACAGAGTGTGAGCTGGGGAGGGGCAGGGAGAGAGGGAGACACAGAATCCAAAGCAGGCTTCAGGCTTTGAGTTGTCAGCACAGAGCCTGACACAGGGCTCAAACTCAAACTGTGAGATCATGACCTGAATTGAAGTCAGACACTCAACTGACTGAGCCACCCAGGCGCCCAGGTTTCTTGATAGTTTTTAGTGTAATTCCAAATACCAGTCCTTTGTCAGATAAGTGTTTTGCAATATATTCTCCCAGTGTATAGTGTGTCTTTGCATCCTCTTAAACGGAGTCTTTCACAAAGCAAAAATTTTTAATTTTAATGTAATTCAATTTATCAAGTTTTACTTTTATGGAGTGTACATTTGGTATAGTCTGATAACTCCTTGCCTAACCCTAGATCCTTAAGATTTTCTTTAACAACTTATTTTCCAAAAGTTGTATAATTTCATGTCTTATATTTAAGTTCATAATCCACTGTGAGTTAATTTTGCATAAGGTTCGATGAGCCTGAAGTTGAAGTTTCCTTTTTTTTTAAATTTAAGAATGTCTAGTTGTTCCAGAATTATTTGCATTTCTTAATAAGACTGTCATTCCTCCATTGGAATGCCTTTGAGCTATTGTTAAAAATAAAGTGGGCATATTTGTGTATTTTGCGGTTGTATATGTCTGTCTCTCCACCAATACTATACAGATTTGATAGAAACCTGCAATTTTTCTTCTTAGCCTGGTTAATATTAGGAGGAATTAATATTGAGAATTTTGATTATTGAACCAGCCTTGTGTCCTTGGAATCAAGTCTGCTTGGTCAGTTACGATGATAATTCATTTCATATGTTGCTTAATTGTTTAGTCATTTTTTAAAAAGGATATTAATATCTATGTGGGTGAGGTATATTGGTGTATAGTTGATTTTTTGGTTATTCTCCTTGTCTGGTTTTTGTATCAGTGTAATCCTAGCTTCATAAAATAAACTCCAAGTGCTTTTTCTCCTGTTTTCTGGAAAAGAGTGTAAATAATTTTGGTATTAACTTTTTTAAAGTATTAGTAGAATTGTCCAATGAAATCATCAAGGCTTGGAGATTTTTTTTGGCCATTTTGAAATTATGGATTAAATATTCTTAAAACTTATAGGGTTATTCAAATGATTTAATTCATATTGGGAGAGGAATTGATTCTTTTCTCTTAAGTTGTCAAATTCATGTTTATAGAATTATTTACAGTGTTTGTATTTTTGCTGTCTACTGTGTCTTTTATGATGTTTCCCTTTACTCTTCATATTGGTCATTTTTGTCTTTTGTCTTATTTTGTTCTCAGAACTGCTAGAGTTTTGTCAATTTTCATTAGCTTTTCAAAGAATCCATTGTTTTACTGTTTTTTTCTATTATTTTCCTGTTTTGAGTTTTACTGATTTCTGTTCTTATCTATATATTTTTTTCTTTTTGATTTGGGTTTATTTTGCTCTTTTTTAAAATTCCTTATGTTGGAGCTTAGGTCATTGATTTGAGGCTTTTTTTTCTCAAAATAGGATGCGCATTTAGTGTTATAAATTCCCTCTCAGCACTGCTTTAGCTGTTCTACACAAACTTTGATATTATATATTTATTTTCTGTTTTTTCCAGTTTTTAAAAATTTGTTTAAACTTAGATTAGTTAACATACAGTATAGTGTTGGTTTCAGGATTAGAAACCTGTGATTCATCACTTACATATAAAACACAGGGCTCATCCCAACAAGTGCTCTCTTTAATACCCATCACCCATTTAGCCCATCCCCCTACACACCTCCCCTCCAGCAACCCTCAGTTTTTTCTCTGTATTTATTCTTCTTTCTAATGGTTTGCCTCCCTTTGTTTTTATCTTATTTTTCCTTCCTTTCCCCCATGTTCATTTGTTGTTTTTCTTGAATTCCATGTATGAGTGAAATCATATATTATTTATCTTTCTCTCCTTGACCTATTTAAGTGAAATAACACCTTTATTCATTTATTTTTTTTTTTAGGATATAATTTGTTGTCAAATTGGCTAACATATTGTGTGTAAATGTGCTCTTGAATTTTTGGGTAAATTCCCATGGTACCTTGCTTACATACAACACCCAGTACTCAGCCCTACAAGTGCCCACCTCAGTGCCCATCACCCTTTATTCCTCTACCCCACACCCCCATCAACCCGCAGTTTTTTCTCTGTATTTAAGAGACTCTTATGATTTGCCTCCCTAGCTTTCTTATTTTTCCCCCTTTCCCTTCCCCTATGGTCTTCTGTTAAGTTTTTTAAGATCCTCGTATGATTGAAAACATATGATGTCTGTCTTTCTCTGACTGACTTATATCACTCAGCATAATACCTTCCAGTTCCATCCATGTTGCTGCAAATGGCAGGATTTCATTCTTTCTCATTGCCAGGTGCTATTCCAGTGCATATATAAACCACATCTTCTATATTCACTTATCAGTTGATGGAGATTTAGGCTCTTTCCATAATTTTGCTATTGTTGATAGCACTGCTGTGAACCTTGGGGTACATCTGCCCCAATGAATCTGCACTCCTGTATCCCTTGTATACATTTTTCATAGTGCTATTGCTAGATTGTAGGGTAGTTCTGCTTTTAATTTTTTGAGGAACCTCCACACTATTTTCAAGAGTGGCTGCACCGGTTTGCATTCCCACCAACAGTGCAAGAGGGGTCCTTGTTTCTACAGATCCTTGCCAGCATCTGTTTTTTTCCTGAGTTCTTAATTTTAGCTATTTTGAGTTGTGTGAGGTGGTATCTCAGTGTAGATATGATTTGTATTTCCATGATGAGTCACATCGAGCATCTTTTCATGTGTCCGTTGGCCATCTGGATATTTTCTATGGAAAAATGTCTATTCATATTATCTGCCATTTCTTCACTGGATTATTTGTTTTTTGGGTGTTGAGTTTGGTAAGTTCTTTATAGATTTTGGATACTAGCCCTTTACCTGATATGTCTTTTGCACATATCTTTTCCCATTCTGCTAGTTGCCTTTTAGTTGGGTTGATTGTTTCCTTTGCAGTGCAGAAGCTCTTTTTTATCTTGATGAAGTCCCAGTTGATCATTTTTACTTCTAATTCCCTTGCCTTTGGAGACGTGTCAAGCAAGAAATTGCTGTGGCTGAGGTCAAAGAGGTTGTTGCCTGCTTTCTCCTCTATGATTTTGATGGTTTTCTGTCTCACATTTAGGTCTTCATTGCATTTTGAGTTTGTTTTTGTGTATGGTGTAAGAAAGTGGTTTAGTTTCATTCTTCTGCATGTTGCTGTCCAGTTCTTTCAGCATCATTTGCTAAAGAGACTGTCTTTTTCCCATTGGATACTTAATCCTGCTTTGTCAAAGATTAGTTGGCCATACATTTGTGGGTCCAATTCTTTGTTCTCTGTTCTGTTCCATTGGTCTGTGTGTCTGTTTTTGTGCCAATACCATACTGTCTTGATGGTTACAGCTCTTTAGTAGAGGCTAAAATCTGGGATTGTGATGCCTCCTGTTTTGGTTTTCTTCTTCAATATTATTTTACCTATTCAGGGTCTTTTGTGGTTCCATACAAACTTTGGGATTGTTTGTTCTAACTTTGAGAAGAATGCTGGTGCAGTTTTGATTGAGATTGCTTTGAATGTGTAGATTGCTTTGAATAGTATTGACATTTTAACAATATTTATTCTTCTGATCCATGAGCTTGGAATGTTTTTCCATGTCTTTGTGTCTTCTTCAGTTTCCTTCATAAGTTCTGCATAGTTTTCAGCATACAGGTCTTTTACATCTTTAGTTAGGTTTATGGTTTTTGTAATTGTAATGTAATTGTAATTGTAAATGGGATCAGTTTCTTGATTTCTCTTTCTGTGGCTTCATTATTGGTGTATAAAAATGCAACCAATTTCTGTACATTGATTTGTACCCTGCAACTTTGCTGAATTCATGGAACCATTCTGGTAGGCTTCTGGTGGAGTTGATTGGGTTTTCCATGTAGAGTATCCTGTCATCTGCGAAAAGGGAAAGTTTGACTTCATCTTTGCCAATTCTGATGCCTTTTATTTCCTTTTGTTGTCTGATTGCTGATGCTAGGACTTCCAGCACTATGTTACACAACAGTGGTAAGAGTGGACATCTCTGTTGTGTTCTGGATCTTAGGGGGAAATCTCTTAGTTTTTCCCCATTGAGGATGATAGTAGCTTGGGTTTTCATAAATGGCTTTTATGGTGTTTAAGTATGTTCCCTCAATCCTGACTTTCTTGAGGATTTTTATTAAGAAAGGATGCAGTATTTTGTTAGATGCTTTTTCTGCATCTATCGACGGGATCATATGTTCTTATCCTTTCTTTTATTTATGTGAGGTATCACATTGATTGCTTTGTGGATATTGAACCAGCCCTGCAGCCCAGTAATGAATCCCACTTGATCATGGTGTATAATTCTTTTTATATGCTGTTGAATTCAATTTGCTAGTATCTTCTTGAGAATTTTTGCATCCATATTCATCAGGGATATTGGCCTGTAATACTCTTATTTGTGGAGTCTCTGGTTTGGGAATCAAGGTAATACTTGCTTCATAGAATGAGTCTGGAAGTTTTCCTTCCATTTCTATTTTTTGGAACAGCTTGAGAAGGATAGGTATTAATTCTGCTTTAAATGTCTAGTAGAATTATTCTGGGAAGCCATCTGGCCCAGGATTCTTATTTGTTGGAGGATATTTGATAACTGATTAAATTTCTTCACTAGTTATGTGTCTGTTCAAAAATTCTGTTTCTTCTCATTTGGGTTTTGGTACTGTGTGGGGTGTTTAGGAATTTGTCCATTTCTTCCAGGTTGTCCAGTTTGTTGGCATATAACTTTTCATAGTATTCTCTGATAATCACTTCTATTTCTGAGGTATTGGCTTTGATAAATAGATTTTCACTTGTGATTTTATGTATTTGGGTCCTCTTTTGCTTTTGAGAAGTCTGGCTAAGGATTTATCAGGGGTTTTTTTGGGTTTTTTTTGTTTTGTTTTTTTTTTCCAAAAAACCAACTCTTAGTTTCATTGATCTGTTCTACTGTTTTTATTTATTCTATATTGTTTATTTCTGCTCTGATCTTTATTATTTCTCTTCTTCTGCTGACCTTGGGGCTTCTTTGCTGTTCTGCTTCTAGTTTCTTTAAGTGTATGTGCTGTTAGATTTTATATTGGGAGTTTTTCTTTTTTATTGAGATAGGCCTAGATTGCAATGTATTTTCCTCTTAGGACTGCTTTTGCTGCATCCCAAAGGGTTTGAGTTGTTGTGTTTTCATTTACGTTTGTTTCCATATATTTTTAAATTTCTTCGTTAATTGCCTGGTTGATTCATTCATTCTTTATTTGCATGTTCTTTAACCTTCATGCATTTGGAGGTTTTTCAAACTTTTTCCTGTGGTTGAATTCAAGTTTTATAGCATTGTATTCAGAAATGGAGCATGGTATGATCTCAGTTCTTTTATATTTATTGAAGGCTATTTTTTGATCCATTAGGGGATCTATCTTAGAGAATATTCCATGTGCACTTGAGAAAAATGTGTATCCTCCTGCTTTAGAATGAAAAGTTTTGAATATATCTGTCAAGACCATCTGGTCCAGTGTATAATACAGGGCCATTGTTTCTTTATTGATTTTCTGTCCAGATGATATGTCCATTGCTATAAGTGGAGTAGTAAAGTTTCATGCAATTATCGCATTCTTAACTATAAGATTGCATACGTTTGTGACTAATTTTTTTATATATTTGGGTGCTTTTGAATGGATTCATAAACATTTATAATTGTTAGCTCTCCTTGGTGGATAGACCCTGTAATTATGGTATTAGGTTCTTCTTCATCTCTTGTTAAAGCCTTTAGTTTAAAATCTAGTTGTTTTTGATATAAGTATGGCTACTTCAGCTTTCTGTTGACTTCTAGTAGCATGATAGATTTGTCTCCTTCCCCTCACTTTCAATCTGAAGGTGTCTTCAGGTCTAAAATGGGTCTCTTATAGCCAATAGATGGGTCTTGGTTTATTATCCATTCTGATACCCAGTGTCTTTTGATCGGAGCATTTTGTCCATTTACATTCAATGTTTTTATTGAAAGACATGGATTTAGAGTCATTGGGTTATCTATAGGTTTCATGTTTATAGTGATTTCTCTGGTCCTTGGTAGTCTTTGCAACATTCTACTCACAGAATCCCCCTTAGGATCTCTTGTAGGTTTGGCTTAGTGGTGATGAATTCTTTCAGTTTTTGTTTGTCTATGAAAACCTTTATCTCTCCTTATATTCTGTTGAACAACAGTGGTGAGAGTGGTTATCCCTCTCATGATCCTGACCTTAGGGGGAGAGCTCCATTCTTCCCCATTAAGGACTATATTAACTGTGGGCCTTTCATATCTGGCCTTTATAATGTTGAGGTATGTTCTTTCTGTCCGTACTTTTTAAGAGTTTTAATCAAGAAACAATGCTATATTTTGTCAATTGCTTTTTCTGCATCTATCGATAAAACAATATGGTTCTTATTCTCTCTTTTGCTAATCTGGTATATCATGTTGATTTGTGACTACTGAACCAGCCCACAACCCAGGAATAAATCCCACCTGATCATGGTGAATCATCTTTTAATGTACTGTTTGAATTCAATATACTAGTATCTTGTTGAGAATTTATACATCCAGGTTCATTAGGGATATTGGTCTTTAATTCTCTTTTTTAATGGGGTCTTTGTAAGGTTTTGGAATCAAGGTAATTCTATGGATTCATAGAATGAGTTGGGAAGCTTTCCTTCCTTTTCTAATTTTTGAATAGTTTGAGAGGAATAGGTATTAACTCTTCTTTAAATGTCTGGGAGAATTCCCTTGGGAAGTCATCTGGCCCAGGACTGTTATTTGTTGGGAGGTTTTTGATAACTAATTCAATTTCTTTGCTGGTCATGTTCAGGTTTTTTTGTTGGTGTTTTTTGTTTTTTTGTTTTTTTCACTAAAGACTTTCACTCATGTGGATTGTGTTGATGGACATGTATTGTTTTGTTTACAAGTGTTGGAAGATTCTACTCTTGGCTTTGTGTTGATTCTAGTTTGATGCCATTGTAGTCAGAGAACACATTCTGATTTTAATAGTTGTGTATTTTGTGGTTTTATTTATGGCCAAGATATTGCCTGTCTTGCTGTATGTTAGTAGGTACTTGAAAAAAAAAGGTATACTCAACTATTGTTATGTAGATTTTATTAGTCAGCTTTGGCTGTCACAAAATACCATAGACTGGGTAGCTTAGATAATATAAATTTATTTCATATAGTTCTATAGACTAGAAAGTCTAAAAGCAAGACCAAAGTGCCTGCTAATTTGATTCTACGGTGAAGACTTTCTTTCTGGTTTGCTGATGGTTATCTTTGGTATCTCTTCTTTCAGGGATACCAGTGCCATCATTAGGGCCATCCTTCACGATCTAATCTAAACGTCATTATCTTCTAAGGGCCCCATCTTCAAATATATAACACTGTAAAGTAGGCTTCAATGTATGTATAAAATGGGGGGAAGGACACATAATTCAGTCTATAGCAAGAATATTATAAGAAATATTGATCAGATTTTGCTGGTTAATGGTTCTTCTGTATCCTTGCTGATTTTATGTCTAGTTGTTTTATTCATTGTTGAGAAAGGAGTGTTAAAGTCTCTAACTATAACTGTGATTTGTCTATTTGTTCTTTTAGTTCTATCAGTTTTGCTTCACATCTCAGTTTTGCTTTATGTACAAGTTTTGCTTGTATATCTCTTTTATATGCTGCATTTACATTGAAGATTGCTATATCTTCTTGGTGAACTGATTTTTTTCATCATTAGATTATATCCCTCTTTAGCTCTAGTAATTTTTTTTTGCTCTGATGTCTACTTTATCTGATATTAATATAGTCACTCTTGCTTGTTTTAAAGTAATGTTTGCATGAGATTTCTTTTTTTTTCTTTTACTGTCTGCCTATATTGTTATATTTGAAGTGGATGTCTAATAGACAATATATAATTGGTCATGTTTTTAAATAAACACTGTCAATCTTCTTTTAATTAATCTATTTAGACCTTTTACATGTAATGTTATTTGGAATTAATTCTGCCATTTTATTTCTGTTTTGTGTTTATTCTGTCTTGTTTTCATTTCTCTTTCTTTTCCTACCTTCATGTGTGTTCTTGAACTTTTTAGGATTCCATTTTGATTTATGTATATTAGATTTGAATGGATCTTTTTGTGTAGCTTTTTAGTGGTTGTTGTAAGTATTGCATATACATATACACATACATCTACATATAATTATAGCAATACAACCTATTGATATCATCATTTTACCAGTCGTAGAGGGAAATGTAGAAATCTTACCTCCATTTATGTCTTATTACCCTCTCCCATTTATAATATAAATATCCTATGCGTTTCCTCCCCATATATTTAGAACCACAGTGTTACAACTTTTGCTGTAACCATCACATATATTAGAAGAAAAGCCTATTGTATTCACTCATTTTTACTTACCATCTTATCTCTTCCTTTTTGATTATTTGAAGGTGGTTGGTTTCTTTCCTTCTGTCATTTCCTTTATGTTTTGAGAACTTATTTTAATCACACTTTTAGAGTAGATCTGCTGGGGACAGATCTCTTATTTTTCTTTTATCTGAGAATGTCTTGCCTAGATAGATAGATAGATAAAAATAATATATTTACGGGTATCATATTCTGGGTTGACAGTTCTTTTCGTTCAGTGCTTGAAAATTTTTGTGTCACATACTTTTAGCCTTCATGGTTTCTGATAAACAAATCACTGCTATTCAGTTGTTTTCCCCCAATAGGTAAAGTGTTCAAGACTTTTTTTTTTTTAAGATTTTTTTATTTTTAAGTAATCTCCACAACCAACATGGAGCTCAGACTCACAACCTAAGATCAAGAATGGCAAGCTCCACTGACCGAGCCAGTCAGGTGCCCCTTTTCAAAAATTTTAATTTATATTATTTTTCAAAACTGACGGTGTGTCCTAGCATGGATATTTTTATTTTATTCCGTTTGAGTTAGCTGCTTAAATCTGTAGGGGATTTTGGTCTTTTTGTTTATTTGTTTTAGTTTTGCTAATTAGGTCTGCCATTCTTTCAGGTACTTTTTTTAGCTCTGCCCTTTTTCTCCTCTCCTTCAGGGAGTCCAGTGACTTGAATATTAGAACTTTTGTGACAGTCCCTGGGATCCCTGAGGCTCTTTTCATTTTTTTTTAAGTCTTTTTTGTGCAGATTTGATAATTTATATTGTTTTATCTTTTAATTTAACTGTGTTTTCTTCTGTCTTTTGTATTCTGCCGTCAGTCCTGTCCTATAAGCCTTTTGCTGTGATTATTGTATTTTTCAGTGCTTGAGAGGCTTGCTGAGACTGCCTTTTTCTTAGCTGAGGCTTTCTATCTTGCCGTTTGTTTCACTCATATTCATAATTGCTCAATGAAGCATTTTTATCGTGGCTGTTTTAAAATTTTGTCTCATAATTCTAACATCTCTTCACTTAACATTTATTGATTATCTTTTTTGTTCAGTTTGAGATCTGTTTTTAGATATGATGAGTGATTTTTTTTAATTAAGGCATGGACATCCGGATATTATATTACAAAACCCTGAATCTTTTTTTACAATTTTTCCTTCAGCTGTATTTTATTGGCACCACTCTGGTAGGGGATAGGGACAGGAGCATCACTGTATTATTGCCAGGTAAGAATGTATTGCGAGGGGGTTTTTTTGGTGAGACCCAAGGTAGAGATTCTTCATTCCATCTGGGTCTGGGTGAGATGTATTGCTCCCCAGTTGCCCTCCACTGATAACTTCCTGGTTCGAAAGGATAGAAGTGCTTCATTAATTATTCCCAACTGGCCTCCACTTATATAGTAGGGAAAGGGTGTCGCCTTAGAGCTGTGCACTAGTGAAGGACCTGACTTTCCATTGGATCTCCTCTGATGACATCCTAGAGGATGTCCCAGGGGTTCAGGTGGAAATCTAGGCTCCATGTGATCTTCACAGTATGAGGAGGGGAGACTTCTAACCACCCTTTGGGAATGAGAAGTCTTGGCTTCTTTCTTTGACTTCTCTGACACCACAGCTGAGAGAGTTGATGATTGGGTACGGTTCCTCGTTGTAGACTCTGGAGTGGATGTCTAGGTTTCTCACTCAGCCCTTTATAGGACTGGGTGGGGATCAGGGCCACGGTTTTGTTTTGTTTTGTTTTGTTTTGTTTTGTTTTGTTTTGTTTTTCTGAATGGTTATTGTCTAAATGCTTTATGCTTTATTGGGCTTCCCTATTCCTGGTCCTTTGGCTAGGGAAAGCAAGCTTTTGTTGGCGCTTTTTTTATGCACCTACTGACATTTCCTAGTTGTTGACTTCTTTAAGTCTTTTATTTATATACAAGGCAAAAAGGAAACTCAAGGTGTTTACCACAGAGTTGTTCCTAGAATCCTGAGCCAGTTTGCCTTTTATCCCCCCACTTTCTGAACCTTTTTATGTTTGCATATATAATGTCCAGGGTTTTTAGTTACATTTAGTGAAAGGAATAGGGAAAGTTATGTCTGCTCCACCTTTCCATCCATGTATTTCAAAATAAGTTTCCCACTCCTTTCTATTCTTTCAAAATAGATTTCCCTCTCCGGCGATAAAAGTAGTCTTACTTGAGAACATTTCACATAAGCAACACATAGACAATGTGGATGACAATGACATGGTTAGCTTAAGAGAGTGCTTCTCAAATTTAAAGTATATTCAAGGGCCCAGAGGGCCTCTCAACACTGATTGTTGGGCCCCCGCCCCAGAGAGGGGTGAGAGCTGGCATGTCTAACAAGTTTCCAGGAATGCTGCTGCTCTGGGGGCCATAGGGGATAATCACTTCTTTAAAGAAATGCTTACATGATGACAGATCATTATTTTTAAATGATATTAATGGCATACATGGTCATTTTAAGTAAAAACAAACAAAATACAATAGGTAAAATAAGCCAGATATTTAAATATCAAACTAAAATACTTAAAGTTTGATATTCATAAAATGACAGGGGTCACATTTTAATGAAATTTGGATCTTCCCACTTCTTAGCACTATTGTATATGGATTGGAGAGGCCAAAAGGGTACATGTACATTTTATACAAAGAGAAGAATACAAGAGAGAGATGAGAGGTGTGGTAATAAGTTGTTCTTTGAGAATAAAATAATGCCAATTTTATTGGATCCTAAGCAAAGAGCATTTGAATGGCTATATTAAACTCCTATTAAACTCTGGTTAAATGTATGATGTGCAAGATCTTTTTTAAAGCTCTGAGTTGATGTCAGAAAAGTTCTGTTAAATTGATCTGAACTAATGATGCCCAGTCTGGTTATTACTGAGTACATATCATCATAATACACCTTCCTCTAAAGTTCATCTTTTTTTTTTCTTAAATTAGTGAATATAAATGATACTGGGATTAAAATTACTCCCATCAATAGTATGACCATTTGTCTAGATCAAGGTGAACTTAGAAATATTTTTCCCAGAAGATCACTAACCATAAAAAAGAAAAATTAAAATAGTGAAATGTCAGATTAAAGTCTCTTAGACATTATTTTTCTCGTGGAAGTTGTTACAAGTGATAATAAAGAAACTTGCTTGTGAATATTCATTAGATAATGGTTATTTTGTAGCCAGATACATCAGAATTATAAAGTGTTTCCTTTTTCCTTTTAGCTCTGTTGGCTTAGCAAAAGCAGCTCTAGAAGCAATTAATGGATTCAACCTCTTTGGCAACCAGGTAAAAAAAAAAAACCAGCAATATCAACAATAAAGTTTGATTATTTTGTTGAATTTGTATGATTAATTAATGTCATTTATTTACCAAGTCATTCCTTATGATCAAAGAATGTCTAGAATTTATGTAGCAGCTAATGGTTGAACAACCTTTTCTTTGACTGTGATTTGCCAGTTAAATTTTAAATTTAATTTCCTAACTAAAAAGCATTGCTTAATTTAAAAATATCTTTTGATAAAGAAATCTCATTTTCTTTGTTCAGTAACTTTTCCCTCACTTCTCTGGTTGAGCTTTCACATTTTTATTTCTCTTTCCTTTTTTAAGTAAGTTCTACATCAAGCTTAAACTCAAGATCCCGAGATTCAGTTGCATACTCTACCAACTGAGCCCACCAGGCACCCCCAGTTTTCACATTTTAAAATATTCCTGACATTATAAATCATAAATTTTCCATGTCAGTTCTCATGTTAATTTCAATATAATGTATATTGATCCATATCATGGATATATATAGGGGATATGTAGGGGATAGAGGAATTTGTTAAATGTGTACAACCAAAGAATTGGAAACTTTGATCCTAGCTTAATCCTCAGGTCGCTGTAATTTTATGTCTTAATCTCTTTGGGATAAAAAGGAAACCCTGAAGGTTGTCCTAAATTTTCTTAAGACGTTTAACCAGTTTCTATACCTAATCAAGTGACCATGGACTGAATTGTCAAACAGAAGGAAATAATATGTAGGAATACAGGTTGCTTTTCTGGATCAAGGAATAAACTAAATTTCATTAGCAATTTTTGTAGATTTCAAAGATGGGAGGGTAAAGGAAGTTTCCAACTGATACTATAATTAACCCTAAGATATTAAAATGCACAGTCAGTGAAGATACATTCTAGCATATTCTTGCCAAATATGACATGGTTTTTGTTACAGCAGCCATAATACTGTTCACCTCAAGTCTTGAACTTAAGAAAGTTTCAAGTTGGAGTATGGTAGCGCACGTATTTCTCTGCCCCTTCCTATATACGCAAACTCTCTTTTCTTCTCACTCCTATTTCCTCTGGAGAATGGACTCTGGTTATATCTAGTTCATGAAGAATGAAGAATGAGCACAGACATGAAAGGATTGGGAAAAGGAAAGCAACACCCCATTCTGGGTTTCCAAGAGGTGACTCTAAATCACCCACTCCCATGTTCTTCATCTCTCAAGACCTCTGGCTGGAGAAATGGAGGGACCAAGAGCTCATGGGGACTTAGCAGTGTGTGAACCTACTGCAAATCATGAGTATTAATATTATGCCGCTCCTGAAGATTCTTGGTTCTCCTGGCACTGATCCCTTGCCTTGTATCAACATTTCCCTCTCCCTGGAGGGGTCGGCATACCCAAGAAAATCCCACACGTCATCTTTCAGTGCTTTTCATTTCCTTTTACCCCTTCCTCACTCATTGAGATGCGTGCGCGCGTGGTGTGTGTGTGTGTGGTGTGTTTGTCTACAGAAAGAGAGAGAGAGAGAGAGAGAGAGAGAGAGAGAGAGAGATGGGTAGATCAGAGGGAAGGAAGGGAAGAGCATCAAGGACTGACATGTTTTTTGGAGTCAGGAAACAGGATCACTGTAGGCTGTGTACTCCCACCAGTGAGCTCTGTAACTTTGGCTAGTCATTTATCTATGTCTCATCTTCCTTAGCTCAAAAGATAAAGATAATGATACTAGGACCTAACTCAGAAGGTTTTTATGCAGTTAAAAAACTTAATTAGCATAGTGCTTGGCAAAGATTAAACCCTCAATAAGTGTTAATCTTTTGTTATTTTTAATGAATTACTGGTAATAGTAGTGTTCCTAAAGAAAGGAAATGAAGAGGACTGAAAAACCTCTAGAGTATGTCAAGGGGACTGAGAAGAGTCATGGACTAAACCAGTAATGGTACAGTCTGGAAAGATGCAGGTCTTGCTCTTCTGTTCTCCACGGACTGCCCAATAGTGGCTGAGCTGTGTGTCCAGGCTGGATGTTATGAAGTAGTGATCAGTCATCTCCTTTGATGTGCCTGAGCTGTAGCATATGTTGCTTCTGTATCTAGTATATGCCTCCTCCACCTACTTAGATACCCACACCCCTAATGGCCCCTTTCCTAACACCTCATCTCCCAGAGCTCTGCCTTCGGGCTGCTTTTACCAGGAAGTTCTCCTAGATCCCTTAGCCAGCCATAATTCAAAAAGCACTGAATTGCTTTTTTATGCATTCTGATTTTGAGATATAGATATACTGCTGGTATTGTTGCCATAATTTCTCAATCCTGACTGCACATTGGAATTATTTGAGGAATTTAAAAACAAAACTGATGCCTGGGTTCTACCCCTAGACATTCTGATTGGATTGGTCTGGGGGAAGCCTTGGTTTTGAGGTTTTCCTATCCTGCCCAGGAATTCTAATGGGCAGCCAAGGATGAGAACAGCTGCTCTAAGCAGAGTTCATTCTTGACCTTGTTTAGCTTGTGTCTGTTTCCAGCAGAGCTTTGGGCTAAATGTACACTGACTTGACTATTTCTTGATTATTTCAGACAGACAAATAATGTCTTATTTCTGTGGCCACACAGATGTTATCTATTATAAGTAAAATCTTTTGAGGGGGGTAATATCAGAGAGAATCCTAATTTTGCAAATGTCCATCACTACAGCAATTAAATTGGAGAAGTACCTGCTAAAGAGGACCTGCATTTAAAAGTGCATGTGACCTTTTTAGTGTTTAATCATCTTATAATATTGCTTCATGTACTTTAAAGACCTGTGGTCTAATTAAAACTGAGTGGTTAGAAAAATAACTGATATAACAAAGAAATGTTTTTATTCAAATGAAAACCCAAAGAAACTTCTTCAAGACTTGTGGGATTTCAGGTCACTTGTATATGCTCAGTTATTTCTAACAACTATTGATACAGTGTTCTAGGAGACCTGATTATATGTCTTTAATTCAGAGCTTTCAAAAAATGCTTTTCCTGTTGGTGGCATCTCAGAGAGTCATAGATCTTTGGAGCTGGAAGGACCCTTCTCTCAAAATGAGTGGTCAGAGTTGAGGTGGCTTTTCACAGGTTATGAAACAAAGGGGCAAAACCAGGAATTTAACCAAAACACTTGGTAATGAACCTGGATTATCAGCTATTAGGGCAGGGAATCTTGGGTCTTGAATGATTTCTGCCTTTAGAAGTGACAGCTGTGCTTTGTCTTGGAAAACTCTTAACTTACTTGAGAGTCAAAAAACTCTTAATTTCTTTGAGTTTTTTATTGAGCGAGAATTGATATAAAACATTAATTTCAGATATGTGACATAATGAGTGGATATTTGTATGTGTTACAAAAAGATCATCACATTAAAGTCTAGTTTAACATTCATTAACACACATAGTTACAATTTTTTTCTTGTGATGGGAACTTTTAAGATCTATTTCCCTTAGCAATACTCAATATACAATACAGTATTATTAATTATAGTCACCATGCTGTACATTACATCCCTAGTATTTAGTTTATAACTGAGAGTTTATATCTTTTGATTACACCGTTTTCTTCTTAATTATTGAATTTTTGAAGGAAGTATCCACTTATCAAACAATGTGAAAGCCCTGCCTTTTGCCCTCAGTGCACTTCAGTGTAAGAGACAAGACAGATGTTAATTTTTATTTTGATGGGAAATTATTAGGTGGAATAAACTTTAAGCTTTCATTATGATTATCGAGTTTCTACTTTTTTAAATATCAGACTTGCTTTATTATTCAAGGAAAAAAACATTATTTATTTATTTAATGTTATTTATTTATACTTTTTTTTTGAGAGACAGAGAGAGAGAATGAGCAGGGAGGGCCAGAGAGAGAGGGAGACACAGACTCTGAATCAGGCTCCAGGCTCCGAGCTGTCAGCACAGAGCCCGATGCGGGGCTTAAACCACAAACTGTGAGATCATGACCTGAGCCGAAGTTGGACACTTAAGTGACTGAGCCACCCGGGACCCCCCCCCAAAAAAACCCATTATTTAAATATTCACTCTGAAACTGTTTTCAAAACTTATTTTCCTTTGCGAGCAAATATTTAAGAAGAAAATATAATTAAATGGGCTAATTTCTTTACCGATAAGTTTAAAATAAAGGCTAATTTGTAACATTTAGGAACATAACTCATATAATTCTCAAGATGAGAATTACAGATTTCATCATAACTTCAATATATATTCCATATAAGTATAGTGACAATATATAGGAATATTATTAGAAATATTTAAATAAATCATAATTTGCACTCAGCAAATGTCATAGACATTGTTAGCAACAGTTTTGTGATTCTTGGGTCCAAGTCTCAGCTCTGCTCTTCTGAAACCCTGAGAAGTAACACTCAGGTTCATCTTTCTTTGTAGTGTGAAAATTCCTTCAGTAATATGTGAGTAAGATTTTCAGTAGAAAAAAGAAGCATAGCTTGTGGGAGGGGCTCCTGGAGGTTCCTGTGCTGTCAGTGGATAAAAGTTGGCTATTGGGGCACCTGGGTGGTTTGGTTGGTTAAGCATCAGACTCTTGATTTCAGCTCAGGTCATGATCTCATGCTTCATGAGATCAAGGCTCACATTGAACTCTGGGCTGGTAGCGCAGAGCCTGCTTAATATCCTCTCTCTCTCTCTCTCTCTCTCTCTCTCTCTCTCTCTCTGCCCCTTCCCTGCTAGGACTTTCTCTTTCCCTCTCAAAATAAATAAATAAACATTTTTAAAAAGTTGGTGGCTCCTGGGTGGCTTAGTCAGTTAAGTGTCCAACTCTTGATCTTGGCTTAGGTCATGATCTCTCAGTTTGTAAGATCGAGTTCCTGCTTAGAATTCTCTCTCTCTGCCCCTCCCCTGCCTATTTTCTCTCTCTCTTTCTATCTCTCAAAATAAGTAAGTAAACTTTAAATTAAAAAAATATTTTTTAAAATGTTGGCTATTTACACACCCATGCCACCCACAGCCATGGTGCAGAGGGGTAATGCCCATCAGAAAATATCCTTTCTGTAAAATGCCACTCACGAGGATCTGCCACAGAGCTAGGGGACAGCCTGATTCTGACTAGAGAAGAACGTGGTGTGATCAGAGTAGTGTGGTTTTGTTTTCAGAAGAATAGAAAAAGTATGTATAGTAGGTATACTGACCAATTTCACTGTTTGAATCTTTGATACTAGCTGAGGGCAACAAGCCCCTTAACTCAGGTTCAGAGAAGTGATTAATGGGGAAAAGAAAGGCCCAGACAGTGCTTTAAATCATTTCACTTTGAATTGAGACTAAAGAAATCAGCAGTGTCTTATGGTCATAGATCTCACCGTTGGTACCCTCCCAGAAATGTTTGTCGTGGTAATGGATCCTTGGGCACATGGCTCAGTACAGCCCTTATCCACCACTAAAGTTCAAGTCCTCACGACAGTAGTCAGGTTGACTCAAATTCTAGTGTATTTACTAGGACACAGTTGCAAGAACTCAATTTGGGGATTAAAGTTTGAACTATCCATCTTAGAATATGTTCTTCAGCTGAAGTTGGGATGTTATGGCAGTGATGGAATGATTTCAGGAAATGGAAGGTGAAAATAAGCTAGCCAGATATTTTGCAGTGACATATACATAATAAGCATCCTTTCAGATTTGTGTCTTTAATTGGAGAAACCAAGATACTGACAGATGATCTGAGGCGGGAATCTAAAAGGTGATGACTAGAGAAATTGCTCATATTATGAAAAGTGTTCAAAGTAATAGAGACATATGTAGCTTCCTTTGAAGTTTACAGTCCTAAAATTAACATGTCTGATAATTTAAAGTAGGTGATAATTAATTCCATATGTACGGTCTCTTTGATGGCTTTTTTAAAAAGTTGCTTCTGAATAGGAATAGCGGCCCCTGGCCTTGAACGAATTTTATTCTTCTGTAAATCTGGGTTATATATCTAAAGCATGGTGTATTTTTTAAAAAGTTAGCTAAACAATATAGTTAACCAATCCTTGATCTCAGTGTTTAAATATGGCAACATTATGAGATTATTTTTCCTTCTTTGTATATTTCTTAAAGCCTGGCAGAAGAAGAGACCTCAACAAATACTTTGAAATTAGATAAATAAGCCGTTTATTTGTGGCAAGAAAATAGAAGTTTGCTGTTTATGTTAAGCAAAAATGGCAGGAATTGCCAAATTTGCCATTTCACTTCATTATTTAAAGATTGCCTTACTTAGACTGTATCTTTTCAAAATTCAGTTCAAGGCAGACTCATTTGGCATACAGCTAACTTTATTATCAGTCTAAGGATAAACTGTGAGTCCTATTTTCTATATTCACAGATTCCCAATATCTTACACCCATTTGTTTCTCTGCTATTTTGTTCTAACCACCCTACTTACTTCCTTTTCTCCAAAATTCATATCCTAGTTTACCTTCTCCAGGAAGTACCCCATGTTCCCTATAGTTTTTCTCCTGTTGACTTAAGAATTTTACTATCATTAGTATTCTGTCATCTAAGCCAGCCATTGGTATATAGTTGTGTAGTGCAATGTGCAGTCTTTTTGTTTTGCTTAATATCTTGTTTAGGACTATGTGTCACCTGGGTCAATTCCTTGAGAGAGAAGTTCAAGTTCTATCTTGTTGATTTTCATCAAAGGAGAGAGCACTTGACTGATAATGTCAGCTACTGCATCAAGCTTTGTTGGGCTCAGTTTTGTGAGTGGAGATGAGAAGTTGAGACTTTAAAATCATAGAAAGGACAGTTTAGCATTAATCTCATTGTTGAGAGTCAGCTTCACTCATTCATTTTTCATTTATTAATTTACCAGTGTTAAGAGAGTTTCAAGAAATGATACCATGAATGAAAAATTATTCTATTTTAGAGATAATATGCATGTATAAACAGGTTAACAGGAAAAATATGCATATAGTGAATTTGATATTTTGATGTAGAGCATAGTAGTACTAGATTTTGAGTCAATCAAGGTGACTGATTTGAGATATTTCAGTTTCAGGGTGAATGCATCTCTGAGGCTGGTGTAAATTTGGATGAGATTTAGAGGTTAATATTAAAGTGGCATGAAAGTTATAAGGGTTCTCTTCTTCCTTTCCCCATGTATTTTTCTGAGTATTGTCTTATTATGGAAGCAGTCTCTTTTTTCCAATTTTATTCCCTGCATTTTCTTTTTTTTTTTTAACACTTATTATTATTATTGGTTTAGTACCTTTCTAAATTTCCTCCTCTGCCTCTTGGTGTTTTTTCCAATAGGTTCATGGTAATCAGGATACAAATAAGGCCCCACCCTGTATTTTGTTATGTTTTTAATTTTATGTCACAAAATGTGACTTGTCTTTGTAAATGTTCCACACACACCTGAGAAAAAAGATGGGTATTTTGATGTTTGTTTGGTAGAGTGTCCTGTCAATTAGGTCAAGATAGTTGAATGTTTTGTTTAATTTCTACTGTATTTTCACAGATTCTCTTTCTATCCTATCAATTACTAAAAGATTAAATTCTCTAACTACAATTATGGATTTATCTATTTCTCTTTTCAGGTCTATCAGCTTTGCATCATGTATTTGGATGCTCTGGTTTTTTTGGTGCATAAATATTTAGTATTATTTTATTTTCCTGATAAGTTGACCCTCTTATCATTATGAAAATATTTAGCTCCCCGGTAAAAGAACAATGACGTGTTTACTTATGATGATGCACTTGAATATGAAAAGTACTAATGGTAAATTTTTTAAACTTGGTTATCAAACCAATTGTCATATTTTAGTGACCTATCTTTTTGTTTAGGTTTTTGGAAGATACCTTTTAGTGTGGGAAATTGTATAACTCATGTTAAGACATGAGCTTTTATGTCCAAGACCTGATTTTTTTTTTTTAGCCTTTCCTCTGTTAAACTAAGTCAGCATCCTCTTCATTAAAAGGAAGATAATAATAACTACGTATTGGGGATTAAGTGAGATAACTCATGTCAAGAACAGTGCTTGACATTGTGAATATTAGCTAGCATTATGTGGCATTATTATTATTAAAGCTGCTCCTACCCTTCATACTTTAATCAAATAGTTTTTTATGTCTCTAATTCTAGACTGTATCTAACTTTGTTTAGTTTGATCACATAATCAATGTTCTTTTTAGGACTGTATAATTCAGATTTCATGAATTCTAATTAGTTCTTGCTTTATTCCTTGTCAAAAATGCTAGCTAAACTATTTTTATCTTTATTAAAACAAGTACCTTTAATTGATTAGTTCTAATCTTATAATCACTATGTTTTGATTTATAAGAAAACTAAGGAGAAATAGGGAAAATGTAAAAATAATATTATTTTTATGTACAACTAATATGTATATTGCAAGAAATTTTGGAAATATTTAAAATATTAAAAAGAAAATTTAAATCTTCTGTAAGGTCACTCTCAAATGCAACCAATGTTAGAATTTTTGTGAAATTTCTTACAGCCAAAATGTCCAGCATTCTAAAGGGTTTTTTTCTTGATTTAGGAAATGTTTTTTTCTCTCTTGTTCCAGGGCTGTTCTTGGTCGGTTATATTTGTGGATCTTGATGCTCACAATCGCAATCGGCAAACTTTGTGTTCACTGTTACCCAGAGAATCAAGATCTCATGTGAGATATTTTTATTTTTTATAAATGTTTGTTTATTTACTTTGAGGGGGGTGGAGCAGAGAGAGAGGGAGAGAGAAAATCCCAGACAGGCTCCATGCTCAGTGCAGAGCTTGATGCAGGGCTTGATCTCATGATTGTGAGATTACGACCTGAGCTGATATCAAGAGTTGGTTGCTTAACCGACTGAGCCACCCAAGCGCCCTAAGATATTTTCATAATAAATTAATAGGTACTACCATTTATGATTGCTTCCCCCAAGAAAATGCTTACAATATTAGAGGTTGCAAGAAGAAATGAGGAGAATAAATGTTGCCCCTCACTCTGCTGTCCTATGGAGGTTTAGTTCAGGAAGTGAACAGAGCTGTGGACAAAGCTGCTTTGTCCTTAAGTCTTTTGTAGACCTATAGAAAACTAGACCTATTTTGGCGGGGAAGGGGAGAGGGACTATTTCATAGAAGTAATACAGGATTATGATTTAAAAAAAGAAACCACAAATAAGCATATAATAATGTATAATAATGTGACATCCACTCATTTTACCACTTAGTTATAGTTTTAGGGTGACAACACTTGGGTCTATATGTTTTCACATAGTTTTATGTACCTATGCAATAGTTTTCTTTTACAAAACTGGAAGAATATGATTCATAGTACTTGATAACCTACTTCTATGAATGGATATATTTCCACATCTATAAACATTTCTACAATATAAATTTTAATAGCTGCTAATTTACTCAGCTAATTATTGGACATTCATTCAGATTGTTTTCTGTTTTTACCATTATAAAGCAATGTTATGACAGACTAAGTTATAATTACTAATTATCCGTGTTAAATTTTTACACACTGCCTTAGAGTTTGAGTCCAGTATTGAATCTTGAAAATATGCCTTATTTGTGGATAAAGTTTTATCTTCTCTGTGAGGTTCACTAATTCCTGTCCTGTAAATGTCTGTCTGTGCCTTGGAGCACAGCAACTCACTGTCAATTCTGTAACCTGATGGACTTTTCATCTCCCTGAATCTCATTGGGCTGTGATCATACCACTGCAGGCACTTACATTCCTTTCTATTTCCTGTTGACCCCAGAACACAGATGCTGCCCTACTACCCTGCATCAGTTATCCTGCATTTGCCCTGGATGATGAAGCTTTGTTTAGCCAGACACTTGATAAAGTAGTTAGAAAATTAAAAGGAAAGTATGGATTCAAGCGTTTCTTGAGAGATGGTTATAGAACATCATTGGAAGATCCCAACCGACGTTACTACAAACCAGCTGAAATTAAGGTATCGAAAAATATTTCATGCCATGCGAGAGTGGTCAAAAGCACTGATTTAGGAAACAGACTTCTTGGGTTGGAATTCTCGCTCTGCCACTTACTAGCTGTCTGGCCTTGGGCAAGTTAATCAACCTCTTTGTGTTTAATATTTTTCATCGGTGAAATAATAATAGTACTATTATTAAAGTTCTTATGAGGATTGAATGAGTTAACATATACCTAAAAGTGCTTCATGTGGTTCTTGACATAGAGTACAAGCCCTCAGTAAGGGTTAGCCTTACTACTAGTGAGGCCCATTTGCTCATATTGAGCCATGTTGATTCACTGGATGAATAATTTTTCTACTGCACTTTCAGTACTTTGCCTGCCTGTTCCATATTGTTTGCCTTATATAATAGAAAATATCTATTCGTGATTCAGCTTTCAGTCTTTTATACAAATACTCTTTTT
The DNA here is from genome assembly GCF_006229205.1 of Suricata suricatta. Classification (NCBI taxonomy): domain Eukaryota; kingdom Metazoa; phylum Chordata; class Mammalia; order Carnivora; family Herpestidae; genus Suricata; species Suricata suricatta. Next base: position 34,467,670 of record NC_043715.1, on the reverse strand, counting down.
TTTTTTACTTAGACATTTCCCTTTGAAATATAGTCATCTTAATATTTGGTTTTAAAACAGTTCTTTCAGGTGCACATACATACCACTTTATCTAAGTTTACTCTAGATATTTTTAAGCTGTCCAGAAAACTGTAACACCCCAAAGAAAGGGTAAGCATCCATCCACATTGCTAAAGACTTCCCTTTAGTGGTATAGACTGAAAACTATTTTTGTAAGCATGGTCATAATTGAAGATAGGTAAGAAAAATCCCATGAATCTATATATAGAAAATGTCTAGGCAACGTCGTACCTTGTAATTTGTTAGGCAATTAAGTGCCACTCTTTAATACACACCTAGTTTTGCTGGACAACTAGACAAGCTGTTTAATTATTTAATTTCACAACTATCATCTGGAAGCCATTTTATTGTGTACATATTTGAAACTTTATAGCAGTCTATTAGGTTGGGTCACAAGATCCATTTATCTCTTAAGCGCCTTTAGATATTTCTTCTCTATTTAACACATTTCTGAGCTGATTTACAGCACTTACATTTGGATTAGACTTGCTGTAACTACCACCCTGCATATTTTCAAATTTGGGTCCGTCAAGTAGAGTTTTCTTATTTCTGTACCTGCTGCTGAGCACCACCATGGAAAGCCACAGCAGCATGGACAGATGCCTCCCCCAGATTCAGAACATCCATCTTGGTTCAGTCCTCATCACTGACTTCACTGTTTGTCAGTACTGCTGTGTGACTCTGCTAGGAACTCTCCTGACAAGCTTTTCCAGCGTTTTTTTTCTATTTGTATTAAAGTTTCCAGACTTTACTTCTTATTCCATAGTCTTTCATTTCTTTTTTTCTTTTATTTTTTAAAAATTTTTTAATGATTTTTATTTTTGAGAGAGAGACAGAATGTGAATGGGGGTGGGGCAGAGGGAGAGCGAGACACAGAATCCAAAGCAGGCTTCAGGCTCCCAGCTGTCAGCACAGAGCCTGATGCAGGCCTCAAACTCACACACCCCAAGATCATGACCTGAGCCAAAATCAGATACTTAACCAACTGAGCCACCCAGGTGCCCCCTCTTTTTTGTTTTCTAATGCTTATTTATTTCTGAGAGAGAGAGAGAGGGAGAGAGAGAGAGACAGAAAGTAAGGAGGGAGGGGCAGAGAGAGAGGGAGACACAGAATCTGAAGCAGGCTTCAGGCTCCATGCTCTCAGCACAGAGCCCGATGTGGGGCTCAAACCCACCAGCAACGAGATCATGATCTAAGTCCAAGTTGGAAGCCCAACCAACTGAGGCACCCAGGTGCCCCATCGCCTTTCATTTCTGTTTGACATCCTCCATTCTATCTGTCCTTCATCCATACCTACCTCCATCTCTCTTGTCTCACAGCTGGTGCTGTCTGTTCTTTATCCGAAGGCTACCCCTCCATATGTACACATTATCCTGTTCTATTTTACTTTCTTGGGTCTCTTACTCTATCATTTGTTTTCTTCTCTGGTAGAAGGAGGTCTATCTCTATCTCTTTCTTTTTATCTTCCTCATTTCCCTCACTTTCCCCTTCCTTCCTCTTGCTCTCCCCCCAACTCCAATCAGCTTTTCCTCAGCATAAACACAGTGATGTTCATAATTAGAAACAAAGCAAAACAAAAAACCTTCCTCCTGTCTGCTTCTAATCCTCTCTCTCTTTGTAGTCACACTTTTGAAATGCATAGTCTGTTCTTTGTATATCTCCTTATTTGCCTCCTACTCACTCCCTGTTAGGCTCCAGCTCTTCTTCAGTACTTTCCAGTAGCTGTGTTGGTTTCAGTCAGTTTAGGTCACTGGTGGTAGTGGATCATTTTCACTGAACCTCTCCTTGACATTCTAATGCTTTAATGGAGTCCTCTTCCTTGGAACTTTCTCCATTTTCTGTGATCCCATTCTCTTCCTAATTCTCTTGTCATTGTCTTTCTGAGTTCCTTTTCAGATTCTTCTTCTACCACCTCCTAAATACTGCTCTTCTCCTGAGTTCCATCCTCACTCAGTCCTATTTTCTTTTCATGGAATCATAGCTTCAGCTATTACTCTTAACTCCAGATCTCTATCCCTAACTATTCCCCTCAGTGCCCTTCTGTATATTCACCTGTCTTCTGGATATCCTTAATTGGATGTCCCTCAGTCTTCTTTTGTTCAGCACCCACTCTTCTGCCTGAGTGTCATTCTAGGCTTTTCCTTCTCATTCAACCCTGTTTGTCACTCATGAGGCCTAGCAGATTAACCTCTTGTCATTTGAACGTCTGCCTCTTTCCCTCTATTAACTCCATACTTAGGCTAGTAATTCATAAGCAGGAATGATTTTTCTTTCCAGCAGACATACAACAATATCAGCAGACATTTTTCATTGTCACAAATTAGTGGGTTCTACTGGCATCTGGAAGGTAGAGGCTGAAGATGCTACTAAACATTCACCAATGCATAGAATAACCTCTACAACAAAGAATTATTTGGCCCAAAATGACAGTAGTGCTGAAGCTGAGAAATAGTTTAGGCTATCATATTTTCTCTTTGGATTGCTTCCAAGGAGCCTTCCAGGTAGTCTCTTTACGTCTTGCCCTAAAACTCTCTTCAATACTGCCAGCTGTCCAACTAGTAAGGAAATCCAGTGAGTAAACATGATTCATCGGTGGTTCCCTGTCATTTCCATATCAAAATCTCAGTCTTTTTTTTAAATATTTTTTTAATGTTTGTTTTTGAGAAAGAGAAAGGGATGGGAGAGAGGGGCAGAGAGAGAGGGAGACAGGATATGAAGTGGGCTCTCCTCTGACCACAGAGAGCCCCATGAGGGACTTAAACTCACGAACCATGAGATCATGACCTGAGCGGAAATCCATTGCTTACCAGTTGAGCCACTCAGGTGCCCCTACGTCTCAAGTCTTTTCGCATGACTTGCCAGGTCCTTCCTAATCTGGCTGGTTTGGTCCTCCCAACCTTTTGGGCCTTAGCGCTCATGATTTCTTTCTTGTTTGTTCCAGATATACTGAATTGCTGGTAGTTTAACAAACTTTCTCTTCCCATACAGCTATAGTTTGTAGTATTGTTTTCTCTGGGTGGAATTCTCTTAGTTCATCTCCCAAGAGAAATCTGTCAAGCATTAATTGAAGCATGTCCTTTTTTATATACCCTTTCCAACCCCTAGACAGATTCAGGTGTTTCATTTCCTGTGCTCCTGATGTACCATGGGTAGACATCTCGTCTGATACTACAGTTGTTTATTTACATGCCTGACTCCCGATTAGGCGGTGAGCCCTTGAGGACAAGTTCCCTCTTTTTTGGTCTTCATAGCCCTCTATCCAGTTGGTGCCAGACATTATGAAGGCCTTAGTAAATATTTATTGAATGAATGATTAGTATGTGATGTATTGAATGAACATGGTTTTGAATAATAAGAGTTCTAAAAATCCTTTTTAAAAGAACAATGAAACTACTTTTATCAGCCCAATTTTGTTATTACTATATAAATCATCTATGTATATCCTAACTACACTGGTTCTAACAATTGTTTTATATACAATTAATTAATATATTTGTTCTAGTTAATTTACATCATTGTTATAATATAATTGTTCTAATTAATTTTAGTGAAATTTTTAATATTTTGTCTTCTGTTTTAGCTCTTTGATGGCATTGAATGTGAATTTCCCGTATTTTTCCTGTACATGATGATTGATGGTAAGTGAGCTTTTTTTTCTGAAATTTGCACTATAGAATATAAGTCTGCTAAAGAAAAGCAGATGAAATATGACCCTTTCAGCTAGCAAAATAGACTATACTTCAGTGATGTTAACTGCTCTGCATTTTTATATGCTATTCTGCTTTCTAAGTGAATATTAAATCATTTAAAGAATTAAAAAATATATTTTGGGGTTATTAAGAAATGATACAAATATATTTTCCTATTTGCAAAGAAAAATGTTTTATGAATAGTAATGAATATTATAATCTGTGGCATTGTGAATATATATAACATTTATACTTAAGAATAGATAATTTCAATTAAAATTCAATTTTCACTTCTAAATTGACCTTCTAAAATCAATTTCCTGGAATAATATACATATTCACATTCCTTTTTTCAATTTTATTTTTATCATTTACATACAAAATTACCAAAATAATCATAACTGGACTTTTTCTAAGGTAAAATTTCTGTGGTGCTTATTGCGATTAGATGCATTTGGATTTAATATTTTATATTTTAGGAGTTTTTAGAGGCAATCCCAAACAAGTAAAGGAATATCAGGATCTTTTGACTCCAGTACTTCATCAGACCACAGAAGGTATAGTTGGATTGTGTTTTCCAGAAATTCTTCTTACTAATATTTCCTTGGAAATGCATTAAATGATTCTTTTTTAATATAGCTATTTATATTAAAGTAAAAAATGATTAGAGCCTTGAATGAATTATAAAAAATAGTATCATTTATTATTGTAAGTTTGTTGTTATAAAAGTTCATTGGGCAAGACAAAGATGGGGGATAAATTTCGGTGGTTATGGCTATAGTAAAATATTATAACTATTGCAAAATGGTTTGCCAGGTGGGCGGTGGTTCCTGTGAAGACCACCTACTATGAAAATTCCTTCACTCTGTGTAGTGTGACGATAATATAGAGTGACCAGTTTTTGTCCAGATCACCAGAAATGCTATGTTCAGGTAAATGCTGCCCCTCCAGAGGGCTGCCTTATGAGGCTCTGCCCTAGCCTAAAGGCACTACCGTTCCCAAGAACATTCAGCGTCCTCTTCGGACTTGCTTCTTGGACCTTTAGCAAGTTGTTTTAAATATCTGCCTTGTGCTAATGCCTCATCCTTTGAGGGTGGACTTGATATTTTAGAAATGGCTTGAAGACTCTTATGAGTAGTATATTGGTTTTAGGTAAACACCAGTAGGGCCCATAAAAGAATGCAAGTGATTGCATTGAAGTGGTAGTTGAGTGTACAACAGTTTAGTCTTTATCGTGTTCAGAGAGTGATGTTCAAACTATTCTTTGTGTTTCATATAGACATTCTTACTGGTTTTAGATCCAAATATAACTAGGATATACGAAGGAAGCAAATTTTAGAGAAATCTGTGCAATTTTATTAGGAAAATTAAGGTTACTGTCGGCTGATAGTGCAACGTCTTCTGTAGCATTCTACTAGAATGTTGTGGGGTTTTTTCCTTTTATGTCATCCACAAAGGTTTTAGTCTTTAATAAATTTTAGTTTCTATCAAGGAATGTTTTTAAATGGGTCAGTCACAGGAGAGCATGGATTTTTTTTTCTGTTCAGTGATATTGAATGGTAGATAATGGACTTAATGTTTAAAATGGGGATTCCTTTGCTTTAAGCAATGGCTCAGGGTTATAATTCTTCATTTGGGATTACACAGTATCTCATTTGTAATGCTTCTACAGACTAATCCTATTAAAGATAGCTTCTGTGACTCTAAATGTTTGTCTACTGTATTTTATTGATTTATTTAAAGGTGTTAAAATTAAATGTTGTTAAAGGAGATTATGTACACATTATTGGCTAAAGCAAAACATATGCTGTCAAATTAGTGTTTTAAAATCAAGAAGCTTTATCCACATTTTTCACTGGCAATTTTTGAAAGCCAAAATAACCAATTTTCTATAGCTTATCAAATCTGTTGCCTCCTTTACAACCTATCTCTCTCTGTTTTCTAACATTGCAATTTCTTAAAGGGAAAATTTGAGGAGGACACTGATTTTTATATTTCAATTATTTATTTTTAAACTCCATAGGTTATCCTGTCATACCAAAATACTATTATGTGCCAGCTGATTTTGTAGAATATGAGAAAAGAAACCCTGGTAGTCAGAAGCGATTTCCTAGCAATTGTGGCCGTGATGGAAAACTCTTTCTTTGGGGACAAGCCCTTTATATCATTGCAAAACTTCTAGGTAAGTGGAGAAGATTGGGAACATTTTTTCCCCTTGTAATCAAGCTATTAGAAATGAGTATGTCTCGGGGCACCTGGGTAGTTCAGCTGCTGAAGCGTCCAACTCTTGATTTCAGCTCAGGTCATGACCTCAGAGTCCGTGAGATGGGGCGCTCCATGTTGGGCTACGCAGTACCGCCTGCTTGAGATTGTCTCTCCCTCTCTCTCTGCCCCACCCCTCCAAAATAAATGAATGAACATTAACAAAAAAGAAATAAGTATTTTTTGCTGACATTTTCCTTAGATTTGGGTGGTGTTTCAGACTGTTACGAGGTCTTGGGGGGAGTTTCTTAGAAGGTAAAGGTATACTAATGTCTGTTTCACTGAATGATGATAGTTTCTGAGAAGAAAGTCAAATAGTTATGGGTACCATTTTAACCACTTAGGGTACTGCATTCAGCATAATGAATAGGTTTCTAGCAGGTGGCTATGCGAACTTTGAGTTACTTTTATATAATGTAAAAAAATTCTGATTTTATGCTTGGTCATAGCTTTAGTAAACCACTTGCCAGAAGGAATTGGTTATCTCAGATTTCTCTTTCTCATAAATACACATTGGCAATTTGCTCAGTTAGCTTAGAGGCTGAATGGACATAATTTTTTTAGAATTATTTTTTAGCTTATTCTAAAACTTCTGCTGAATATAAGTACTCTTTGGACACATTGAGGTGAAGGCTAATTTAATGAACACACAAACAAAAGCGTTATTATGCATCTTTCTGCATCGTTGGTTGCTAAAATTTCAAATATTATTAGCATTCCCATCAAAAAGGCTATCATATTAGAGTCAGAATTCCTTTATGGCAAATCAATTATGAAACAGGCTGATTGCAAATAGTATATGCACCTGCACTAAAAGAACTGCTTACTGTGTGAAGTAGTGTTATTGTCTTTGTTGTTTGTAGTATTACTCTAAATGCTAAATTTGTGTTGTAGGAGTAATCATCTTTGGTTTCTTTTTTATATTCCATTAGGGAAGAATATTTCAGATTTCCAATTCAAGCTTTATACAAATGATATATAAGAGCAGATAGAAGCTAACGAAAGAAAAGAAAATTAATTTAATGCTGTTTTCAACTTGCTTGTTTCCTAACTGTATATTCTGGGTCTCCATATATACTTAATGCTAACTTAGGAACCTGTAGAAAAATTTTCTTCTTTTAAGAGGACAGCTTTTTGATAAGGAGCTGATATTATTTATTCAGGTTTTGCTTTTAGATTTTTTTCAAAAGAAAAAAAATTTACATGAAGTAGTTTTCTTAAAATTAAGCCAAGTTGGCAAGTTTCCATCTCACTAGCATGAATACAAAGAAGCCTTTTGATGATACTAATAGCTAAATAAAACATGTTATAGTAGAGAAGTAGTTAACCTATCTAAGAACAAGAATTTTAACATCAGAATCATAAATTTCTATATTCTGTAGCTTGGAAATAACAGTAGAGTCTGATGAAATTTTTCTGATTCTGAGGTTGAAAACTAGAGGTTGGGATATTGGATTTGAGATCTAAACCTTTATCATCTTGTTTTTTGCTCTTTATCGAGTCTGGGATTGAGTGCTAGAAAGAGTGCTATTTGAGCAAAGCCTGTAGATAAAACTGAGAAGGCTAATGAATTGGGAATGCAGTATTGACTGTACTCTACATGAGCAAATTGGGCTCTTAAAAAGGAAAAGATTGAAAATAGTATCAATCAGTAAAAAAGTATTAGACCTTCCTTAGTCTAAAATAAATGTATTAAATGTAGACAGATTTCGAGTGTAGATAGCATTTTCTTATGTTAAGACCACTGTGAACAGAAATAGTCCAGACCATGCCTTCTCATCTCTGTTTCATGACTAAAAAGAAGAAAAACTTCAAAGAAAGAGTCAATTTCTATTTTCCCTGCTGAGCTACTAAAAAGGCAGTAGAGAACCTACAGAAGGTGTGTTGCAAACTCTAAGATCACATACTTTCTCTCCCGCTGAACAAAGGAGATGCTCCATGTTCATTAGCTCTCTGACCTAGCTGTGTGTCATCTGGTTAACAAACTCACTGCTTTAGATGAATAAGATCTCAGAAAACTGAATTATTTAGTTGCTCTTAACTATTATATCGTTGCCTTGAGAACATCAAAGCTCTATGGATGTTGTTAAGATTCCAGACACCACATTTACTAACAAAGCCCTATTTATTCATTAAAGGAGGCTTGGTTGGTTATCTTCTTGACAGCATTTAGTGGGCAGTTAATTGGAGTTACCTGAAAATAATAGAGCAGTAAATCTTGGAAAATGTTCTATAATATATGACTTTCACTAATTCAGTCCAGTTTGTATCTAGTGAACTAGTGAAATCTAATAAGAATGTTTTGCTTATATATATGTGTGTGTGTGTGTGTGTGTGTGTGTGTGTGTATCTTAATGAATAATTGTTCAACAAAACCATGTGTCTTTCATTCCATTTCTAGAGCAAAAAGTCTTAATATGCTGCTTCCTGGTCCAAGACCTCAATGACCCACTGTGTTCTTAGAAAATCATTAATTATTGAAGTATTTTTTCTTTCTTTAGAGAATGTAGACTTTTAGGAAATCAGTGTTCGCTATAAAATAGGTAAATAAATTATAAACACGTTTCTTTTAAACCAGATAAGACACATTTTAAGATACATCATTTGACTTGTCTTATAATAAAATGATTGTTAGCTATACCTTTAATTATTTAAATTGGGAAGTTTAGAAACTGTCCATGTCTATAGAAAGCAGTGTACCATTTTGAGTGTTTTGAAAAATAACTTTAAAAGTATTTATCACATATGGGGTGCCTGGGTCACTCAGTCTGTTGAGTGTCTGACTTCAGCTCAGGTCATGATCTCATGGTTTGTGAGTTCAAGCCCCACATTGGGCTCTGTACTGACAGCTCAGAGCCTGGAGCCTGCTTTGGATAGTGTGTCTCCTCTCTCTCTGCCCCTACCCCACTCAACCTCTGTCATTTTCTCTCTCTCAAAAATGAACATTAAAAAAATTTTTTAAAGTATTCATCACATAAAAGTCACTTGAAAATCATCATCTTTGGATTTAATTTTTTTGAGGTTAAAAAATAAGAGAAATATAACTTAAGGTTAATGATAACTTTACTCTAAAACTTCCCAAAGCCATTACTTTAATATATTTTCTTATTCAGTGCTTATAAAAATAGAAACTAACATATCAGTTGCTTAGCTTTTAAAAAAACTGACTTCTAGACTTCAGCTTTTCTTTTCTACACATAAGCAATTAGCTTTCCTTACACCGTTACATCATTCACAATGATGACCTTCACTTAGGTACTACTGTAAGATCCCAAATCATTAAAGATTAGAACTTTACATATGTAAAACATAAGAAAGGTGGATAGAAGAATTTGTTTAGGATACATACTTTGAAAAAATTAATGATAAATATCAAGGGACATCTGGATGGCTCAGTTGGTTAAGCATCTGACTCTTGATTTCAGCTCAGTCATGATCTCGTGGTTCTGGGCTTGTACCCATGGTTGTGGGCTCCATGCTAAGTGTGGAGTCTGCTTGAAATTGTCTCTCTCCCTCTCTCTGCCCCCCCCCCATGCTCTCTCTGTCTCTCTCAAAACAAATAAACATTTTAAAAATCCTTTATAAATAAATAAATATCAAGAGTTAAAACAAGGTGTGTTTTCTCATGAAGCTTGAAATTATCAAGCAATTTTAATTAACTACAACTTTCTCTCCAACACACATAAACTCCCAAAATATTCAGATGAATGAAAAGTTTCTTGAATTTTACCAAGGATTGTTTTTTTTCTTTTTGAAGTGGGTGTTATTGAATTACCTAGGAGTAAGAGACTTTGAACATGGTAAAATAGAGTTAGAGGTACTTTAAAATATCCAAAATGTTATGAATATATAAAGTTCCCAACTTAATAATTTTGCTGTCCAAAGTTCTTTAGTAAGTCATTGTTTGGATACAATTATTTTTCCAGTAGAAACTGTATTTTAGGGGCACCTAGGTGCTCAGTTGGTTAAGCATCCAACTTCGGCTCAGGTCATGATCTCACAGTTCATAGGTTTGAGCCCCATGTCGGGCTCTGTGCTGACAGCTAGCTCAGAGCCTGGAGCCTGTCTTCAGATTCTATGTCTCCCTCTCTCTCTGACCCTCCCCTGCTCATGCTGTTTCTCTCTCTCTCAAAAATAAATAAAACATTAAAAAGGTTTTAATTATATTTTAAATGATAATTAACACCTAACACACTTGTTTATAGATTATTTCTCCGATATATCATCTTTTTCCTACATTTTCTTTTCTCCTAGGTTCCCTTCATTTTTTTTCTTCATGTTTTTCTTGGACTGTGGAGGAAAGATTAAGAATTTTGGGGTCATGAACTTAAGAAGCTAGACAGTTTAGGATTTGAATATAATTTCTACTGCTTACTACTTATGTGACTTGAAGAATTTTCTTAACTTCTGTGATCATCAGTTTATTTTTATGTTATAAGGATTAACTGATGAGTAAATATGCACAAAACATTTACTGTGAGCAGATACATAATTCAGTGGTTCTTCTTCCTTTACTTCCTTCTATGCTCCTTCCATCTCCCAGCCACCATTTAAGAGATAGTATTTGTTAAGATGTATTTCATAGTTCATATTAACTCAGGATGTTCATGGGCCCTTCTTGTGGGTACCCCATAGCCACAAAACATCACAAGAGGGGAATGTTGTTACGCTAGTTGCTACTTATCCATTCATCTTCTCCATGATTTAGCTGATATTTGTAGAGGACTACTGTATGCTAGTCACTGATAGCCAGTAGCTCTATAGCAAGAATCCAATGTGACAACCTAGGAAATATTTCTGTCTCTCTGAGGGCAGCCTAATTATTCTGATACACTATTTCCTAATCCTAGTGTAACTAAGGTAAGTTTCATTTGATTTTATTCATGGTATTTGTTTGACATCAGATATAAAAGCCTCTGATTAAGCCTGGAAATCTAATGCTTTTTTAAAGTTCAAGTTAGTGATCAAGTGCCCCCTAGTGTACATGAGGACATAAGAAACAGGGAGGTCTTGACTTTCATTGGTCTCTTGACTTCAAATGCAATTGGTTCCTTACTCAATATAGCACATGGTTTTGTTATTGATCAGTTAAAGATAAAAAGAACAGATAAGAGTATACAGATATCTTTCTACATTGTGGCTGCTAAGAGATTTTCCAGCTGTTACACTTCAGGAAACTTTAAGCAGTAAGACATCGATTTCTGTGCACTTCTGTTACCTTTTTCATGGTATCTGTGTGATTGCTACTGCCCTTATGTGGGATTTCGGTGCAGCAGGCGTTATAAACATCTTGAGAGCACCTGTAATACAGTATTACTTTACAAGCTTCACCCAAGGAAATTTTCTTCCTGTAGCTTATTGTATAAATCTCTGGCTTTCTTAAAACTAAAATTTTTAGTTGAATTGCTATGAGGGCTAGAAAACTTATATAAAAATTTATGATCCCACCCTTAAAATATATTAGTAAAATTGAGTATAAAAGCAGTAATGCCTAGAGTCTGAGAAGACTGCATATATACTGTCAGACTGTTTCCCAGAAATGCTAATAATACTTGCCTTAAAATGTGTCTGATTCTGTGCTCTGCCCTTTTCAAGTATTATCCTGAGTATTATTACAAGTATTATTCCTAGCTTCTCTATGAGATGGATACTGTATATCATAACTGAGGCTCAGAAGAGGTTTAGCAACTCACCCAAGGTCACATAGCCCACGACTGGGACTTTACTGATTTATTCAGGAGTCTGCAGGATGATTGTGTCACCTGTAACCTTTGTGGCATTAAATATGCTCATTAAAAATAAAAACCTTGCTAACTTAGTTTGTATCCTGTTTTCATTTACATGCTTATTGTTAAAGACGTCTTTCTTAGTCATTTCTTTTCCTCTGTGAATTGTCCAGTTTGCTTTGCCCATTTAACCTTAATTTTATGGTCTTTCTTCACAGTCTGCATGAATGTTTTACATATTAGGAATACTAATCCTCTCTGGTATTTTCCTAGTTTGTTTGCCAATGAACTTTGCACTGTTTTTTGATGAATGAAATTTGAAATTTTTATATAATTAGATCTGTCATTGTTTTTCAATTTAATTCTGACCATGGAATTTAACATTTAATTTTAGGTAGTCCATCCCTATTAGTTAAGTGAGTTAAAAACATTGGTAAGTTTGGAATTTTTTTGGTATAATGTATGAGGTTGAGGTTCTACATTTTCTTTTTCTCTCTAGCTTATTTCTTACTACATGTGCTACTAATATGTGTCACTGCAGCTGAGAATCAGGCTTTGAAGCACATAATTTTCCCCCATAAATTATCTGCTGAGCCTATTTTAGTGTGTCCTATGTAATTTTGGTGTCATGATAAAAAAATTACTTGCTCTGTTAAATTTTCTTTGAATTGTCATCTTATTAAAAAATAAAAATTCTTCTTGATATTTTCTTTTTACCCTCAAGAGTGATTGAAGTAAACCCAGGGTATATTTCATAAAATTTCTGTGCATAAAAAATACAAATATTAATGAACCTAATCTGTCCTATAAAGGTTTAAGATGGCTGTCCTTATTTATAGAAATGCTTGTTTATCTGCGAGGTTTCGTACTGTACTATGAAATATAGAAAGCCATTGCTCTTTTATCCTTATTCTCTTATTTTCATTTTAAATATTTTGTAGTTGATCAGGCACAAGTTCTTTCAAGCTTGTCCTTTTTCACCACAAAGTCAGTGCCATAGAATCGGCAGTGAGGAATTCTGATTTTGCCTCTTGGATGATAAAAAGCAATGCAGTGAAAAAAATATGTCTCTTAACCTGACCTTTTTAAGGCATTAGTCACTTTTCCCATTATGGAAATTAAAACAGTGATTACAGCAATTGATGTTTCAGAATTTGTTAACCCACCAATGTATTATTTTGTTTAATAAGTCTCCTGACTGCCTATTATATGGAAGGTGTTCTGTGAGAAAGTGGGGTATAGCCATGAATAAGAAGCATCAGCCTGCGGGCTAAGCACATGATGTAAGCACATGACGAGCACATGATGTAAGTTGGAACATTAAGCTAGATATACAGGTGCAGTACAAATGGAAATAAGCTTTATCAAGGGATGTGGCTAACTATTTGATTCATATCAATTTTAATAGATTAGTATTTATGCTTTCCAAGGTTATAAGATTTCTTCATTTTTCTGTCATCATTTATAAATAACAAAATAATAAAGATAGAGTTTCATTTCTGTGGAAAGACAGTGAAACATTAATTAATTAATGCTTGTTGGTAGTGAAAATTTTTTCACATCCCAATGATCAGACAAATGAGATAGGGAAATAATTTGGTGCTATTTAGAATATCACTGTACTAATCAACCCTGCATCATGAGCCCCACTGATATTAATAAATAGAAATTATATGTCGATATTTGCCATAATTAAGCCTATATTGGTTTGTTTTCAGTTTTGCAAAAGTGTATTTTTTTTTCCAGAGAGAGAAGAATGTTCTGTGATATGCTTCCTGATTTGAATAGGAAAAATATAACATATCAAGATCTAAATTATTTGTTTACTGTTTTCTCCTCCTGGTATCTTTTCCATCTGTGTTGTATATAGTGTCAGTGTTCTTATAGGGCAAGATTAGCATGGGCTAAGAAGGCAGACAGCCTGTGTTTGAATCTAAGCTCTGACACTTACCTGCCATGTGCAAGCTGTTTAGCCGCCCAGTGCCTCCACTTGGTCATCTGTAAAATGATAAGGATGCTGTGAGGACTAATGAATGAATGTATACAAACGGCTCAAAGAAGACCAGCTGCATAGTGAGCACCGCGTAAGCCTTGCTGCTGTTGCTGTTGCTGGGGTGGCAGTGGCTGTGGTGGCTCATGTGGCCACTGCAATGGCTGTCCCTCCTATTTCTTGTCACACTGTCATTAACATCACTTGTAATGTTATTGAAAGCATCATTCAGGAGTTACTAAAAACACGTTTGGTGATAACATTGAATATATGCCCTGAAGTTACCCCGGAATAGAAAAACCTATATAATGAGAAACATTACCAAGGCTGCAAGGAAATGTACAATTGTTTTTGTGGTTGACTCTCTGCTCCGTTTTTCAGAATTATTCACTGACTAAAAGAAGTACCTAAAAAGCTATGGAAAATGAGGTGTAATTTTCAAATTAAATATTATACATGGGTGAATTTAAAGACAACTCAGCATGGTGTCATTTTTATGTAATCAGTATAGAACTGAAGATCAAATACAAAATGAGCACATTTTCATAGCTTGAATACAGCAAAAATACAGTATTCTGATTTACTTTGGGGGAAGTTAAATTCTTTTTTTTTTACATTATTATTCAGTTAACCTTTATATGTCTGAGTGTAACTAAGGTAAGCTTACAGGTTTGCAGTTGCTGGGACAGAGTATGCGACTGTAAATTTGCATAGATACTATCAACTTGCACTCCAGCGCCGTTACACAGTATTACATTTCAAGGTTTTGTTCTCACCCCCCTTCCCCAGCGTAGTCCTCTTCACATCCAAGGAGAATCCCTGCTACACTGAGCCTCTGCTGCTGACTCTGAGCTGTGTGGCAACAGCAGGTAGCAGAGAACCACTGACTCAGAGTATCTTCTCCACACCCTCCCCTTCCAAACTCTCTAAATTGCCTTTCGTATTATCGAAAGTTGCCACAAGGGGCTACCACATAAAACGTGCTTCCATGTTTACTACAAAAGCAGGTGAAGACATTGCTTTCATGCTGGTTAGCCCCATGAAAAATGCCTTCCTTGTCTCAGATCTCTCTTAGAATTTAGTATCAGGAAACAGATTCCCCTTTATGAACAGGTTTCCTTTCTTGAGAGAATGCAAATATATCCTTTTCAAAACAGCTTTATTTAGGTATAATTTACATAGTATATCTTAACCTATTCCAGGTTTACAATTCATTGGATTTTTGGTATATTCAGAGTTGTACAACCATCACCACAATCAATTTTACAATATTTATATCACCCCTCAAAAAACCTCTTACCCAGTCACTCTCCACTTAACTCTAATCATTTCACCCTTTCCCCAGCACTGGACACTCATTAATGTGCATTTTATCCTTGTGTGTTTGCCTATTCTGGACATTTCATATACCTTGAATCATATGGTCTTCAAGATTCACTCATGTATCAGCTACTTAATTCTTTTTTCCAGCCAAATAACATTCCATTGTATGTATATACCACATTTGATTTTTCTGTTCCTCCAGTCGTGGACATTTGTATTATTTCTGCTTTTTTTTTTTTTTTTTTGCTTTTATCATTATGCTGCTATGAACTTTCATATACAAGTTATTGTTTGACATATGTTTTCATTTCTCTTAGGTATGTACCTAGGGGTAGAACTGCTGAGTCATATGGAGACTCTGTGTTTAACATTTTGAGCAATTCCAGAGTGATTTCCAACTGTACCAATATGCATTCCATCCAGCAATGTGTGAGGGTTCTAATTTCTCTAAATGCTTTCCAATCCTTGTTCTTGGGTTTTTTTTTTTTTTGGCAGTAGCCATCCTAATGGGTATGTAATAGTATCTCATTGTGATTTTGATAAGCATTTCCCAAATGACTAATGTTGTTGAGCATCTTTTTATATGCTTATTGGCAATTTATATATCTTCTTTGGAGAAATGTCTATTCAGATACCATGGCCATTTTTAAATCGTGTTGTCTTTTTATTATTGAGTCATAAGAGGTTTTTTTTAATATACTCGAGACAGAGGTCCCTTACAAGATATGCTATTTGTAAATATTTTCTCCCATTCTGTGAGTTGTCATTTCACGTTTTTGATGGTGTCTTTTGAGGTCCAAAAGTTATAATTTGACAAAGTTCAGTTTATCTCATTTTTTCTTTTGTCACTTATGTTTTGATTTTGTAGTTTTGTCTAATCCAAAGTCACAAAAGTTTACTCTTTTATTTTCTTTTAACAGTTTTATAATATTAGGTCTTATCTATTTTGAGTTAAGCTTTACAGACGGTTTGAGGAAGAAGTCCAACTTTATTCTTTTGCATGTAAATACCCAGTTGTCCCAGCACTGTGAAAAAAGCCTATTCTTTTCCCCCATTGAATTGTTTTGGCATGCTTATCAAAATTCAGTGGACCGTAAATGTAAGGATTTATTTCTACACTTTCACTTCTTTTCCATTAATCTGTCTTTATACTAGCACCACATTATCCTTTTCTAAAAACTTTTTTTTAAATGTTTATTTGTTTATGCAGCACCTGGGTGGCTCAGTTGGTTAAGCGTCCGACTCCTGATATCAGCTCAGGTCATGATCTCAGGGTCGTGAGATCAAGCCCTACGTTGGGCTGTGTGCTGAGTGTGGATCCTGCTTAAGATTCTCTCTCTCTCTCTCTCTCTCTCTCTCTCTCTCTCTCTCTCTCTCTCTCCCTCTCCCTCTCCCTCTCCCTCTCCCTCTCCCTCTCCCTCTCCCTCCCTCCCCCCCATGTCCCTTTCCCCCACTCATGCTCTCTCTCTCTCAAATAAAATCAAAATAATAATAATAATTGAAATATTTATTTATTTTTAAAGAGAGAGAATCCCACGTAGGCACTGTGCTGTCAACACAGAGCCCAACACAATCTCACCAGCCCTGAGATCACGACCTGAGCTGAAATCAGGATTTGGGTCACTGAACCAACTCAGTCACCCAGGTGCCCTAGCACCACATTATCTTAGTTACTTTAGATTCTTCCTTTCAGTCTGGATGCCTTTTATTTTTTTTCTTGCCTGACTTTTCTGGCTATAACCTCCAGTACACTGTTGAATAGAAGTGACAGGAGTTGACATCAATGTCTTATTCCTGATCTTTGGGGCAAACCATTCAGTCCGATGTTAGCCATGGGGTTTTTATAGGTTCCCTTTATCAGGTCAAGGAAGTTCCATTCTATCCTAGTTTGCGGAATGTTTTTTATCATGAAAGAATGTTGAATTTTGTCAAATGTGTTTTCTATGTCTTCTGAGATTTTGTAGTTTTTTATTTTGTCCTTTATTCTGTTGATACTGTATCACTACACTAATTGACTTGGGGAGATTAAGTCATCCTTCTACTTGTGGGATAAATCTCTCACTTGGTCATGGTGTGTAATCTTTTTTACATATTAATGGATTTAGTTTGCTACTATTTTTTTGTTGGGGATTTTTGTATCTATATACAGAAGAGATTAGGATTTATAATTTTCTTGTGGTGAATTTGATTTTTTTATTAGGGTAATACTGGCCTCTTAGAATGAGTTCAGAAGTTTTCCCCTACTATTTTGGAAAAGTTTGTGAAAGATTGGTTTTACTTCTTTAACTGGTAGAATTCACCAATGAAGCCATCAGGTCCTGGGATTTTGCTTTTTTGTTTTTGTTTTTGTTTTCCCCAGAAGGTTTCAGTCACTTGTTATAAATCTGATTATATTTTGTATTTTTTCTTGAGTCAGTTTTTTGTAATGTGTATATTTCTAGGAATTTGTTCGTATCCATCTAGGTTATCTAAATTATTGGCATACATTTGTTCATAGTATTCTCTTAAAATCCTTAAGGATATTCTTAACTTCCATTCCTGATTTAGTAATTTGAGTCTTTTTTCTTTTTTCTTGACCAACTAACTAAAGGTTTGTCAACTTTTGAGTTTTTCAGGAATCTACTTTTAGTTCATTTATATTCTCTTTTGTTTTTCTATATTTTATTTCATTAATTTCCACTCTAATTTTTATTATTTGCTTCCTTCTTCTTGCTTTTGATTTAGTTTTCTCAGTTTCATCCACTGTCTTAAGATGGAAAGATAAGTTATGGAATTGCAATTTTTCTCCCTTGTTTAATATGGGCACTTACAGCTCCAAATTTTCCTCTGAGCATTGCTTTAGCTACATCCATAAGTTTTGGCATATTGTGTCTTCATTTTCAGTCATCTCATGAGAACATGTATTAGACAGTATTTTCTTATTTCCCATTTGTTTTCTTCTTCGATACATTGGTTATAGTGTGTTATTTAATTTACATATATTTGTGAGTTTCTAAAACTCCTTCCTGTTTATTGAGTCTTTTGTGGTCAGAATCATACTTTGTAGAATTTTAATTATTTAAATCTGTTGAAGATTGTTCTATGTGCATCAAGGAATATATATTCTGCTCTTGTTGGGTGTTCTATAGTCATTAGGTCTAGTTGGTTTATAGAGTTGTGCAGATGCATTTTTGTTAATGTCATTTCTTCCTTTTTTTTTCCAGCTGACGAATTAATCAGTCCTAAAGACATTGATCCTGTCCAGCGCTATATCCCACTACAGAATCAACGTAACGTGAGCATGAGGTTTTCCAATCAAGTAAGGATATTTTTTTCTTTATTTATTATTTGCTTCCTTCTTCTTGCATTTGATTTAGTTTTCTCAGTTTCATCCACTGTCTTAAGACTTTAGACTCGTGTAAAGACTTTTAAAAATTAAAAATTTTTATTCTGAATGGGTTTTTTATTGCTTTTTTTTAGAGAGCAAAGTTTTTCCCTCTTCTGGTTATTTAAGATTTACTTGTGGTAAAGGATTATTTGTTAATGAAGAAATATGAGTCAAATGTGTCCAATAAGATGTCTTCTAGGCAAACACTTTCAACTTCATGGTGGTTGGCTTTAAGGTGATAAATATCTTTTGGGGAGGATGCAGGATATATGGGTAGGCAAGGGGACAGATGAGATGGCATTTTATTGAAGGAAGTAGGGTCCCATGAAAGGCCCTGCGCTTAAAGTCTCTCCATTGCTGTGTCTCTGTGACAGCACTGAGAGACTGACAGAGTTGTTCTTAGTGCTTGGTGACATGTTGGGTGAAGGAATAATTTAAATTTTTTTACATTTAGTAGCTATGGATTCAGACTGTGTTGTGTCAACAAAATAAGTGTTTGCAGGATCAGCAAGATTGATGTTGATTTGAGCAAACCCTCAAGTATTAAATGATACCAGTAATGAGGACTGTTAAAATGAAAATGTTGTAGATTATGGAAACTGCCTGAGGAGAGAGGGAATGAACCTGAGTGTGTGCCTGGGATTCTAAGCAGTTAACATTTATTTAATAAGAATAGCATCAGCACTTCCAGAAGATATGCTTATGAAATCAAAAATGCTCCTTTTATTTTAAAAAACATGCATATACATATCACACACACACACACACACACACACACACACACACACACAAATGCTTGTTTTAATGAGGGAAAGGGAGAGCCAGCCAGGCCCATTACATGCTCTGTCACACTATTTCTCTGATTCTTTTGCTGGTCTTCAACAAAACATATAATTACTCTGAATGGCTTATAGATAAGAAGCTATTTGGGAGACTTGTAACTAAATGTTAAGATTTTCTCAAGAACATAAAATCCTTCTGTTAATATATGTCAGAAGTTTTTCACTGCCCGATTGACTCCTTTGTAAGGTGATGAGTTGGCCATTATCTTCATTACCACTCATGTCAGTACCTTACAAGTATACATTCTGTACAGATTTGAGATATACGATTTCACTTGAAGAAATGGTAAAGTAGGGAATACATTTAACTTCATATTATGCAGTGCTGTGACTCCGAGCCATTTTAAGACTAGCATTTACATTTACATAGCATTTCACATGTGTGACCCACTTCTCTCTGGTAATGAAATCTCAAAGTCTTTTCTTAGAAAATAAAGTAATAGATCACAGTTTTGAGTAGTGGGGACAGGAGCCAGGGAGCATAAAATCACATAGCTAACAAAATCAACAATTTGAACAGTTATTTCATGCTTGATACATATAATGAAGGCTGTGGATTATATGTAATTTTTGACATACTGTATACGTCTACCTCTTTCTTTCCCACTGAAGAAAGCTTATCAGAGTACAAGTGAATGAGAGTGGATTTATGGAGAACTTGCTCTTTTTTATACTGGAGCTATTTTCTAACGCTGCTACTAAAGTATCTGTGCCATGCCTCCCAGACAGAGCCACATGTCTACGTACAAGACTTGCTATAGGATTAGGACAAGGGCTTCTCTCCTGCAGCTGCATGGGATTACACCTGTGCAGAGTTGGGTACAGTCTCTGAGAAGGAGATGGTGCAAGGATTGACAGTAGAAAATTTCTGGCAGCCATCATACTCCACCCTGGTTGAGCTTCGTGATATATAAAATGGTGAGGTGCCGGTACACCACGGTGGCAACTTTTGATTTCAGCTCAGGTCATGATCTCATGGTTTGTGAGTTCAAGCCCCACGTCAAGCTCTTTGCTCACTGCAGAGCCTGCTTTAGATCCTCTGTCTCCATCTTTCTGGCCCTTTCCCTTTCATGCTTTCTGTCTCTCTCAAAAATAAACATTAAAAATTTTTTTTTAATAAAATATAAAATGTTTAGGCACCTTTGCCATTTTCTCAGGCATTTAAGCAGTAGCCAAGACCAGGCATGACCTCATCTGTTGCTGGGACTGGGTGGCACGGACTGATGAAATAGAGGTCAGACGTAGCCCTCTGCTAAGAAGATGTCAGAGACCCCTTGGTCACTATTGACCAGGCAAGACTTGGCAACTGCAGGGATTGACTAGGTGTTTCAAGCTTGCCAAATGATGAAAAAAGTAGAGAGAGAGTAGTAGAATTCAGACAGTTTCTGAAAGTGAGAGAAATCCCTGACTTTGAAGGATCCCCATTTATCCTTTGCCTCAGTGATTCACTAGATGAACTCACAGGACTCAGAAGCGGTGATACTTACACTTATGGTTTATTACAGTGAAGGGAGACGGGATAAAATCAGCAGAGGCACACAAGGCAAGTCTCGAGAGGAAATGAGTCACAAGCTTCCCTTGTCCATTACCAGTGGACTTATGTGAGACACAGTTACCCAGCAACAATGTGTAAAAGTTGCAAAGTGTTGCCAGCCAACACTTGCTTAAGCTTGAGTGTCCAGTTTTTATTGAGTCAATCATGTAGGTGTGTAGAACCTGCAGGATTGGCCTTGCTCCCCAGGGAAAAAAACCGATGTTCCCCATAAATCACATTGTTAGCATAAACCATCTGGACAGCCTGGTACAGGATGGCCCAGTGCCTTAATTAAGCATGCAAAAAACACTCTTCTCTGACAGACATTCCAAGGAGCCAGCCTTCAAATATACCTTTCTTAGGAATGTTCAGAATTTGAACAGCCCAGGATTGCTGAATCAACTCATTTCCTTCATAGAAAGGTTATGGCAGAGGGAAGTTTCCAGAATCCAGAAACCCAGGAATGTGTCAGAACTGTAGAATTGTCCACTTCTTCAAGTGTACATAGGGCTGTTAGCAAATTACAAACCTAAAACATTGAGGACTAAATTGAGAGCTGTTGATTTTCATAGAAATACCCATAGCAAACTAATTTCATGAAAAGGGAAATACTTTTATACCTGGGTTTAAGACTGGGGTTGGAGAGGCACCTGGGTGACTCCATTGGTTAAGCATCTGAGTCTTGATTTTGGCTCAGGTCATTATCTCATGGTTTGTGGATTCTAGCCCTGTCTTTCTCTGTCTCTCCCTATCTCTCTGCCCCTTCCCTGCTCTCCTTCTCTCTCTCTCAAGATAAGTAAATAAACTTTAAAAAATGGAGTTGGAAAAACATGGTATTATCTGGGATGACCTTCCCCACTACTCTTACTAGTCAGAAATTACTGTTTTCTCTTGCTGTTTATTTAGAGAATAAAACAAATCCTCTTTATAAGTAAGTTTAGAGGAATAGAAAGAAAAGTATTGTAAACAATAGCAAATATACTTTATAGTAGTGTGAGATTTTGACAGCCCCTCCCAAAAGAAATCCCACCATTTGGAGACCTTAGAATGTAAGTTCCCACATATCAGAGACCATGTTTAATTTATTTTTGTACTTCAGTATCGTCATAATATCGTAACACCTGTTACATAGACAGTAGTCAGTATTTAACTTGATTGTTTGAGTGTGGTTGCAGTATGTATGGGAGGAAGGTGTGTCATGGGAAATAGTGGACTTCTCATGCAGATGCCTCTAATTTTATATCTCTAATTGTAGCCTCTTTCCTAATATGTAAACTTGAATTTCCAACTACTTGATGATCATCTCTCCACACAGATCTAGTATTTAAAACCCAGTATTTCTGGATGGATACTTATTTCCAACTCATCCAGTTGTATACATTAAATATCTACAGCTTTTTGTATGTCAATAAAGTTGTTTAAAAAATAAACACATTTCGTTTTTTATGAATTAAAAATTTTTTAAGTTTTTATTTTAATTCTAATTAGTTAACATACAATGTTATATTAGCTTCAGGGGTCCAATACAGTGATTCAACACTTCCATACAACACCCAGTGCTCACCACAAGTGCCCTCCTTAATATCCTTTACCTATTTAACCCGTCCCCCCACCCTCCCTTCTGGTAACCATCAGATTGTTCTCTACAGTTAAGAGTCTGTTTCTTGCTTTGACTCTCTCTCTTGCTCTCATTTTTTTTTCTTTGCGTGTTTGTTTTGTTTC
The DNA here is from genome assembly GCF_006229205.1 of Suricata suricatta. Lineage (NCBI taxonomy): Eukaryota > Metazoa > Chordata > Mammalia > Carnivora > Herpestidae > Suricata > Suricata suricatta. The sequence goes on along the minus strand of NC_043715.1, from coordinate 34,445,155 downwards.
TTAAATTCCACATATGAATGAAATCATATGGTATTTGTCTTTGTCTGACTTATTTCACTTAGCATTGTACTCTCTAGCTCCATCCATGTGTTATGGCTAAATAATACTCCATTGTGTCTATATCGAATACATCTTTATCCATTCATCAGGCAGTGGACACTTGGGCTACTTCCATAATTTGGCTATTGTAAATAATGCTGCTTTATAGGGATGCATGTGTCCCTTTGAATTAGTATTTTTGTATTTTTGGGTAAATAGCCAGTAGTGTGATTGCTGATCATAAGGTAGTTCTATTTTTAACTTTTTGAGAAACCTCCAAACCATGACTATACCAGTTTCATTCCCACCAAGAGAGTATGAGTGTTCCTTTTTCTGCACATCCTCATGTGCAGAAACATGACTCCTGTTGTTCCTTATGTTTTTGATTTTAGCCATTCTGACAGGTATGAGGTGATATCTCATTGTAGTTTTGATTTGCATTTCCCTGATGACAAGTAATGATGAGCAAAATCACATTTCTAAGGCCAAATGTGTTATCTTCTCTCTTCACATCTGCCCTCCTTTCCATAGTCATTGTCTTGGGTAAGGACATTGCCTTCAGTAGTCCCTTCTCACGCCAGTAGCTCTTCCATCCAGATGGTTCTTACATTGTCTCTGCCTTCACCATGTCATTCATATTGGTCTCTTCTTATCATCTCCACTGCCATGTACTGCTTAGACTTCATTACTGCTCAGTGGCATGGTTTTCATAATCTCTGTCTCCAGTCTGTTTATTCTCTGTGCTTGAGAATGCATGATCTCATAACACCTGGGTCTGTTAGTGGAGTTTCCTGCATAAAACCTTCCATGACTCCCTATTCTCCTCAGGATAGATTTTAAACTCCATATCCTGACATTTGAGGCCCTACACAGCACCTCAGTTCCTTGTTTTTCACCTGTATCTTGAAGATTCTCCACATTTCTCCCAACCCTCCTGTGTTACAGTCTAGGCAGACTTGCTGATCTAATATAACATCCTGCCCTCACCCACTCTACCCTCAGTGCAACCTTCACCCCAACTGAAAATGGCCTCTTTTCAGTCAGAATCCTTAAAATTCAAGCCCCAGACAGTGCTTTTTTTGGAATATGTATAAAAATTGTATAAATGCATATTTTGAAAAGTGAAATAATGCAGTTGAGATTACAGTGCAGTTGTGTAACATTGAATTGGGAATATTAGCCATTCTGCCCCATCCTCGTCTCCAGAAAAGTGTTTGTTTAAGAGCCATATCTGTTTTCACGTCTATCTCCAGATATACATATCTGAATAATGTATTTGTAACTCTTTTTGCTTGATATTTTGCCTTGCACAGTTTCTCTTGTTTCTCTGTTTTGAAAGGTCGTTTGCATACCTCAACCTCCTTTCCATCTTGCTCTTCTAATATTTAGCAGTTATTTTTAATTCTTTTATGTATCACCTTTATTACTCTAAACATTGTAATAAAACTACATTTTTGGCATCATATCCTTTGGAAACGTGTCTTTATTTTTGGTGTTCCATGGGAGCCTGTTTTTCTGTGGGTCTTGTTTTCATTTGTTCTGCTTTGCACTTGGGCCCTTTCAATTTGTGACTTTATTCAGCTGTGGGGGATCTTCTTAAATTATTTCTTTACTTGTTCTATTTTTTTTTCCTGTTAGGGCTCTTTTATTAGTCAGATCCTAGTCCTATAGGAATGGTCCCCTGAATCTCTTACCTTTTATCCAAATGTTTCTATTTCTTTGGGTTTTTGTTTGGTTTGGTTTTTGGATTTTTTTTCTCTATTTTCAGAGATTCTTCCTCAACTTTTTGTTCCAGCTGTTCTGCTGAATTCTTTTAAGTCTTTTTAAAATATCTAATAGCTCATCTTTGTTCTCTGATTATTATTTTCATAGATTCCTGGTTTTTTAAATTATTATCACAATTATTAGAAATTTGAGGAATCAAAAATTTTGAGGTGTTAATTTAATAAATGTTTTTAACTTTTAATTTTGTAATAAGTATATATGCACAAGAAATTGCAGAGAAATGTCCAGAGAGGGTCTGGGAACACTTACTACCATTCCACAATGTTAACATCTTATATATAACTATAGTGTAATATGAAAACCAGAAAATTAACATTGATACAATTCATAGAGCTCATTCACATTTTGTTATGTATGTTCACTCATTTGTGTTTGTGTGCATAGAGCTATATCCATTTTTATTACATAGCTAGAGTCAAGATATTAAAAAGTCATACCGTCCTAACACTTCCTTGTGTTACCCTTTCCTAACCACACCCACTCCCTCACTGCCCTCCTTAAGCCCAGGCAATCACTCATTTCTCCATTTTATAGTTTCATCATTTCACAAATGTTATATAAATGGAACTGAATGGTATAGTACCTTTCAGACTGTCTTTCTTCACTCCAGAGAGAGTTGCAGTCTATCAAGTTGGTTCTGTGTATTGCTGAGTGACCATACCACAGTTCAGCCATTCACCCATTGAAGGACATCTTGTGGGTTATTTGAATTTTTTTTAGAATTCCATTTTGATTTATTTATAATGTCTTTTAGTATATTGATTTCTTAAATTTTCTTACTGGTTCTTCCAGGAATTACCATATACATAGTTAGCAAAAGTCCTACGAGTATCAATATTTTTGTTTGAGTGTAAAAACCTCACTTCCATTTAGTTTTCTTTCCTTTTTTACTTTTTAAAGTATATTCTTTGCATTTGAGCAGCATATCAGATTGTGTGAAAAGTTTTGCTTCAACCATAAAATTTGATTGAATATGTTCCTGAGGTAAAAGTCTATTGTGCTTATCTGAACTTTTACTATTCCACTGTTTCCTTTATGAATGTCTTAGCCTTCTTCTATTACTATTTTCTTTCTGTGTAATAGCTTTTTTAAATTTTTAAAAATTTTAATGTCTTATTTCTTTTTGAGAGAGTGCAAGCAGGGGAGGGGCAGAGAGAGGGGGGCAGAGGGTCTGAAGTGGGCTCTGTGCTGATAGCAGTGAGTCAAATATGGGGCTTAAAATCACAGACTGCAAGAATAGGACCTAAACTGAAGTCAGACACTCAACCAACTGAGCCACGCAGGTGCCCCTAATAGCTGTTTGTTAGACAATATTTATGAGTAGGTCTGCTAGCAACATAATTCTTAATTTTCTTTTGTCTGATAATGTCTTTATTTCCCCCTCATTCCTAAAGGAGACTTTGGTTCGACCCGGAATTTTTGATTGACAGTTGTTTTCTTTTAACACTGAGAACCGTTGTGCCACTGTCTTTGGCCCCCTACTCTCAGTTGATGTATCCTTTATCAGTTCAGATTTGTGTTTTTGTAGGTAATACGCCATTTCTCCCTGGCCACTGAGTGGAAGACTAGGAGACACCAAGCTCAGCTGATGGGCCTGGATCAGCCCAGTTACCGGTCCCCCAGAGCTGGAACAGGCTTGGGTAGGCTTGTCCCTGTTGTGAAGCCGCCGCTGCAGGCAGATCAGACCATGTGCTGGTGCCCTGGGTCTGCAGTGGGGGTGGACATGGCTCTCGGAGCTTTGCTGCTGCCACCGCAGGTGGATTGGATGTCCCCGGAAGTCCGATGTACAGAGCAGGTATCAGGACAGTTCACTGGGGCGACTTTGTTGATGCCACAGCCATACAGGCCCCCCAGGGCCCTGGTGTGAAGCACAGGGTAGGCGGGCCCACCGCAGCTCTGAAACTCCTGCTGAAAAACACAAATTGGCCAACGACCTGGGAGCTCAATTGAAGAGCTGGGGTTGAGTCTCCCCACTCAGTCTCTGTTGTGCCTCCTGTTTCTGAGTCTTGTAGCCAGAGCGAATAGACTTTTATTTTTTGTGTGTGTGTTTATTTTTTTGTTCCTGTCTGTTGGTTGTGTTAGGTCGCAGGCCTCTCTGGTGCTTAGTCCAGCATACGTGGGATCTCAGCCATCTGACCGTATTGCCTCAAGTCCTGAAGTTCTTAGCCAGTCCAGTCTGCTGCTTTCCAGCTCCCAGAGTCCTTTCATCGTTATCTGTTGAATTATTATCAGGGTAAATAGTTATATTAAGAGCAGGAGGGAAAATTGAGTCTAGGCCACCGTGTTCCCACCTCCCTTTCTTTTAATAGATAATTTATCTTTATAAGTCTATCTATGAGTAGGAATCAGAGTTAAGATTTCTTTTCCTTGAGTCATCTTTTTTTCTCAAGAACAATAATGACTATCATTTATTGAGCATTTATTTTTTTTACTTGAAGACTTACTGAGATATAATTAATACTATCCAATTAACCTAGTCACCATGATTCATTTTAGACATTTTCATCATCCCCAAAGGAAACTCTGTAGCCTTTAACAGTCATTCTCCACTTTCCTCAACTTTCCTTCCTTCCTACTTCTCCCTCTCCCC
>NC_043715.1:34318706-34440641 GCF_006229205.1 Suricata suricatta | reverse complement strand
TCAATGTTGTAGCATGTATCTGTACTTAATTCAGTTTTATGGTTGAATAATATTCCATTATGGGTACACCTCATTTTATTTACCTATTCATCTGGTGGTGGACATTGGGTTGTTTCCGCTTTTTGGCTATTATAAATAATGGTGCTGTGGGATTTGTGCACAAGTTTTGTGTGACACGTTTTCATTTTTCTTGGACATAGTGGAATTGCTAAGTCATACACTAACTCTGTGTTTAACATTTGGAGGAGCTGCCAGGCTGTTTTCTGAAGCCACTACACTATTTTGCACTCTTAGCAGCAATGTATGAGGGTTCCAATTTCTCTACATGTTGTCAACATTTGTTAGTCTCTTTCTTTATGATTATAGCTACTTTAGTGGGTAAGGAGTAGTATATCGTTGTAGGGTATTTTGTCTTTTACAGTTTATTGTCAAGTTGGTTTCCATATAACACCCAGTGTTCATCCCCACACGTGCCCTTTTCCATGTCCATCACTCCCCTTACCCTCTCCCTCTCCCCAATCAGCCCTCAGTCTGTTCTCAGTATTCAAGAGTCTCTCATGGTTTGCCTCCCTCCCTCTCCCCAATTTTTCCACCTTCTGTTCCCCCATGATCCTCTGTTAAGTTTCTCCTGTTACATTTATGAATGAAAACATATGGTATCTGTCCTTCTCTGTCTGACTTTTTTTCACTTAGCGTGACACCCTTGAGTTCCATCCACATTGCTACGAAAGGCCAGATTTCATTCTTTCTCATTGCCAAGTAGTATTCCATTGTATATATAAACCAGATCTTCGTGATCCATTCATCAGGTGATGGACATTTAGGCTCTTTACATGATTTGGCTATTGTTGAAAGTGTTGCTGTGAACATTGGGGTACATGTGCCCCTATGCATCAGCACTTCTGTATCCCTTGGGTAAATCCCTAGCAGTGCTATTGCTAGGTCATAGGGGAGTTCTATTGTTAATTTTTTGAGGAACCTCCACACTGTTTTCCAGAGTGGCTGCACCAGTTTACATTCCCACCAACAGTGTAGGAGGGTGCCCGTTTCTCCACATCCTCGTCAGCATCTATAGTCTCTTGATTTGTTCATTTTAGCCATTCTGACTGGTGTGAGGTGGTATCTCAGTGTGGTTTTGATTTGTATTTCCCTGATGATGAGTGTCACTGAGCATCGTTTCATGTGTCTGTTGGCCTTCTAAATGTCCTCTCTGGAGAAGTGTCTATTCATGTCTTCTGCCCATTTCTTCACTAGATTATCACTGTTTTTTTTAATTTATTAAATGTTTATTTTTGAGAGTGAGAGGAAGTGTGTGTGTGTGTGTGTGTGTGTGTGTGAGCGCAGGGAAGGGGCAGAGAGAGAGGGAGGCACAGAATCTGAAGCAGGCTCCAGGCTCTGAGCTGTCAGCACAGAGTCCGATGCAGGGCACGAACCCACAAACCATATCATGACCTGAGCCAAAGTCGGACGCTTAACCAACTGAACCACCCAGGCACCCCCATCATTGCGGTTTTGATTTGCATTCCCCCAGTTACTAAAGTTGCTGACCATCTATTCATGTGTTTTTGGCAATTTGTATATATATCTTCTTTGGAGAAATGGCTATTAAGATACCATGGTCATTTTTAACCTGGCTTATTTGGTTTTTCTTATTATTCTGTTGTAAGAGTTCTTTATATATTGTGGATATTAGTCCCTTATATAATTTGCAAATATTTTCTCCCATTCCGTGGACTATCAGTCTAATTTCTTGATTATGTCATTTGAAGCACAGAAGTTTTTCATTTTATTTATCTGCTTTTTCTTTGTTTTTTGTTTATTTGTTCTGCTTTTGAACAGAAGCCATTGCCTAATCCAGGGTCATCAAGATTTATACCTATATTCACTAAAAAAAAGGTTTTTTAAGTCAGAGAGCCAGCTTCAGATCATCTTTTCCCATCTCTCTTGCTGCCCCTCCCCTGCTCTCACTCTCTCTCTCAAAAATAAATGAACATTTAAATAAAGATTTATGTCTTGTTTTCTTCTAAGAATTTTATAGGTTTAGCTCTTATATTTATTTATTTATTTATAGTGTATGATTCCATTTATATGAAATTCTAAGAAAGATATAACAAATATATAATGGTGAAAAACAGTAAACAACAGCAGTTGTTTGGGTATATGCACTTGTCAAAACCACTGAACTTCACACTTAAAATATATGCTTTTATTATATGTAAATTACATCTCAATTATATCTTCAATTTTTAAAAATAAAAACTGTATAACTTATTTTAAATGTCCAGAAAGATACCCTCAAGATCATAAAATAGTAATAATTCAGAGGTAATATTCAAAACATTCAACCGTTGGAAATGATAAGCACCAACCAGTCAGAACAAATGGTGGGCACGAGCAAATGGAACAGCCACCCCATGTGAGCAGTGCCCCCTGAGCGAAGCTCTGGCCCCGGGAAACAATAGTCATCAACAGAGGATAGGATTATTAATGCTCTCTTCTTCTTTTTGCTCATTAGTATCTTCTAGTTTTCTACCCATATTTTCAATCAGGTACTTTAAAATAAAGGGGGAAAATCTATCTTTGCTTATAAAGAAGAAAAATGGAACCCTGTTGATACCACATTTAATACTATTATAAAATTGATGGGCCTCAAAATCCTAATGGAACTTTTAAATAATAGATATGAGAAATGGTGTACTAAAACAGCATTGAATTAGGAGTTAAAAATGGATAATGTCATAAAAATACTTCCTATCTACCGCAAAGAAAACAGATATATTTTTATTCTTTTTTTATTTTTTTACCTCCTTTTTATATTTTATTTTTATTTTTATTTTTCATATATTTTTTTACGAAGTTGGTTTCCGTATAATACCCAGTGCTCTTCTCCACAAGTGACCCTCTCCATGACCATTACCCCACTTCCCCATCCCCCCTCCTTCTTCAGCCCTCAGTTTTTCAGAGTCTCTCATGATTTGCCTCCCTCCCTCTCCCTAACTCTTTTCCCCACCTTTCCCCTTCCCATGGTCCCCGGTTAAGTTTCTCCTGTTAGACCTATGAGTCTAACATGAGTGAAAACATACGGTATCTGTCCTTCTCTGCCTGACTTACTCCGCTTAGCATGACACCCTTGAGGTCCATCCACTTTCCTACAAATGGCCAGATTTCATTCTTTCTCATTGCCATTGTATACATTCCATTGTATATATAAACCACATCTTCTTTATCCATTCATCAGTTAATAGACGTTTAGGCTCTTTCCATGATTTAGCTATTGTTGGAAGTGCCACTGTAAACATGGGGGTACATGTGCTCTTATGCATCAGCACTTCTGTGTCCCTTGGGTAGATCTCCAGCAGTGCTATTGCTGGGTCATAGGGGAGTTCTGTGGATAGTTTTTTGAGGAACCTCCACACTGTTTCCCAGTAGCTCTTACATTTAGGTCTCTGATCCATTTTGAGTTAATTTTTCTATACCACGTGAGGTAGGCATTCGGTTTTATTCTTTGCATGTTGATATTCAGTTGTCATAGCACCATTTGTTCAGTTTCCAGAGTGACTTATAAGGTCTTTTTTATTACTGTGGTACAATATACATTACCTAATATTTCTCATTTTAACCATTAATAAGTATACGGTTTACTGGCATTGAATACATTTACAGTGTTGTGTAACCATCAGTGCTATCTGTATTCCAAACTTTTTCATCATTCCCAACAAAACTCTGTGACCATTAAATGATGATTCCCCCTTCTCCCCTCCCTCCAGTCCCTGATGGGCTCTATTCAACTTTCTGTCCCTATGAATTTACCTATATTTGGCCCCTCCTATAAGATATGAGAAGTCATTACAATAGTTGCTTTTCTGTATCTGGTTTATTTCACTAAGCATAAAGTCCAGGGTTATTTTGTGTTTCATTAATATGGTGTTTCTCTTTTTTATGCTATTTATTTTGTCAGAAACCTGATGATCCTCATTTATCTAATTATGTATTGTGTGAAAGACAGTCTAGTTATTCTCAGTATATTAAGTAGTCTCCTCCTCCCTCATGTGATTGGGAACTTTGTCTCTCAGGGATCTGGTGGGGAGCAAACTGGACCCTCACTGCCTTTGCCAAATACCAGAATGTAAAGGGCTTTGCTTTGAGGAAGATATTGCCTACACTAGAAGCATTAACTTACACAGCCAGTTATTCAGTATATTAAGTGAGAACCCTGTTTTATTGCTGACTGTGGTTCCCTGTGGCGGACATGTAGCCGGCCCCTCTGGCCTTCTATCAGTTCTGTGTTCAGTCCCACTTCTCCTAATCTGCCCTCCATTGTCCCTGCAAACTGAGTGCCCCTTTGGAGCCCCTCTATTTGTGGGTCAGCTCCCCCAGCTGTGGCAGCATTTGGTGATACTGGTGGTATGGTGGTATATTTAGGTTACATACACTTTCTCTGCTCTGCTTTATTCATTAATACACTTCCATTGCCATCTTTTATACTAGAAATGTGAAGTATCTGATTTGATGGCCCTCCATTTTATATTCATTGCTATAGTTTCAGTCTTTTATGTTCATTTTAAATATCTATCTGGTCATTTCTGTGAGGCTGAAGAGAAATGAGAATTACCACTTTTGCTGTCCAGAACCAGAAGCCTAGGCCTCACCTCCCGTGCTTGAGTCTTACCTCACTGTTGTTCTTAAATATGTTTTTCTCCATCTACACTCTATCGCTTCTCCAGATTTTGGTTGATGAGTCTAACACTAGGATTTGAGTAGAGTAGATGTTCATTCAGCAGCTATGATGCCCCAAGTCGATGCAAACCAAGTAAATTAAATGTGAAAATTATTCAGATTGTCTGATAAAGACACAATTTTTTGAAAATAAATTTACCCCAAACTGTTAGTCTGTCCTTTATTCTTTTAAATAGAGTGACAGTGTCTGTTTCACTTACCTCCCTTCCCTATGCCACATATGATTTGGAAAGGATAAATTATACAAAAGGCCATATTATTCAATCATCCCATAAATTACTCCCTGGAAACAGGTCTTATGGGTTGGAAACTATGCCATTAAGCCTGCTTTCCTATTGTCCTTTTCATACTCCATGTTACAACCCCTTCCACACTACTGTAGTTGTTGATTTACGTGCCTTCCTCTCTGGCAGTGGTCCTCAGAACCGAGGACGTGTCATATTCTTCTTGGTCTTCTATCTCTGTAGTTTGATTTTGACAGGGCCAGAGAAAGGAAGTGAGAGAAATGAAAATAACCACTATTCGTTGTGCTCCTACTGTTTATAAGCACTGTTCAAATTATTTTATAGGTATTATGTGTTATTTAAACAGAATAGAAATAAATACTATTATACCAATCTTACAGAAAGGTAATGTGAGGCTTAGAGAGGTTTAGTGTTTTTCCAAGGTCACACATTAGTCAAGTAGCATAACCAAAATGAAGGTGTTAACTGAAGAAGAAAAGGAAGAAGAGATGTCAAGCATTTGGAAGCAATGATTTCCATAATGGTGTAAAGGAATTAATAGGGGAAGTAGCTGGTTTCCTCAGCAGCCTGCCTCAGTGTCACATAACAGACAAATAGTTGCATCTGCCCCTCGAGGACAATGAGAGGCCCATGGAAATGATATGAAAATTAAGTGCAAAGATGTCACATTAGTACAAAATGTAGGCAGGAATACACTCTATTTAATGTTTATCTTTATTAAAGGAGTCTAATTGTTACTTTTTTCTTCCTGCTAGCATTAGGATGAGACCAAGTGCAAAAGTCTAATCGTTAGTAATTTTACTAGGGATTTCCCTCTTCCTTAGTTAAAGGAAAGTATTTTCAGGAGGCTAGCAAGCTTCTTTCTTTGAGGGGTTTGTCCCCTCTTCTTTCTCCCTAACTTGTTGCCCACTAGAGGTCCATCATTTTCTGTTGCCTAGGTAATTCTGGGGTTGACAACCTACTGATTATCTGTGAGTGAGACTTTCCTTGTTCACACTGTAGTGCCTCTGCCATGTTAATGTGAGGTAACCATCACTTAAAGATGGTGTTTGTTTCCAGCCTTTGCTGCTGCTTCATATTTGGAGCATTATCTGATTACTGCAGAAACTAAGCAGTTGACTGTACATTTCACTAATTCAGTGTATTCTGCATTATAGTTGTCCACTGGGAATAAGGTAACTGCAGAGGACATACATGTATAGCACCTGGGGGTGGGTTTCTGGAGTTGTATAGCAAATGGGCTTTATTTTGAAATGTGTGTTCTACTAATCAGAATACTAAAGATTTCCGGTTAAATAGGGAAAATCACTTAATTCCTTTTGGCAGGATCTGCAGGATTCTATCTGAAACTAACATATTTAACAGATAATAGCATAAGACCAGCCAGGAATTTGGGGGGGTGGTTCTTTGTTTTTAAGACAGTTTGAGAAAAATTTTTCTTGTTTCTTGAAATAGATGTTGAATTCAACAGAATTTTTACAGAAACAAGCCATTATATCAAAGGAAGAGTCACAGAAAACAGCACTCAGATATAAAAATGTTACTTTAATATTCAAGAATATAAATAGATTTCTTTTTTTAAAAAAAAAGGTTATTTATTTATTTTGAGAGAAAGTGCACACAAACTGGGGAGGGGCAGAGAGAGAGGGAGAGGGAGGGAGCGAGGGAGGGAGAGAGAGAGAGAGAGACAGACAGACAGACAGACAGAATCCTAAGCAGACTCTGCACTGTCAGCTCAGAGCATGACGCAGGGCTCCAACTCACAAACCGTGAAATCATGACTTAAGCTGAAATCAAGAATTGGACACTTTACCAAGAGAGTCACCCAGGTGCTCCTAAATAGGAGATTTCTTACTGCTGGATATTCTGCCTACCAAATGAATGAGCACAACTCATGAAGAGCACAGCTTCTGGAAATTCAACGTGTGGGTTTGAATCCAAACTTGGGCAAATGGATTAGCCTCTGTGTACCTTAGTTCCATTACACGTAAAATCAGAATAGTACCTCATAGAGTTATTGTTAAGGATTAAATGAGTTAATACAAATAAAGAGCTTAGAATAGTTCCTGGTTATAGTTAAGAACTCAATAAATGTTAGCTATTTCATTTGCATTTTGATAGCACCAATGAAGACATGGTAGTTAATTGAGGTGCCCAGTAATTAATTAAAAGAAAAGGTACAAGGTTGTGTTGCTATTAACATGATTCATGGTGGAAAGTGGAACTATGAGAGCAGACAATTTTGGAGAGCCAAGCCTGAGGCTTAGTTCTTTGCCAGGGTTTAGGGAGTACAGATGTTAGAGTAAAGGGATGTTCAAAGAAAGGGCAGAACAGAGGAATCCAGCAAGAAGGTAAAACAGTGTCAGTGGATGAGAAAATGTGGAGGATTTTGACTTTGAGACAATGATTCAAGAAAGCAGTCTACCTAGTGGCTGGGAAGTACAGCACAGCAGAAATTCAGGTGCACGTCTTTAGACCTTGCGTGGTTCCACAGCAGTGTGATCTAGGGAAGGTCTCCTAACATATCTGCGGTATAGTTCTCTAATCTATGAAGTTATTTGTCTAGGTTTGATTCGTAAATCTACTTCTAGCACTTCTGTTGCTGGCTTCCGTGATTCTAGGTTGTTGGTAAACCTTTGAGTGATTTTAGTGGATAGTGTGCCCAGAAGCCAGATTGTAGGGAGTTAAAGAGTGACTAAATGGAAGAAGACCATCTGTTCAGGAACTGAGTTTGGTCTAATCCACAAAAGGTGATAAGCCTCTCCTAATTAAGTAGACTGATTATACAGCACTACTACAATATGGACTTATACCTGCTTCTCTTTTTTATTCTTATTTCAGATCTGTTAACAGTTTTTAAAGATTTATTAATCTTAGATGAATTAAGGAAATTTTGCATTGAAGCTTAGTTTTATTTGGTTCAGTTTATTCTAAAGCTCACAAATAGTTTAACCAGTTTGAGACATAATTTCTACTTAAAGGATTAAAAAAAAAAACTCCACTTCATTAGCTTGGCAAGAAAAGAAAGTGTTTGTGTGGGACCAAAAAGCCAAATTTATCTACAAGCATGGGAATAAATTTGAGTATTGAACAGAAGGTCTTGTGATTATCATAATAAAACAGAATAAAATAGTCAAGGCATCAAAAATGCTTCTGAAAGCCTAGCTTGCATGTGCCACAGCTACACGAAGGTTCTCCTCAGGTAATACTGTCTTTAGTCTTTAAAGGAAATGAGTTTCCCAAACTGAGGGCTGAAGGGGGGTGGGAGATGGGAAGGAGGGTGATGGGCATGGAGGAGGGCAATTGTGGGAATGAGCGCTGGGTGTTTGATGGAAACCAACTTGACAATAAACTTAAAAAAAAGGAAATGAGTTTCCTTCAACTAGTATTTGTACCAGAGGCAATGAAAATTAAATGCCTTGATCAAAAATATCTAGCACTGAAAAATGTTAAATTGAAGTAGAAAAAAAAAGCTTAAACGCTTTTAATAGCATCATTCTGATTAACCCACTGAACTTACTAAAATTAAAAGCTCCAATAATAAACATGAGATATAATGAAAAATTTCATCAACAAGATGAAGACTTCTTTTAGTTATGGCTGAAATGTAAAAGAGGAAAAATAGATCCAAGTAAAAAAGCAAGGCTTTTGGTCAAAAACAAAGATGTACAGGAATATTATGGTCTAGTATTGTTTTAGTGAGCCTACTGCAGGTCTTAATTTATGCCCCTGCTCTAGTCCAACCTGCTGGGTCTACCTATATATTCCTAGCATTCTACTCTGAGAAAAAAAATCTTATTTTTTCAAAAATATAAATAAATTTATGAACTTACCTGTTAGTTTCCTACTCCCCCCTTTTTTCCCTTATTTTGAGTCTATTAAGTTTTTAAACATCTATTGATCTTTGAATTAAAACTTATCCTTTAGTCCTATTCTAACAACCTCTTATTTAATGATCCCTATTACAAGAAGCCACCCTCTTCTAAGCCAGAGGACTAGGGTTCAGGAGTCCCTACTTCCCCAAAGAGTGATGCTCGCTCCTGAAGTCTTCGGAGAATTCCAGATATGTTTGCCATCATACTGGCAAATAAAATAAGAGTATTTTTGGTCAGTTACTTGAAGCAGTATTCTACATTTATGGCATAATTATCATGATAAAGTGGGTCATGTGTGTTGAAGCACCCTTGAGAGAATTAGTTTCACATTTATCATTTTCAAAGACACCCAGGCTTTGAATCTGAGAAGGAGACTGGCACATTTATTATGCCAATTAAAATGGATTGATCTACTTTGACAGTCTTTGGAGAAAAGACCAATATGAGAGGAATGCTTTTTAGTCATAATAAGAGCTTATTTTCCAAGCTGCAGAAGTTCTAATTTTAGGATAAAATTCAGTCCTTACTAAATCATGTACATAGGTATACAGATCTGTTACAAACATATATACTTGTTGGTCTCTCATTTTTCAAATTAGTGACGAAAAGAGGGGGCTCATATTTTGTTTTCTGAAAATGCAGTTGGCATAAAATTTTGCACAAATTATTTTTCTGAAGACTAAAGAATACCACATATATATGTGATAAATTTTTAAGAAGGTGACATAGTATAGTGGCTGTGCATCATACAGGTCCATCTATAAAACCAGTCTCTTCTACTGATTAACTCTGTGACCTTGGATAACTTAATTAACCTCTCTAAACCTCACCTTCTTCATCTGTTAAAGAGTGATAACCATTTCTAACTTATTGTGGTGGTCTCTGATAAAATAATAATGTATGTAAAGCTCTTAGCAAAATGCCTGACACGTTATAAGAATATGCTATTTTTATTTTACTCACTCCAAATAATTTATTTTGTAAATAATATTACTTTATCTTTAATGAAAATAAAATCCTGAAATGAAACCTGAAAAGTCTGGAGGAAAACATTATATTTTCAACATTTTGGGTTTTTCTTAATCTTTTTTATTTATTTTTGAGAGACAGAGAAACAGCATGAGCAGGGGAGGGTTAGAGAGAGAGGGAGACACAGAATCCGAAGCAGGCTCCAGGCTCTGAGCTAGCTGTCAGCACAGAGCCCGACGTAGGGCTCGAACCCACGAACCGTGAGATCATGACCTGAGCCAAAGCCGGAAGCCAGACGCTTAACCGACTGAGCCACCCAGGTGCCCCTATTTTCAACATTTTGGCTATAACTATGCATAGGCTTCGTCTTATGTGTTTGCCGCCTTATTGGATATTCAGTTTTACAGTCACTAACATTTATACTGTCGGTTATTTTTATACTATTTCTGTAAAATATTATCTTAAATGCCTATGTGATGTTTTTTCCCCCATTTGGCTATGCCAAGGTTTCTTTTACCTACCACCTAATAATTTCTATTCTAGGTGTTTATCCTAATAAGAGCTGATTAAGGTTCGATGTTTACTACAGCATTATAGCATTTTTAAAACTAGTGGTGTGGCTAAATTGCTATTTATTAGAAGGTTTCTACTTATTGCTTTTCAGTTGCTACATGAAATACTTTATGTTTCATAGTATTCATTAGCTAATGAAAATAAGGCAAAGGATTATAAGATAAAACAATTTAAGTTTACAAATAGAAATGAAAATCATAAAATCAAAAATCACTTTCCAAAAATTTTCCTTCCCTAAGACATACATGATTCCAAACATATTGTTTTAGACCTGTGCTCAGATTTGAGAATGTTTTACTTATTAATCAAATGTGTCTGGATAAGCCATGAAGCTACCTAGAACTCTGTAACAGAGAGGAGTTGGATTTCTTCTTGTTTCACTGATAAAGTTCAAAATCTGTGATTTTATGATTTATATTTATATTTATTGCCTGTGCCTCACATACATGGTAGAATATTAAGAGAATTAGGAGAATATTAAGATTATCAAGAGCACCTTCTTTAATTCCCTCATCTTTTAGAGCAGGAAGTGATTCAAAAAGAACTGACCTGTCTAAGATCACAAAGTTACGGATCCAGACCTGGAACCCAGGGTTACTGAAGTGTGGCCGGTGAGCCATGTACACCATGGTTACGTGGTTATATGCTCGTGATCATGGTGGGTGCTGTGTGATAAAAAATAGACATTTATTGCATGGAATTAAAAAATGAAACTATTCAGTGATGCTTATTAAAGATGATAAGGCAGACTTTATTCCAGACCATCACAGTAGGTATAGGGACCATTGCAATGGTGTTTTGCACTAGGAGAGAGACTGGGCTCAATTCTAAATACAACTTGAGCAAGTGGGAATTTATAGCTGAGGAGCAGGAGATGGAAAATTACTTAGAGGAAACATCACAGGTCAGAAAGATTCTGCCTAAAC
Source organism: Suricata suricatta (assembly GCF_006229205.1). NCBI lineage: Eukaryota > Metazoa > Chordata > Mammalia > Carnivora > Herpestidae > Suricata > Suricata suricatta. Next base: position 34,429,316 of record NC_043715.1, on the reverse strand, counting down.
CAACCTAACAGGTTCTTGCTGAAGACAGATCAGTGTTATCCCTCGTCGCCTGAGGGATGGTGGAAGATGCGGAGCCTGATCAGATATCAAGGATGATCAGATATCATTAGCAAGCTTCTAATAAAAACTGAATTTTACAAAGATGCACATAGTTGAGCCTAGGAGAAGTTTCAGGGTCCTGAGTAAAGTTTGTTAAAGTAAAGAATCATTGTTATTCATGTATTATTTGTTAATAATTTATTATTAATGCCATTTTTTATGTTCTCATTGCCCCTGAATTATGACTTAGCTAGATTAGTTGGAAGCAGAATCTCGTATTATTGTACCTCCCAAACCAACAAATACCATATAGCTAAGCCAACAAATATTCATTTATCAGCCAATTACTTACCAGTAGTAATGTGAAATCAGAATGTAGTTTCTGCCATTCTTTTGTTTTCTCCTAGGTTGGAACATTTTTCATTTTTTGTTTTCTGAGTAGTCAGAGTTTAACCTTGTTGATAATCATCATATATTAAAATACTTCTTGTATAAATTTTTATAATTTCTCTTGATTAAACATTATAGTTGGGCCACTTTGCAGAAGATAAGATTTGAATTTTTGAAGAATTGGAAAGGATGTAAAGGAAGTTATGGCCTCATTAAGTAAGGAGTCATTTGAATATATATATTTTAGATTATATTGAACTTAGAAAAACTTGAAATTTGTGTATTTCACCTGTTACATCCCTTTTATCTCGTGTATGTCTCTGTTTAAGAGTATCCCTTTTTACATGCAAGCCAGTGTTTTAATTTGGACAGGTTCTATTTTAATTTTGAAATATAGTTCCATTTTTAAAATTAATCACATATAGATAGGGCTTTGTTTTTGTTTTTGAAAGAGAGCAAGCGACTGAGCAAGCAGAGGAGGGGCAGAGAGAGAATCATAAGCAGGGTCCACGTGGGGCTTGATCTCACAGTCATGAGATTATGACCTGAGCCAAAATCAAGAGTCAGATGCTTAACTGACCAAGCCACCTAGGCCCCGCCATGTATTGATAGATTTGATCTGATATAGACACAACTTAATTATCATTGCCTGTTTCAGATTGCATTATCCTGTTGCATACCATACTCCTTAAGAATAAAACTGAATTAGAGATGTCAATATAAGGACTAAGAAATGTATCTTTTTAAAATTTAAGTTTATTTATTTTGAGAGAGAGACAGAGACAGTGTAAGTGGGGGAGGGGCAGAAAGAGATGAAAAGAGGCAATCCCAAGCAGGCTCTGCACTGTCAGTGCAGGGTTTGCACTCACAGACCATGAGATCATAATCTGAGCTGAAACCAAGAGTTGATGCTTAACTGACTGAGCTATCCAGGGCCCCCTCCTATTTTTATGTTTTTAATTTATTTTTTAGAGAGAAAGAGACCACAGTATGATCAGGGAAGAGGCAGAGAGAGAGAGAGAGAAACAGAGAAAGAGAGAACTGTGCCTCTGACTTTCCTTGTTTCCTTTCATTCAGACATTGTGCCCATTTTCTCAGTTCCCAGTCACAGTTGTGCACGGTGTGGCTGCTTATACCACCCTCCACTAAAAGCACATGCAGGTTACTAATGACGTTCTCACTGATTTATCTAATGATCTCTTTTCATATTTAAGTCTGTATAGCTCCCAAGACATTAAACATCATTGAGCCCTCCCTCTTCCTTTTAAACTCTATAAAAGCACAAAAGTAATCTTTGATTTCTTTCTGCTTATGTGACTATTTCTTCCCTTCCCAATCTAGTCCTGCCAATTCTATTTCCTAAATGTTCTTGAAATCTTTCCATTTGCTCCTTCCTTCCCACTGCTAGCCCAGGTTACCATCATCTCTCAATCACAGCCTCCAGCTAACTTCCTTCTATCTACTCTGCCCCCTACAAACCATGTCTGTATAGTAGCCATCATAATATAAGTTAATATGCATACAATGCTTGGGCAGGGCCTGACCTATATAGTATCTTCAACATATGTATTTATTACTCTTGTTCTAAAAATATGAATTACATAGTCTTTTTCTTGTTTGAAACCCTTTTAGTAGCTTTTCATGCCACTTGTTTGAAAACCGAATACCTTGTTGATTCGGTAAGCCCTGCTAGGCCTCAATCAACCCCCCCCTCACCTCTTCTCATTCTTTTGCTTGCCTGCTTTGTTCCAGACACTCTCCTCTCTGTCCCTCAAATCCTTCAAGTGTTTCTATCTCAAGGCCTTTGTACATGCTATTCCTTCTGCCTGAAGTGCTCATTACCACATCTTGTTCCTTTTTCTTATTGAATTCATTCTCAAATTCAGTGACACCCCCTAAGAGAATTATTTTCTGACCATCAATCTAAAGAAGCCCCTATCTTCAGTCACTGTATTATATTACCCTTTACATTTATCCTGGCATTTATCATTGTTTTTTATTATTTAATTCTTTATACATTTTATTTATTTTTTTAAGTATCTATTTCTCCCCCACTGAAATGTAAGTTTCATGAGAGAAGGACTTTGTCTTATTTGTCTGATACATATTAGAAGATAAATATTTACTAACTAAATTCATCAATGGCAAGTTTTTATCCTTTAAGAACAAAGAGCTCCAATACGTTTTCTATAAACTTCCCCTCATTTCTTTAAGGCTAAATTAGATGCTCCCTTTTTGCCCTCAGAGCAACCATTCAGAGCGCTGTATTTAGTATCCTGATGAACTCCATGTATTGTGTCCTTTCTGTTACATGGAGAGTTCATGAAGGTTAATATCTCGTCCATCTTGCTGCAAGCCCTGGTACTTGCCGTGGCACCTGGATGAATGAGTGAGCAGGAGCATCTCGAGCACACAACCCTGTTGAGTTGTGCTAAATAGCAATGGAAGACATTCAGGTTCACTCTGCTAAGAGTGGTGGTTGAATGTCTCCTTCACAGTCAGATCCTGACTGAGAATCCGCACTAGAAACAGTTTGGCCTCAACCAGTGAAGGCAGCTGTATATAGTGAAAGGCTTGCTGGATTCTTGAGCTTGCTGGATACCTCTGTAGCTGTTTGATCTCTAATGCAGTAGCTGTTAATCTTGACACACTCTCTCCCTTGTACTGTCTTACCAGCCCAACCTTTTTGCCCTCGGGATGAGCATATAATGCTGAAAGAGAAAGTACCCCAGGTTTTATACTCCTCTTCCTTTACACCACCCTTAGGTGGCTTTCACATCACAGTAACTGCATATGTGGCCTGTCCATTCATTTCCACGCCTATGAGGAATCCCATGTTTGACATTTCTCTGGCACACTGACATGTTGACTGCACAGCCGGTAAGATGAAGCAGTCTGACACAGTAGAGCGAATTCTGGACCAAATCGGTCCAGAGACTTGGAATCTGCTGCTGGGGCTGCCGTTTCCTCTGTCTGGGGCCCAGTGTTCATACCCATCAAGTGGATTACTGATCTTTATCAAGGAAACCTGTTTTCACACTAATTCTTAGGTGGAATCTCAGCGTAATACAGTAGTTCAAAGTTGTGTGTGCTGCTCTATGTTAATTATACTGGAATTAAAATTTTAAAAATACAGAAAACAACAACAGAAAAAAACAAAATTATACTGCTCTGGCTTAAGTGGAGTCCTGCCACCCAGACTTCTATCTTTTTCATTATCTACTTCCCAAGTCCCAGGTGAAAAAAACGGCCCCTTCCATCCCTGACATTTTCAGCTCAGACATCAGGGAACTGATTTACTCGGCACAAGTACCCAAAAGGGAAAATCCAAAGCAAGTTGGCCTGCTATATACTTGCTTCCTTTCCCTCCACGATTCTAAATAGAGGGGTTCCTTTCGTCAAGCATATAGAGGCCTTTTTCATTGGTGGTAACCCAGAGCCTGAGGCCCTTTGAAGTGAAAGAAACTCTGCGAGGAAAATGAGTAGAGTTTTGGAGACTCTGCCTCCCCATCTCACCTCATTTTACCAGTCTTTCCTGATGTTGTGTTTCTAGAAGTTCCCATAATATGTTCTTCCCTCTGGTTATGATTAAAGCTGTATGAACACCATGAGTCAGGTTTTCTTCACCTGGGTCAAATAGTCATTTTAGTGTTGTTTCCAAGAAGTAGTAAGATCTTTCACGCTGTCATTTCTTTAAGATAAAAATATAGAAACATCCGGTTATAGCAAGTGCTTAGGAAGGAGTGAAAACAGTTTTACAAATCAATTCATTGTGACAACGTGATGATCAGTATTCTCTTCCAAGATAATTGCAGTCATTGAACATCCTACTGTCAAAAGACATTGCCTGATTTGTTCATCCCAGCTTTTGAACCTATGTATCTGATGTCTGGGAATACTTTTTAAAATTCATTTGTTTTCCTCTTAAATAGGAAGCTTATATTACCATTAATGCAGCATATAATTACAAGGATCCTACAGGGCCATTTTCTCCCTGGCCAGCTCTACCCTTGAGCCAAGTTTAGCTTTTTAACCATAAGTATTTCTACTTATCTTTTCCCTGCTCCCCTATTAGTTTTCTCCATGTTGCTGCTTTGGCTTGGTTGGAAATGTCAGAACAAGATGCCAGTGTGTTCCAGTCAGGATGTGCCTGTGTTCAAACTGCTGTATCCTGTTACTTGGCTCCTACAGGAAAAATACTGCGGGTGCAGTGTCTCCAATTGGAATTGAAATGTATAAAGCATCTGCTTGGTTTCTTCAGCTAATGAGGTTTTGCTGAAAAATGAACGTAATGAAAAAATGCTGGCTGTTGGCAGGACCTACTGAGGAAGGCTAATGAGCATAAATGAGTTTCTGTAAGGCCCCAAAAGCAGAAGCATAGAATGTTTCAAGTGACTACCCTTGAGGCAAGACCAGCCTTGGGTGAGGTGTGACCCATTTATTTGTTGGCTCCTTTTTTCTTTCCTTCTCTCCTTCCTCCCTTGCTCTTTCAATAAAAGACCCATCCAAGCCAACCACAGTAGATTATTTTATGTAGCATAGGGCATTTTAAAAATAAAACTACTTAGACTAGGGTTCAGTACAATGTTCCAAAAGCAAGAATTATGAATTCTACATATTGGTTTACATTATTTAATAGAAGAGATAATTTTTAAATTTAATTGCCAAGAATGTAAGAATTATATTCTATCAAAAAGTGGATAAGAAAATAGGTATTTTGTAGAACACACTCATAACTGAGTTTTCTTAAAACCTGATCTCAAATGGATGAAGAGTGGTCTGTTGGGTCACAATGGCTTTTGCTCACCGCTCTGCCCCCCATGATTGTAACACATTCCTGCAACCATGTGATAGTTAATTTTATGCATCAACTTGACTGGGACACACTGCCAAATATCTGATCAGACATTCTGGATGAGGGTGAGGGTATTTGGGAACAAGATATACATTTAAATCAGTAGACTAAGCAAGTCAGATTGCTTTCCCTAATGTGGGCAGACTTCATCCATGTAAGACTGAATAGAACAAAGAGGCTGACCCTTCCCTGAGTAAGAGGAACTTCCCTGCCTGATGGCGTTCAAACTGGGACATCAGCTTTTTTCATGCCTGTGGATTTGAACTGGATATTGAGCCTCCTTGCCTTCAGATGAACTATACTATCAACTCCCCTGGGACTTCCACTGAAGATCTGGGGACTAACCAGACATCATAATTGCCTGGACCAATTCTTTCTTTTAAATTTTTTATTTTAATTTTTTAAATATTTATATTTGAGAGAGAGAGAGAAAGAGAGAGAGGGTACACAAGTGGGGGAGGGGCAGGGAGAGAGGGAGAAAGAGAATCTGAAGCAGGCTCCAGGCTTCTGGCTGTCAGCACAGACCCTGACACAGGGCTTGAACTCACGAACCATGACATCATAACCTGAGCCAAAGTCAGATACACCCAGGCACCCCCTGAAACAGTTGTTTATAGTAAATCTTTTTTCTGTTCTTCACGCACGCACACACACACACACACACACACACACACATACACACACCCCTCTTTCTGTCACTCTCTCTCTCTCTCTTTATCATTTCTGCTTCTCTGGAGAACCCTGACTAATGTAAACCACAACAGCAATCAGCATGTAGTGTATGAAATATGTGCTATGACATGCACCATATTGACTTTGGACTTAGACATACCTGCAGTCAGGTTTAAGCTCTCCTACTGGCTAGATATATGACCTTTGACAAATTATTTCACCTTTCTCCATATCAATTTCCTGATCTTTAAATATGGGAAATCTTGTGACACTATGTAACATATTGCTTAAATAATATATCACAGGCTATCAAGATATATTAGTTTTTTGACATTCTAAACTGGACTCAAAACAAATATAATCATTAGAATAATAATATAAATCTTATTAATAATCTTAATAAATCGTGTTATTTTCATGAACAAGTTGTGCAGGGATACCTCAGAGATATTGTGGGTTTGGCTTCAGACCACTGCAATAAACCAAAATCTCAAAAAAGCAAGTCAAATGAAGTTTTGGTTTCCCAGTGCATATAAAAGTTATGTTTACACTATACTGTAGTCTGTTTAGTGTGCAATTGCATTATGTCTAAAACAACAATGAATATGCCTTAATTTAAAAATACTTTATTGCTAAGCAATGATAACCAGCATCTGAACTTTTAGCAAGTCAATATTTTTTGCTGATGGAAGGTCTGGCCTTGATCAGGGCAGTGGTTGCTGAAGGTTGAGGTAACTGTGGCTATTTCTTACACTAAGACAATAATGAAGCTTGCCACATTGATTGACTTTTTCATAACAATTTCTCTGTAACATGTGATGCTGTTTGGTAGCATTTTACCCATCATGGAACGTTTTTCAGAATTGGGTTCAATCCTCTCAAACCCTGCTGCTGTTTTAGCAACTAAGTATATGTAATATTCTAAATTCTTTGCTCTCATTTCAACAATCTTTATAGCATCTTTACTAGGAGTAGATTCCGTCTCAAGAAACCACTGTCTTGCTCATCACAGGAAGCAGCTCCTCACCTGTTAAGGATTGATCATGAGGTCGCAGCAGTTCAGCCCCATCTCCAAGCTCCATCTCTGGTTCTAGTTCTCTCGCTGTTTCTACCACATCGGCAGGTACTTCTCCACTGAAATCTTGAAACCCTCAAAGTTATCTCTGAGATTTGGAATCAACTTCTCCCAAACTCCTTTTCATGCCGATACTTTGGCCTCTTCCCATGAATCATGAATATTCTTGATGCCATCTAGAATGGTGAATCTTTTCCAGAGGGTTTTCTATTTACTTTGCCCCGGCCCATCAGAGGAATCACTATCTATGGCATCTATAGCTTTAAGAAATATATTTCTTAAATAAGAAAACTTGAAAATCAAAACTACTCTTTGATCCATGGATGTTGTATTAGCATACACGAAAACATTAATCTTACTGTACATCAACAGAGCTCTTAGATGACCAGGGGCATGGTCAATGAGCAGTTATATTTTGAAAGCAATCTTTTTTTTTCTGTGCACTAGATCTCAACAGTGGGCTAAAATATTCAGTAACCCATGTTGTAAACTGATGGGCTGTCATTCAGCTTTTGTTGTTCCATTTATAGTGCATAGGCAGAGTAGATTTAACATAATTCTTTAGGGCCCTAAGATTTTCAGAATGGTAAATGCACATTGGCTTCAACTTAAAGTCACCAGCTGCATTTGCTTCTAATACGGGAATCAGCCTGTCCTTTGGAGCTTTACAGCCAGACATTGACTTTTTCTATCTAGCTTTGAAAGTTCTAGATGACATAGAAGGCTGTTTCGGCTACATTGAAAACCTGTTGTTTATTGTAGCCACCTTTATTGATTATGTTAGCTAGATCTTCCAGAAAACTCACTGCAGCTTCTACCTCAGCACTTGGCTGCTTCACTTTGCACTCTGATGTCATGAAGATGGCTTCTTTCCTTAAGCCTCACGAAACATCTGCTAGCTTCAAACGTTTCTTCTGCAACTTGCTCATCTCTCTCCACCATCACAGAACGTTTAGGGCCTTGTGTTGAACTAGGTTTTGGCTTAGCAAATGCTGTGACTGAAACGTTCTCCATATCTGCAATAAGGCTATTTCACTTTCAGGTTATTTGAGTTTTAACTGGCATAACACTTTTCATTTCCTTCAAGGACTTTTCCTTTTTTTTTTTTTTTTTTTTTACAACTTGACTGACTGGCATAAGAGGCCCGGCTCTCAGCCTGTCTTATATGCCTTCTTCACAGAACTTAATCATTTCTAGCTTTTGGTTTAAGAAGAGACACATATGACTCTTCCTTTCGCTTGCATGCTTAGAGGTAATTGTAGGGTCATTAATTGGCTTAGTTTCAACATTGCTGTATCGTAAGGCATATGGAAGCCTGAAGAGAGGGAGAGAGACAGGCCAGTTAGTGGAACAGTCAGAATGCACACAACTTTATCAGTTAAATTTGCCCCCTTTTATGGACACAGTTTGTGCCCAAAACAATTACAGTTATAACGTCAAAGATGACCAATCACAGATAACCATAACAAATATAATAATAATGAGAAAATTTGAAATTTTGTGAGAATTACCAAAGTGTGACATACAGATACAAAGTGAGCAAGTGCTGTTGAAAAATGGTGCGGATAGACTTTGTTTATATAGGGTTACCACACTACTTCCATTTGCAAAAAACTTAATTATCTTCAGGAGCCACAGGTAGGAAGGAGGGACACTTCACTGAGAACTTAAATAATTTTGAAATTTTTAGCCATATGAATTAATTATCTGTTGAAAAAATACATTAAAGACAGAACAAGGGGAAGGAAACCATTAGGGCATACTCACATGAAAGTTTCTCTGTAGACCCTTTGAAAGTTGTATTACACTGTTTTATTTGTAGCTCCCAGCTGTAAATCTCCTAGCTTTGCTGCTTTGACCTGATTTGGGTAATTTAAAAACTAGAATCTAGACAGATGTACATGCAGTACTTTAATTATCGTAGTTTTAAATTTTTAGCAAGATCAGCTACAGTGTTAATACAGGTAGTGCCTATCTTATTGGCAAGTTGTGCTATAAAAATTTCTACTATACACTTAAACATGGTTGAGACAGTAAATATTGGCTTATGTGGTTTTTATCACAATAAGACTTTTTTAAACCTAACTTGATTCATTTGTAAAAGTGAAAGTTTTAAATCAGAATATTTCCAACTACAAGTTGTTCGTTCTCAATTATGTGATTAAAATGACCTGTGTACATTCCTTGATAGCTTATATAAATATGTATACACTATGTTATTATTTCCATTTGTTAAAAATAACATTTGTTATGCATACTAAAGGGATGATTTGTGTATTATTAATAATGTAAACAACAGTACTTTAAAAAACAAGATTCTTCTTTCAGACCACCAAGTGAGCACTGTCTTTCTTTTAATATAAGGTGCTGAACACATGCGAGGTAAGAAAAGTGAGCCTGGGGGCCCCTCACAGAGTTCACTCTAGGTATACAGACCACTTAAAAGCATGCAGAAAGCCTTCCAGTAGATGATATGAGTATTGTCAAGTGATTCGTACAGACATTACCTGCTTTTGCTGATAGGAACAGAAGATATCTGGGCACCTTGATGTTTGGGGAGTTTGTAGAGGACACTTGAAAAAGCAGGTCAGGATCTGGAGAGACAGGAAGAAAAGAGCAGTTCAAATATAGCAGGAGAGAAGAACAGTAGACAGAAACTTGAGATAGACCAGAGTGAACTGTTTTTAGTGGAGTGCCCTCAGGCACACAGATGGGAGAGAAACATCGTAAAGGTCTTCTGGCAGTTGGGCTTTATTTGGGAAGATATTAATTCCTATTAGGATGTTTTCAGAGAGACTTCATGGGTTTAGACAATAATGCTGGTGCTTTGAAGAAAATGGTGAAAACTGAAAAGGTGGTTTCAACATTGGCAATGAAAGGAAGAGAATTACTGGGGTGGGATTACCCGTGCTAAATTCTTTCCCGTGGTTAGAAATGAGGGGAAGGTCCCATTTGGGCTGTGATTGAAGGCCTAAGATCAACGTAGAGGTTTGTGAATTAGAACTTTCTGAAGTGCTGAGTTTTTACAATGAAAGAATTCTTCAACCATCTATTAGTCCCCTAACCAAATACTCATTACGATTCAACATGTGTAGTAGGCATTTTAGATCTGAGTACTCTGTCAAACAAATGGAAACAACATTATCTGTGATTCAGAAAGAAGATACCAATTTGCCAATTAGGATCTGTAGGCTGCCTTATTCATTGTTACGGAAATATCATCCACATTCTTGTATATGTATTCATTTATTTTTTATTTAGGAATCTCTAATTGTCTTGAAGATTGTAGATAATTGCCCACTCTAAGGTTATTCCTTTTGATGAAGTAAATATTAGATTTCATTTGAGAGAAATAAGACTTAATATGTTCACTTGTTGTTAGAAATCCTGACGAGATTCTGAATAATTAATTTTTTCTCATCCTTCTGAGTAACATTAACTTTTAAGGTCTTTATCAAATAAAAGGAGAATTTATGGCACTTTTAATGTGTATTTATTTTTGTTGGGTTGTTATATCATATTTTCTCTTATATATTCATATAAATCATATGGAAGTCTGCCTGAAATGGCATTTTCACGATGGTTCTGGGAACCATCCTTTTGATTATAGGATATTTACTGCTGATATATGTATTCTGGTGTTTCTTGCTTTCCATCATACATAAATTCTAGTGACATATTGAATACCATAGAGGGGAACTGACTGATGGTAAATCAAAATTTTACAACATACTATTGGGAATGTTGGATTCATTACTATAGAGGAAATTATATTTGATCAGTATTTTCAGAGCTTCCTAATACTGTAATTTATTGATGCTTCTTAATGTTCTCTGTTAATTAATATAGGCTCAAAATTGGGTTCATTTTAACAGTGTATAATATATGCTATAGTGAATCTTTTCCATACACACAAAAAAAGAATAGATATCCAACACTGTCTTTGGTTATAACTGTTAAGCCCAACAGCTTGTATTTAGTTAATTACATAGTCAACTGGGTAGTTCATTTTCTAGCATAGGATTTATATGTTAGTATGAAGCTATTTTGATGTATAGGTGGCAAAGCAAAATTGGCTAACAAGAAAGAGAATAGCCTTATGTGTGGTTAAGATGTCAAATGAATAATTTTAACTCACAATCATTTTTTAATAGAGGATACATAAGCTGGGTTTTTATTTTTAGTTCTTCCCTTTCCCTTCAGAGTTAGATGATGGAAAATGACTCTCAGTCCCCAGACTACTCTTATGCATCATTCAAAATAGTCCTGGCAGGCTTACACCTCTGGTAGCAGTGAGATTTATGGCTTTCCATTCCTTGGTGTTCCATTACTCTGTCTACACCATCAAATTAATTAGTAGGTAGTGGAGAGCAAGGAAAGAGAGGTGACTGCATGGAGCCAGTAGGTGTCCATCATTTTAATGAACTGCTTAGAGATGGTTAATATTGTCCTTGATTCTCATTGTATCTGATGATGACCAGATCTTTTAAAATGTTGCCCCCCTCCCTTATTCTTTATTACAGGGCCCACTGGAAAATGATTTGGTCATTCACGTAGCACTCATAGCAGAAAGCCAACGGTATGAAACCCGGATGGGTGGTGCGTTCCTTTGGGAGGAGGTGGGGAGGGATTGTTGTTTTATGTTGAAATATTGAATCTGTTGGTAGAGATTAATTTCACAGACCCCTTGACAGGGTTTCAAGGATGTCTGTCATTAATGTTACTTTAAGTACCAAAACAACAATCTTCTTATGTTTAAAAAAATTTTGTTTTAGTTGATATGAGTATTAAAGACTGTGACCTGTGCCAGTGCTGTCTAGGGTGTAGTTTTGAGAAGTCAGTGCAACAGATAATGGGGATGCCCAAAATCATTGCTTATTCTTTCTGCCAGCCCTCAGAGCCCCCATCTGATGCCTTGTGAAGAACCCAAGAGGGCCTCTAGAGCCCGGGGCAGATGGCATATTACTCGGGTGAATGAATGAAAATGTTCTCCAAGCTACCATCGTCTCCTCTTTCTCCTCCTCCTTCTACACCATTCTCCACACTCTGCATGCATCGCCTAAAAATATCTCTCACTTTTTCCCTGTTTTCTTTAGCCTTCAAGTTTTCCTCAACACATATGGTATTCAGACTCAAACACCTCAGCAGGTAGAGCCCATTCAGATTTGGGCTCAGCAGGAGCTGGTGAAAGTAAGTGATTCTGCTTCTTTACTGTTGACCTGGTGGAGGCAGTGGAGCATGAGGATTAGACTTCGTTTACATTCAGGTAGCATAGTTAAAGTCCAATTCTGAAATAAGGTCATTAGTCCAAAAGTCTTTCTAATTAAGTTGAGAAACCTACTTTATTAGACATTATTAACTTAAAAAAACAATAAAAACCCCAAAAAACACAACCCTATATTGTATGTGTACACATTATATTCTTAAGCCTTGTTGATTCTTACTCCCTTCTAAAGTCTATTACTGACCTAGACTGAGCATTTGAATAATGAATTAACCTTAATTTTAGTACTTGTGTGTAAAATAAATATTTGCATTGATTTGATAATTTTCCCTTATATTAACTATTAAAGAAACCTTGTAAATATTTATTGATAATAATTACTTCCCTTTTTCTCTTGCCTTACCATTTGGAGTCTGAAGTAATTCCCGCACTTTTGGGTTGCTGGGTTTCAAAGTAATTATAAAGTAACATCTGAGTTTATCTTGTATACAGTTACATACCAATCTGAATTGAATTAAAGGGTGACTTTTGAGGTCTTTTGCATGCACTGATCTGCAGATGGATTTGTAAATGCCTGTTTAGGAATATTCCTGTCTATTAGGGACAAGAAATTGTTGACTTCCACTAGTTATTTAGAAACTACCACTTTTACTTAGTAATTATTAAAAACATTACAGGAACAAACTCTGAAGTGTTTGGGGTAAGTGTTTAGAATTCTCTCTCAAATGATTAAGATCAGCTCATTTAGGTTGATTAAAATGTGTGTGGTCAAAGCCTTGATGCTACAACGAAGAAGAAAAGCTTAGAGAAGTGAGGTGCACATTGCATGGGCGATGGCAGGGTCTCAGCGCCACTGCTAATCAGACTAGACCCTCTCCTTTGGCAACAAAAAAACTTGGGTGTCAGATCACCCAGAACACCAGCTTTCTTTTTTTTTTTTTTAATAGTTTACTGTCAAATTGGTTTCCATACAACACCCAGTGCTCTTCCCCACAAGTGCCCTCCTCCATCACCACCACCCCTCCCCCTCCCCTTCCCCCTTCAACCCTCGGTTTGTTTTCAGTATTCAATAGTCTCTTAAGTTTTGCATCCCTCTCTCTCCCCAACTCTCTTTCCCTCTTCCTCTCCCCTTGGTCCTCCATTAGGTTTCTCCTGTTCTGTTGTTAGACCTATGAGTGCAAACATATGGTATCTGTCCTTCTCTGCCTGACTTATTTCACTTAGCATGACACCCTCAAGGTCCATCCACTTTCCTACAAATGGCCAGATTTCATTCTTTCTCATTGCCATGTAATACTCCATTGTATATATACCACATCTTCTTGGTCCATTCATCAGGTGATGGACCTTTAGGCTCGTTCCATGACTTGGCTATTGGTGGCAGTGTTGCTATGAACATTGGGGTGCGTGAGCACCAGCTTTTGGAGAGCTCTTTAACCTCCTCTGACAAGTTTAGAGCTCTTCCCACCCTAAAGAGCTAAGGCTGAAAACGCAAGGATCCCTAGAGTAGGTAACACTTTAAAATCACACGAAGATGATTTTGTGGTAGAAAAGAAGAGGAACTGAGGATTCCTAAGACAAGCAGAGGAGTCAGCAGGGAAGTGGAGAAAATCTAAGGCTGTCACACTGCATTTGTTATTCAGTTATAGGCTGTTTGCTGATAAACTTTTTATGGTTCTTCACTGAAAGCTCCAGAGAATAGTAACAAAGATTATTATTCTTTGATAAACATGTGCTCAAAGCAAATTAACCTGAATATGTTTTTTTCAGGCCTAATTTATATCGCAACTTTTTTATGGTAGGTGAGTCTGTACTCTACCAGACCACATGCAGTCAGGATTTAAAAGACCAGCATGGCTGCTTCAGATGACTTAAATGTGACATTTTATTCATTCATTAATGAACACCTGCTATGTGCAGAGTTTTGTGTGGGGCACTTAGATAAATTGACTCTGTACTCTGTTCCTGTTCTCAGTGAACTCTGAGTCTACTGGTATAACAGGAAAAATAGCTAATTATAATCCACTTTGATGAATTTATACAGGGTGCTGTGGAGGTAGTAGAAAGCATTCCATTAAGAGTAAGGTGAAGACTTATAACTGGTCCTAACTTATTTTATATTTTATTGTTTTAACGATGATGTTGAACAAATGGTTTGGAGTTTGGGTATGTGGTATGGCTAAAACGAGATTTGGGACCAAGAGCCTAACTTCCCTAAGCATGTGTCAAGATGGAAGATTTTCTGCGGCTACAGCCTCTGTGTTCCAACCTCGCTGCGCTTCAGGATTCGTCTTCTAACATATACTGCCTAGTATGTTACTTCTTATAAGCCCACTTTAAAAAAAATTTAGGGGCACCTGGCTGGCTCAGTCGGTTAAATGTCCTACTTTAGCTCAGGTCATGATCTCAGAGTTCGTGGGTTTCAGCCCCGTGTCAGGCTCTGTGCTGACAGCTAGCTCAGAGCCTAGAGCCTGTTTTCCGATTCTGTGTCTCCCTTTCTCTCTGACCCTCCTCTGCTCACACTGTCTCTGTCTCTCTGTCTCTGTCTCTCTCTCTCTCTCTCTCTCTCTCTCAAAAATAAATAAAAACATTTTTTAAAAATTTAATTACTGTGTAGTTGACATACAGTGTGATATTAGTTTCAAGTGCACAATATAGCGATTTGACAGTTCTATATATTACCCAATAATAATTCCATCTTTTAAAAGTAAAAATGTTCCCTCAAATCTTAGTTAATATACATATTCTTATGCCATGGCTAATCTTTCTGTTCTGAGGAGCTGCACCCTCCTTCGACCAACTGAAGAGTATTTGAGAGCAGACAGCTGAGGACAGGGCTTTTAACTGTGTGTAGTTAATTTTTTTGTGTTGCAGTGATTGGTGTGGTTTTTGCTTCATGGGGAATATGAATATAGTGCAGACTTAGGATGAAGTACTTCTGTGCTTCTGGGTCGTTTACTATATCCTATTTCAGTGGATTAAATGGTGTAAATAATGTACAATGTGGGGACAGTATTGTATGCACAGTGGATGCAGGGAGCATTCCAGGTCTGTCTACTTACCTGTCATAGACCTGCTGTACTGTGGCTCAGAAAGTGGTTCAGAAAGTTAAGGAAAATCCCTTTATAGTGTTTAAAGGAAATCTATTTCAGTACATTTTAACTTGTACATGGTTGGTTAATCACTTGTTCAAAAGAAAAAATCTAAAATAGTTTAGACATAAATTTATTTCAGAAAACTTGAAAATATTTGAGGGAAAGGGGTTTCCACTAGCATAGTGTGAGATAGTTTCCGGGCTGCCATATATCCCGAGGCTTACATAGTACTTTTCCTGGCCAGTAAAACCAGAACTATTTCAGAATCAGATTTCACAGCACCTGTAGCTCAGGAGGACGTGCTCCCTCATTCATCCATCAGGTGTTCCCTGAGCACCAGCTATCCGCCAGGCAGAGTGCCAACCAACCCAGGGGATGCTGTTCTGTAGGGACCTAACAATGCAGAAAGGGAAAGAGACACAGAGCTAACTCTGACATGGAAGTGTGCACCATAGCAGAGTCAACAGAGACATTAATTTTGTGAGGTAGATATTTGAAATCAGTTCAAATCATAGTCAGTAGATTGTATAGAAATAATTGGTTTGATTTTCTACTTAGGAAAGCAGGTTAGGTTTCTACCTCTCATCAAAGAGAAAAATAAATTCCAGACAGATCAAAGATTTAAATACAGTAAAACCTTGGATTGCAAATAACATGTTGTGCATATGTTCAGCAAGACAAGCAAATATTTCTAATAAGTGTTAACTTGATAAATGAGCAGTATCTTGCAGTACGATTTTTACATGATGCCGAATGTCACACGATCACAGCTGAGCCAATGGTTCTTGAAATTCACTTTGATATACAAGTGCTTTGGATTACAAGCATGTTTCTGGAATGAATTACACTCACAAACCAAGGTTTTACTCATTTTTTAAAAAATGATTTAAGCATATAATCACTAGAAGGAAAAAAAGAAGAGCAATTTATAGCTGTTTGGAGTAAAAGTCCATTCTTAGAATAATACCAGTGCTAAAAGCCATTAAGGAAATAATTGACAAATTTGACTAAATGTAGCTGAAGATGAACCTGGTACATCAAAGGTGCTTGTGAAATTTCCTAGTAGAAAAGTGTTTAGATTAAAATACTACATGCTGAAATGATGTTTGACTTACTGTGCAGTCATCCTCACATTTCATTACATTGAAGATGAAGAAACTGGGTAAAATATTTATACAAAGGGTAATATTCTTAATATACCAAGACCTCTTACAAATCAAAAAAGAATTAAAAGTACCCAATAGAACAGGAGACAAATGGAAACCTTTATAGAAATACAAGTAGCCATTAAATATATGGGAAAATGGTCAACCATAAATTATTTGAATTCAGTAGTTTAAAACTAAGATTAAATGCCATTTTGACCCAATAAAAAGGCCTATGCACTGTTAATGCCAATGTAAATTGGCGACCAACCTGGCATTATATTGCAAAGAAAACATATATTCTCTTTGATCCAGCTAGTCTAGGAAATTATCCTTTGGAAACAATAGTACATCATCCAGAGGTGTTTATTGAATTGCTTTTGAAATAACAAAAAGTTGAGAACTACTTTCATCAAGGAATAGGTGTTAAATAGAATTGGGTAAAGAGGCTTCTCATTGGAATAAATGCTTAGTTCTTGCATTGATTAATGTCTGACTCAGTTCCAAGTCTATCTGTTTTTACTTTGTAGAAATTCTAGAAGTTTCTTCTCCACTGTGGCACCCTTTTCTGTTTTACAGTATTGAGTGCTACAGATATTTTTTCAGGTCTTTATATTTCTTCCATCATTTCAACATTGAAATGTACAGTAAATGCATAGACTCAGTTTACCATCTTGAAACTGGAACGCCACAGTAATAAGTTTTAACAAATAGGACACCAAATAGATAATATGTAGCATATGAACACATTTATGTAAATTTATATATTGATTTATGTGTATAATATGGAAATATATTTATCTGCATACTTTAAAATCTATAAGCCTGCTATACTTCATGTGTTTTTTAGGGTTCACACAATAAATTACACTTCCTTCAACATACATCAAAGTGCAAGAGAAACAGCACCATTCACTTGGAGCACATGGCTTAAATTTTTCATAAAATTCATATGGTCATAAAATCAATAAAGACTCTTTCATTTTTGTGGGAAATACTTGAAGGTCAGAATCTAGTAGGAGATGTGAGGCCCTGAATTTGAAACTTCCATCAGATTTTTTATCACACAGGAAGCATCTGACTCTCTGTGTTCTTTTATGAATTGGACAGAGCCATGTAAGTTGTACATTTATGATAGCACAAGAGCAATGTCAAATTTTAGAATGTTTTTAAGCAGATCTGCAAAGACATGCTCTCCAATCTCTCAGTGCCCCCAAATCTAGGTTGGCATCATTGACTGGCTTGTTTTCCTACAAATCTATTGAATAAGGTTTCCCTGGCCATTTTTTCCTCTGGAAAGATCAGAAATTAGCAGGGCATAAGGGGAAGAAGGGGGACAAAAAAGGAAAAGCATGGCTTCTTCTTGCCTAACTAATTTATAAATTTATGTTTTACAGGCTTATTTCCACCTGGGGATCAATGAAAAATTAGGACTCTCCGGAAGGCCAGATAGGCCCATTGGCTGTCTCGGTACATCAAAGGTGCTTATGAAGTTTCTTGTGAAGCAGTATTCAGATTATAAAACCACAGAATGAAATGATGTTTAACCTGCTATGCACCCATTCTCACGATTCATTATATACTTAGGCTGATTATCTGAATGATTATTTCCTATGTGTAAATCTTACTATTTATTTTGTATGTTATCACAGAAGTCTTCTAGGAATGAATAAGCATATCACTGCTATATTATTTCTGAACATTGTACAATACCTGATTATGACAGTGTTTATTCAAACAGAAGCTTTTTCCATCACAGTAGAGGTGGATTACTCTATTAGTATACTGATCTTACTGATCTAATCAGTAAACTTTAAAATTCTTTAATCAGTTTTAATTTTTATTAGGACTTATACTGCTGTACCTGTGTCTTTGGTCCTCTTATATATATATGTGTGTGTGTGTGTGTGTGTGTGTGTATATATATATATATATGTTTTTTAATTATCTCTTACAGATATATCGCATTCTAGGAAAAACTGTGGTTTGTTACCCTATCATCTTTGACCTAAGTGATTTCTACATGTCTCAAGATGTTTTGCTGCTGATAGATGACATAAAGGTAGCTTCAGAGCCCCATTTTACTGAAATTGGATGACTTTGTTTCTGATTTTATCATATATTATTAAATTGAGTGCTTGGATGTCTCACAGTACAAAATATGAAAGTAAAACAATGTCTGCACAGCTTTGGAGAAAGAGTTAAATTGCATGCAGCATTAGAATAATAGATGGAGTATGTTTTATATAAAGTTGTATGCCTTTGCTTGATAGACCATTCTACATAATGGAATGAAAATATATAGTTTATAAAACAGAGGAGGAATCATGTTCATACGACAGCAGTAGTTTCTCTCTTTTTGTACGAAAGTTCAAGTTAGCAGGAGGTAAAAGTCTTCTCCACTATCTTTTCCATGTGCAGAGTAGAGAAGCTTAGTGTCATGATTCAGAGCATGAAGTCTAGAACCAGATTACATTTGTTAAGATCTTGTCTCTACTATTTATTTACCAGCTGTGTGATCTCGGGCAAGTTACTTAACTTCTCTGTGTCTCTTTTCTCATCTGTATAACTGAATAATAATAAGGACATTCTGAGAATTAAATGAGTATGTATCGCACTCAGAATAGCGCCTGACATATGGTGAAGTGTTATATAAGTCTTTGATACGATGATGATGACGACAACAGTAGAAATTGAGTCAAAAAAAGAACTCTTTCCACATTTCTGATGGTCTGTATGGATGCTGTCTAGGTTCTTCTGCCTGCTGTAATAAATGCACAATAATGTGGAACGAAGATTAATCTTCTAAAAGACAACCCTGGGTTGATTTTTCTTCCTGGGGACCATTCTTTGTTTTTTTCTTTTTTAAGAATTTATTTTTAAATCCAGTATAGTTGACATACAGTGTTATATTAGTTCCAGGTGTACAACATAGTGATTCAGCAATTCCGTATGTCACCTGGTGCTCAGCACAACAAGTGTGCTCCTTAATCTCCATCAACCATTTCATCCTCCTACCAACCTTCCCTCTGACAATCAGCAGTCTGTTCTCTATAGTAAAGAGTCATTGCAGCTCAGATAGGGTGCCATTACATTCTACCTCACTCTTATGTTTTGATAGAATGCACTACAGTTCATTAAGCAATACTGGAAAATGCATGGACGTCCACTTTTTCTTGTTCTCATCCGGGAAGACAATATACGGTAGGTTGATGGAAAAAAGTGAGGTATGCCCATCTTACCACCTTTAACCCTGCGGACTCTTTGGTAGCATGGCTTTCTCCTATTTTATCTCTGTCAGCATGTGGCAGAGAGACTTGCATATGTAAAGGACACTTAGTATTAGATTTTTTTCTCATTCTGTTGATAATGCTTTTGTTTTTCCGTTTATATTTTTTAGAGGTAGCCGATTCAACCCCATATTAGATATGTTGGCAGCCTTTAAAAAAGGAATGGTTGGAGGAGTCAAAGTTCATGTTGATCGTCTACAGGTAATCTTCTAATTTCCATGTGTTTCTGTTTTCAGGACAAGTAATGCACAGATGCAGCTGTATTTCTTCATACATGTTCTGTTTAAGGCCTTTGTTTTAAGCTTTATTCTGTGCCTACCTTTCTATTCCTGTTGTAACCATCTATCTGATCCCTTCAGTTTGATCCTTGAACAACTGGAGTGGTTTTCCAACCTGAATTTTAGACTTTAATAGCTCATCACCTCTCTTTTGCAGTTGAGGAAGCTGGTGTCCAGAGTGGTGAAGTAACTTGCTGTATAACCTTGTGCCTAGAGGCACAGGGACAAGTTGCCTAACTTGTGGTCCAGTGTTCTTTTCCCTGCTCCCCAGTAACATCCAACCTGGAGATGGTCTCTGTTGAGTTCAGGACTTCACAGCATTGTCTTCTCAACTCGTGAATAACAAAGCCCCTCGTGGTCCCCTGTTAGCCAGAGGCGCTCCCTGCCCAGTTATCTCCTACTCGACCCTCTGTGCTTCAGCCAGTACAGACGGATGACTGTGTTCTGACTTTGTGCGGTCCTGCCCCTCCGCTCATACGATTTCTTCTGCCTGCATTAAACTTCCTTCTTTCAAGATGTCTGCTTTTTAAAATCTTACCAAACTTCAGGAGTGCCTGGGTAGCTCAGTTGGTTAAGTGTTCAACTCTTGATTGTAGGTTTGAACCCCTTGTTGAGCTCTGTGTTGACAGCACACAGAACCTGCTTGGGATTCTCTCTCACCTCTCTCTCTGCGCCTCGTCCCCACTCACACTCACACATGTGCTTTCTCTCTCTTGTTCACTCGTTCTCTCTCAATAAATAAACTTTAAATAAATGAAATAAATAAAATAAAATAAAATAAAAATCTCACCAAACTTTAGGGCCAGTTCTGCAAAATCACCTACACCGAAGGCAACGATACTCTTCTTGAACATCCTTTTATGACCTTTGACATGAACTACTTGCATTGTAATCCATCATGGACTTAAGTGCCTTACTTATTTCCTGTGAAAAATTGTGAGAATCTCATAGACTCATTCATGCAGTAGATTCTCAATCTTGAGTAAGAAAGAGGAAAATTTATGGAGGGACCTATACAGGTAATATCACAAATGGCATGCTTACATACTCATTCACCATTGCTTGTGTTTTGAATACTTTTTTTTAATCTAAGTTGTTGTTGTTGTTGTTGTTGTTGTTGTTTATCTTTTCCTGGTTACTTTCTGTCACTTTCTGTTACTATTCTATTGTCTTTTTGTTATGGTTCCTGGGAAAATTCTTTCATATTTAACATGCAGCTTTTTCTGTTAAGTTTTGTATTTTAACTATCATGTTTTTAATTTTCTGTTTTCATAATGTCATGTTCTTATTTTCTGGATATTATATTTTATCTTTTTGAGATTGTTAACTAGACAGTTTTTGAAATTTTCTTCTCTACCTTATATCTTTCAGGTTTCTTTTCTCTGGGGTGTGTGTGTCCATCTTTTCATGTGGGAGGCATTTGTCAAATATGTAGTAATCTTTAGCTACCCATTCATTTTTAAGAGTGAGAGAATAAGAAGTTTATTTGGAACTCTGTGTTTGGGAACAGGATTCTTGTCATGATGAAGTCATTTATCAGGTAATCTGGTGATACGGGCTTTTTTTTGTGGGGAGGGGAACCCCACCGGCCAATATCTGGAGATTTTTTTTTTTCTCCAAGGCTTTTCAGTTTCCAAAATAATCACCTAACCTCTTGTGTGAAGGGCATGCATTTTGCTTTCATATGCTGAGAACAGGGTTAAGGAAGAAGCCAGGTAATCGCACTGTACCGTGTAGTCTTTCCCCTTAATCCACTGTTGAATATTTGTGTCTCCTGCTCCCTGCTGTGTTCTATACCCTTGAGTACAGAGTCTTTACCCAGAGAATAGGCTTCTTTTCATCTTGTAGAACTGAAACTTTATATTGATTAAACAACAACCCTGCATCTCCCCACCCTAGGCTTTATCTTCTCTTTAAAATAGTAAAAGAAAATGGCATCTATATGCTTCTCTTAGATTTTATATCAAATAAGCCCTTTCCAATTTCCTTAGTCTGATGCACAGGCTCTCTTGTCACTGGGCCTCAGCCTCCCTTTGCAGCTTCATCACCCAGGGCCTTTCCATGCAGCTCGTTCCCACCCCTGCTTTCCACTCTCAAGTATACTGGGTACTTTCAAAATTCCCAAATGTAATTGGAATTTTTTCCTGCTCGTGCTGTTATTCTGCTCTTGAGTTGCCTTTTTTTTTTTTTATCCTTCTAAATACTTTAATTTTATAACTTAGGTCAATGTCACCTCTTTAGTGAAGTCTCCAAGGTTGAATTAATTTCTCATTCCAGTGTGTTTCTGTGGCATTTTGCTTGAACCTTTGCTATATCTCTTAGTTTAGGTGTATCTGGTTTCTTGTGTCTGCTTCTCTCTGTGGATTGAAAACTCTTGCAGGCCAAGCTTGAGTCATCTCTGAATTCCCAGAGTTATCTGCTCACTACCATTCTCTCTGTAGGAAATGTGTAAATATTGGTTCACTGATTCAACAGATATTGACTGAGCTCCCTCTCTAGGCACTGGGGATAAAATAGTGAAAAAAAATATACAAGGGCCTTGATTTCATGAAACTTATTCTAGTGGTGGAGCTAAACCAAATCAAACCAAACCAAACCCCCCACCCCTCCAAAAAAAAAAGCCAGGTAGGGATGCAGGATGAAAGGATTGAGTGCAGTCTTTGGTAGAATGTTAAGCTGCAAAGGGTCTTCGTAGGATAGAATTAGGTATTTCAGAGCAGGATACCTTTTTGAATATTATATTTCATTTGACATATATAACATTATTAAGTTGTTTAATTACCATCACAAGAGTATTAATGCCTAGTAAATTAATCATAAGTATAATGCTTTTTATAAAACTAATTTAGGAGCCTCTGTTAACAAACTGAATTTTTTTTAATCAAAAGCTCTAGAGACTATTAATGAAATTTAACATTTGCCTATTAACATTTACCTTATGGGCTTAATCAGTATATAGGGTGGATAGGCTAATAATAGAAAATATTAAAATGATTTTTCTTATGTTTTCAGAATTAACTATTAGCTTTGAGCATCAAATAATTCTTGACTCTTCTCTTTTTTTCATGCTCCACATTTTTACAATCCATTATCAAATCTGGTTTTCTCTAACCTCAGATTATATCCAGAATCTAACCACTTCCCATCACCTCTAACACTAACATCATGGCCAAGTTACCATCATGCCTCACCGAATTTTTACAGTAGTTTCCTAAATTCCTACAGCCATAAGACAGCATCTTCATACTCTACCTGGTTATAAGGCAGTTTGATTATGTCACATAGCATAAGCCTTCAATGACTTTCTCTCTCACATAAAATGGAAACCAAAGTCCTCCCAGTGGTCTTTGCACTGTCCGTGATCTGGACTTTCTTTTCTGACCTCATCTCCTAATAATCTCCCCTGTCTACTGTACTTCATTCATCCTCTCCACCTTACTGCTTCTGAAGCACATCAAGCATGCTTCTGCCTCAGGACCTTTGCCCTTGCTGTCCCCTCAGCCTTGCATACCCTTCCTTAAGATCCATATTGATGACTACCGTCTTTCCTTCAGTCTCTGCTTACATGTCACCCCACTAGAGAAGTATTTTCTGATCACTTGTATAAAATGGCAAACCTTCCTCCTCCTACTCCTCCACCCCACTTCCCATCCTCTACCTTTCTTATTTCTACTTTGCCCTTAACATCATCGGACGTAACATATTTAGTTTTTTGTTTATATTGTCTACTTCCTACACATACCTGAGGTCAATTTCAAGAAAGCAAGGATTTTGTGTATTTTATTCTTACCATATCCCTAATACCTAGCAGAGTGCCTGAAATATGGTAGGCGTTCAATAAATATTTGTCTAACAAACCAGAGAGTAAAATGTATAGATGAGAGCCTGAATCTCGGGAAATAATCACTCAACAGACTTTTATCATGCTCAGCAAGCACTGTTATCTGCCCAGGCACAGACTGGTCTCAGACCCTGACTATTGTTGGGCCACGTGAAAATGTGCAGATCAGTTGCACGTTTGGCCTTCTTCACTCAGACTCTGCAAGGAGGCTTTAGTATGATTACTGGTAATATGTCCATCCTGATATTTGTAGTGGGTATTCGTTGATGATCTACTGTTGTTTATGAGTTTCCACCAGAGGAGAAAGCAGCACAACTCTGTGGGGTTAGCCAGAAGGGGAACACTTCCTGTGTCATGTTGCTTTATATTTGAAAAGAACAGTATGAAAATAAGGAAACTAACATATCTAAGACAGTTTGATGGAAGAATTGCCTTATTTTTAAAATAATAATTTGATGGCTTTTTTATGCAATACATTTCTCAATTTTATCTGACAGTTCGTCAGGTAATTAAAAGTGACACCATTGTGGGTTATCATTCACTTATATTCTTTACCATGAACCACAGACAAACAAAAACAGTGTTTGAGTTTGGCTTTATTTAGTTGGCTAACGTGTAATCAGGAACTAATAAAAAATAAAATACCAAATATCGGTTGCCAGAATGCAGAGAAGCACTGGCCACTGATGGCAGTGTCCCATCACTGGATGGCCCTGAAATATTACGGTAACAGGATCCAAGGTGTAATTTCACATCATCTTTTCCCAAAACAATTTTAGTATTTCTGTTTGTTTTTTTATTTCAAACTACTTTTAAACATTTTAATATATACTGAATTTTAATTCCAGCTTAAAAATAAATGCCCACACTTCTAAGAATAGAGAGAAAATACAGTTCCTTTCATGTTGACTTTCCTATTTATTATGACCCATGAACTTATAGCTTGATTTATATGTTCTTTTTTTTTAAGTTTATGTATTTATTTTGAGAGAGAGGGAGAAAGAGAGTGGGGGAGGGAAGAGAGAGAATCCCTAGCAGGCTCTGCACTGCCTGATGCAGGGCTGAGAGTTACAAACCATAAGATCATGACTTAAGCCAAAGTTGGACGCTTAACCAACTGAGCCACCCAGTTGCCCCTATATGATTTTTAAGAGGGTTTTGTGTGTGTGAAAACTCGTCTGATTTTAGAATGCTCATTTAAGAAATTCCTTAAGAGTTGTGTGTAGTAAACTTTTTTGAAGTATTACATATTTACTGAGTTGTATATGCACAAATCATAAGTGTATGGCTTCATGAATTTAAGAGTTGTGAATGGTTTCTCTATTACATTTCAGACACTAATATCGGGAGCTGTAGTAGAACAACTTGACTTCCTACGAATCAGTGAAACAGAAGAGTAAGTCCTTTTGGGTTATTATTAGAAAAGCAGGAACTTAGAATTAGGAATTCAGGAAATCTGAAACTTTTTCTCTTAATTTCTAGGCTTCCAGAATTTAAGAGTTTCGAGGAACTAGAACTTCCTAAACATTCTAAAGTCAAACGACAAAGCAGTACCCCCAGTGCTCCTGAACTAGAACAGCAACCAGATGTCGCCATTACTGAATGGAAGAACAGGCCCACCCATGAAATTCTTCAAAAATTGAATGTGAGGAGGAGGTACTTCCCACACGGTTCTGAGTGAGGTTGGCAGGCAGGAATTCTCAGGGGCAAGCCATCTTTCTTTTGTCCTCTCAAAGAAGGTAGATAGAAGTACCTGGAGGTAAAGGGCCTCTCTCTATATTAGGGGCAGTGATGAGAGATTAGTCTCATGGTCTAACATTAGCATGGATGTTTTAAAGATGCTTAAGGAGTAGGGATAATTAGGTTGCCTTGGGTATGAAGGTATTATATGAGCCATTAAAGAAGTTATGTCAGGAATAGTTGCCTTTGGGATATCCAGAATTCTCTTTCAGTACATTTCCCCTCCTGTTCCCAACTTAGATCTTCTCTCCTGCTCCAGTGTTTAGGTCTTAATGCTTGCCATTAAGTCTTTTTAGTCACTGAGGAAAGCAATCCTATGACCACATTTATGTGAATATTATGTTACCAGCCTAATTTTTACCTTCCCTAAGATTATTTGCATTTAAAAAAATGTGGAGTGAGAGTGGGGTATAGTAGTTATTAAAGGAAATGAAATTCTAATGATAGAACTAAAACACTAAGATGTCTTGTTGGGCCATACCACAAATTTGAGCATGTAGGTTAAATATATATATCTTTCCAGACATTATTAGTCCTTGTTATTGATTAACATTATCTATAGATCTCCATTACCATGAGTATGATATGGTAGGCATAAGACACATAGCATGGTGCCATAATACATATAAAGCACTCTACACACGTCACCTTCTTTTATCCATCTCCTCATAATAGGTTGATAGCAACATGGTCTCTCATTTATGAATACGCAATCCCCAAAAGGGAATGGTTGAATGACGTGGCCCAATTCTTCAGAGCATGGCAGAATCAAGTATTAATCAAGTATTAATGCTTGTAGACATTTTATATCCCTTGCTTATTTCCTGGAATATTTGATTATGAAATACTACCACATCAGGAAGCCAACTTGTCTGCTCTCTGTCTCCAAGTTACCTTGGGTAAATAGTTGTGTAATGTCATCTAATGCTTGGTAGTACAACATTTGATCTTTTCTTAATTCTGTAGCAGATTTCCTCTCTGCATTATATGATTACATCTCTGTGGTAACTTTTGTACCAATTTTATTCCAGTTACTCAGTGATTTATATTTTTAGGACTGCAGTTGTCTGGCTAGCCAAGTCATCCTGCTGGGTATACTGCTCAAAAGAGAAGGCCCCAACTTCATCACCAACGAAGGTAAGTATACAAGCCTAAGAGAAAATTTTTAAATAATGAAACCTCTCTCTTCTTGAGTGCATATCAAACATACCTTATGAATACGTACTAAAATTTTATGTTATTTTATCCTCCATTAAACCTTTTATTTTTAACCTTTAAGTGGAAAATGTTTATTCATACCCCCTAGAGTAGAGTAGACTGATGTAAGAACTCCTAAATTGCTTTCATGCAGTGATGCTTGATTGTTTCTCTGATTATCTGAATGGTGTTAGAGCTGAATCTGCCTGTGACTGTTAACCTCTGATGACTTCTTTCATAGTTGTTTATTGACAATTTCCATTTCCAGTTTTCTGTCTGTTTTTAAGAACAATATTGAATCATTAAAGCTGTAAAAAGTTAGCTCCTTCATGGTCTGCAGCAGCCATTTGAAATGGGACATGGCATTTAATAGATATGTGTTCTAAACATTGTTAATAAAAATCATTTCTGATGATGTCCACTCTGCATTAAGGATGTAACCCAATTACCCTGAAATCCACACTTGTATGTTGAGTCACTCTAAGGGATTCTTGAATTCTACATCATGGTCTGCTTCTGTCAGCTTATTATATAGAATAATATAGAACATATTCCAAGATACTCAAAGTTTTTGGCTCTTCTAAAAGTTCTCTGTAAAAGGGGTATGTTGATTTGGTCAGAATTAGAAACTGAGTCAGTGTTCTGAACAGCAGTGTAATTAATAAGATTTATAGTTTTGGTAGTGAATAAACATAATTGTGTATTCAAATAAGGTCTACTTAGTTTTTACATTATTGTAGCTAAGTGATAAACTTCTTGAATATTACACATGTCAACTGTATAGTCTTAATTTTCTTAACTGATTAAAGGCAGAAAAACTTTCAGGAAATTTCAGACAGAATCCTCATGTTTTTAATTAGTCTTGAAACTATACGCAGAATCCCAATTATATTGAGAACATTGATTGAAATTCATACTTTAACTAAAACAATAAAATTTTTAAAAAGCAAATATTTTACTAGGAACGTGGAATTCAGAATGGTTATTTTAGTAGTGCTTCAAAATAAAGCAAAGTTTATGTAAAATAGTTTATAGTGAAAATGCTGAGAGAATTATTTTTTAAACTATTTTTATAAACTGGGACTAATACTTTCTTAGATATTTGAAAGACTGAGTTTTTAAATCTATAAAATCTTATACATTGAAAATCATAAGCATCTACAAAATCTGAATATAACTTTATCTAATTTGTTATAAAAATTTATAAAAATAAATTCATGGTAAAATGATAATGATCTTGTTCTCTACCCTTGTTTCCTTTCTGCTGCTCTCTCCTGTCACCATCATTTACATTAATGACAAGGAGACATGCCATGACAAGCCAGTCATGAGGCCAAACCATTCATTGCCAAAGAATGAAGTCCAGTGGTGTCTTTGGAGGGCTAGTTTGTGTTGGAAGGGTCATGCACATAACAGTGTCTCTGTACAAAGTTCTGTGAAACTTTAAATGAAGAATCATATATATTCAGAGTCTATAGTATTTGTTTAATTTGCTATAGTCTGTTTATTTTCTTTAGTAAATTAAAATAACATTTTTATTTGCTAAAAACTTAGATTGCATATTACTTAAGAAGACAATAAATTTCCAGAAATAAAGTACTCACCAAAATCATATACTCAAACTGAATAGTAACAAGGGCCAGGACACTCACACTTTCTATTTGGGTTACGTATTTAAGTATGTCAGATAGTTCAGAACATTAATGGATATGGATGTATTAACTCGAATGGAATAAAAATGAAATTCAAGAGTAATTTTTTAAAGGAGAATAAATGTTATGCATTTAATTAAAAGTTTTTTTTTTATTCAACAAAGACTCTATTATCTAATGTCTAGGTACCGTTTCTGATCACATTGAGAGAGTCTATAGAAGAGCTGGCAGCAAAAAGCTTTGGTTTGTATTAGTGTCTTTGTCATTATGTTTTATTTTTGGTGTTGTCATGTTTAAAGGCATAAAGATAATAGGCAAATCTTAAAAATGGTTATTTATGTTTTTTTTTTATTTTAGAGAGAGAGAGAGAGAGAGAGAGAAAGAGAAAGTGTGAATGAGGGAGATGGGCAGAGGGAAGAGAAAGAGAAACCTAAGCAGGCTCCATGCTGAGTGTGGAGCCCACCGTGGGGCTTGACTCCATGACTCTGGGATCACCACCCGAGTCTAAAATCAAGAATCAGACATTCAACTGACTGAGCCACCCAAGGGCTCAAATTTTTACTTTTAAACTCCAAGGTTATGGCCATGATTCTGTCTACTTCCTAAGGATCTACCTACATTCCATAGTATCATGGCTGTTGCAAGATATTAAAAATAATGTCTGTTAATAAAGACCTCGATAGGAATGGAAACTAGAGAACATATTCACTAGAGTGATATGCTAATGAGTCTTCCCTACACTGCACCTGCTCTGTCCCAGTAAGGTGCTTTAGGTTCTACTTTGTATTCAGGAAATCTGTCCTGTGATCGTAGAAGGCCATGAAGAGAGACCAATGGTTCATTTAATCATAAGCAAAAATAATAGAAGGCAGTTCTCTCACCACTTAAGTTAGAATGAATCCCAGTGATTACAGTTGCTTCATGTAAAATAACTAATATGTTCTACAAAAGTAGTCTCCCAGGGATTGAAAAAAAATTAGGTAAGTTGAGATAAAATTGTTTCAATTCACAGTGGGGTAAGTATTCCTAAATTCATAGCCCTCTGTATTTTGAAGCAATTCTAACCATTTTGCTAGAAGAATCTAACATTTTAAAAGTAAGAGTACATGTATTTTTTAAATGACCCATTATTATCTCATTTTGAAAAAAAAGATCTCAAGCGATGTAATTGGAAACTTTCATAACCTGGATGAGCCTTAGGTTTCTAATCACTAAAATAAGGGGATTTGACAAAACAATTTCTTAGCAGTATTTCAGCTCTATGATTTACAGTAAATATATCATTCCAACCCAGAAGAAATAATATAATAATCCTCTTGCTAAATCTCAAATTTTCACTATAAATTCTCAGCACAGTAAGGCATAAAAGCCAATAGATGTTGCTTTTAAGCCAGTAAGTTTCAAATGTGGTCTATAGTCTTATTTTTTGGTAAGTAAACCTGTTTTTGCTTTATGTTATTATACTTGGATTGTAGATAAAGCATTAGCTAGCACATATTTAGAATGCTGTTATGTTTAAAAGCACAAATGTCTGGAAGTTTATTTACTGTATTTTCCTGTTCAAAAGAACTGTTATGTTTAAAAGAACAAATGTCTGGAAGTTTATTTACTGTATTTTCCCTTTCATGGCTTTCCACTGACACACCCAGGTTGGCGGTACGCTACGGGGCTGCCTTTACCCAGAAATTTTCTTCCTCTATAGCCCCACACATTACTACTTTTCTGGTACATGGGAAACAGGTAACATACACAGAATGTGGAAAAACTCAAGCTGCTTGAAACGTGTGGGCTTATTTGCATTCTGAGGGTTAAGTATGTCTTTTGGTCTTAAAGTGTGTGGGCGAAAGCTTCTCTAAAAGTAGGAAGTGTTTTTTTCACTAACTTTATCAGTTATTGACTTAATTTTCTACTAGTCCATCTATGCTGAGATTAAAATATAAATGCTTTTTATAGGTCAACATACATGGATATCCTGAAATACAGGAAAACAGGTTTAAGCCTATATTTTCATTTTATTTTCTTCATCTAAAAGTTCCACATGAATTTTACTTTTGAGGGAAAAAAATGTCTTCTATATTGCATGTGCTGTGCTTTAAAAAAAAATCTCTTCTCTCTACAGTCTGAGACTTTTTCAGAAATGTAAAAATAGCAGTGTGAATTCCTTCCTCCAACACTCTGGCTTTATCAGGAAAAAATGCTGGTATTTCATGGTGTCACTTCCTAAAATTGAGTACTAAGCGAGTCCCCAAATCCAGGGATTTGGTTATCTAGGCACCAAAAGAAACATGATTTAAAGTGGTTATAGGAATAGGTGACATTTATTAGTGACAGACTTAATAATGAATTTTTTAATGCAAAATCATAATACTTACTTAATTCCTCCCTCTAGTCCTGATCAAAGAAAGGAACGGTTAGGCTCCCTTTTTCTTTCTTTGTAAATTGATAATGGCATGAACAGTGCTGGTAACAGAGGTGAGGATGAGAGATCCCTCCCTAATTCTGGGTGGCCTACAGTCTGGGAGACTTAAACTCTTAGGTCCAGTGTCTTAGGCTCAGTATTTCCTCCAAATTATTATGTGAGGACCTAACTGCACATTTTTCAGTCTCTTCCATCAGGGGCCGCATTCATTCATCATCTTTTAGATTTGTCACCCTCTGGCGTGCTCTCTTCTTTGCCCCCAGGTCGGTTGTGCGCTGTGCAGCAAGTCTTTTAAGTAAAGTAGTGGACAGCCTCGCCCCATCCATTACTAATGTTTTAGTGCAGGGCAAACAGGTAAGTATCTGATTTTCAGACTCTCACTCGGTCACAATCACAAGTTTCTGGATAGGGCTCTTGCTTTTAAATCTGGCAAGCCTCAGTGTCCTAGGCCTCCAACCACATTAACGATGGCTCAGGCATTTCTGCAGAAGGCTCTTTCCCCAAGCAAGCCTGGTCTTAAAGATGCACCGTTGCTAGGTAGACCACCCCTTTTTCCTGCTGTACCTTAGAGCAGTGATTTTCAATTCCTGTGTTGAGATTAGTGAAGATGCTGACCCAGAAAATGGATTCATACCTACTGAGGTACTCCAGACAGGTTTAGGATAGGCAGGGCAGAGACAGGTGAATAATGAAGGGCACATTTTTCCTTCTGCTCCACATGAGAGTGTTCTCACCCTTAGAAATGTTAGCTCCCCAGACCCTTGACGCATTGAGCCACCTTTCCCTGTAGCTCCTCTGCTCCCGTACATAATATGGACAGCTCTTGGCAGCTTCTTCGCACAGAGCCGTCTCTAGTTAGAGATGGCCCCTCTCTCCACTGGGCTCTCAAAACAGGCCCATGACACTTCTCACAATCCACCCTGGATTCCATTCCATTTCAGTGTGTGTCTTATACCCCAGGGTGAGCTGGGAACCCCTGAAAGTCAGGGCCCAGGTCTGGTCCTGTCCCAGCATGGGGTCTGGCTTAGAGTAAGCACTGGTGAACATGGCTTGAATTGAGCCTGTGCATGTAGTTATGCAGAGTGGAATGTGGCTGCTCATTTTTTTTGTTTTGTTTTCTATAAGCTCTAATTACCTGGCTGAACCATCATTTGGCTGAAATGAAAACCTGTTTGCTTTCGTTCTCTTCTTTGGGAATGTGTGTGCTTTATTGTGTTTTCTTGACAGTTAACCTAGGGGTATAATAAGCTTTAATAATATGAAATTCTTGTAACCCTCTTTAATAGAATCACCCCATTGCTTATATTTCAGGGCTCTTAATTCATTAAAATTGAAATCATTTCATCTTGACATCCAGCTTGAAATGTTAGAATAGTAAGTTATTGTATCCTATAACATTTAATAACAATGACAAAACAATAATACTAATTAAAAACTCAAGAAAAAGTTAAATCACTTGCACATACGTTATTATCTCTATTTAGAGGTAGAATACTATTAAGAGGTAGAATTTTCATCCTCATTTGTCTGCCACATAGACGAAAGTACAGGAAGTACCTTATCCAGTGCCCTTCCTCACCACGGCCCTCACCTCCAGCCGTAGTCTCGTATTGTTGCCCTGGACTGAACCACATCTGAAAGAAAGTAAATGGGCTTTGGCAAGCTATTTTTATTTGGATTTTAGGTCCCCATAGTATCTCTGAAAATACAGTTAATTCTATATGAGAAGGTTTTAGAGATATTTGTGGTCACTCGCACCTGACACTTGGAGACAGATAGATTAGTCCATTCTGTGCATTATATAGACGGGCTTGCAGCCTGTGACCCTGAGACTCTGCTCCCCACATCCTGGAAGCCATGCAGCCTATCCTGAGGCTGTGGCTGGGACATTGCCCACCAGACCGTCACATTTCCCAGGGAAACAGTCACGTAAGAGCTGAGTAAGCCTAGGAGGCTGACAGCTCAGTGCATGAAGTCCACTGACTGCATCTTACCTTTTTACAAAAAAAAAAATGAGAATGGAGCATTCAGAGTTTGCATTCGCTCATTTACGAAATGCTGAAAGTTAAAGTTTTCAACAAAGCACTTTCAGATCACCTCCAGCTCTCCGGGATGAAATAGTGGTTTAGTCATCAATGCTTCCAGAGGCAGTAATGTGCCTTCTGTTTGTTTTCTTCTTTACATGCTGACATTTTAATAAAAGTAATTGCACTTGGACTAACTGGTTGGTACCACTTGTGATATAATAAACCAGCAGTTCTCAGTTTTCACTCCATCACAGAGTTGGGGCAAAAGACCCCATGTTCTGCTCTCTCCCCTCATCTCTGAAAACACAAGGGCCCTCTTCATTTTCCTGCCTCTTATAATCGTGCACTTCCCATGGAAGAAAGAAGGAGAAGGGTAATGAGGAGGAAGAAGGGGCTGCAGACTCTTCTGGGAGACAAGATGCCAAGGAGAGAGCAGAGAGAGACCAGAGTGTTCCTCTTGCCAGCTTCAGCAGCACTCTCTGCTTTGAGTTTTTGTTGTCATTTCCCTCTGTGCTTTCTCATTTCCTAGGCCTGTGGGCAGCCTCATTTATCCCCCTCCACAGGTGAGAGATACATCAGCAAGTACTTTAATACCCACTAGATACCTAGCACTATGCCAAGAAAAGTGGAGGCTACACTAGAACCCTATGACCTTACGTCTGCCTTTGAAAAGGTTATAGTGTCGTTAAAGAGCAAAAGTTCCACATGAGAAACTATAAAAGCAGTGAAAATATACTCTCAATTACAAATTGTATAGACTGTGCAGTAAAGTAAAACTATCCAATGTATTTTGGTTTCTCTGGGGAGTTTCTAGTACTAAAGTCATTCAGAATAATTTTCTCTTAATAGTTATTTATATTCCATCCCTGCTTTTATCCACTCACCTTCACTCCCCTAACTGGGACCCTTACCTGCCCTCATATTTTAGACCAGACTGTGAACCATCATGAACTCCAGTGGGAGTTACGCTTTGAAAGCCATTTTAATAAATAGAAGGAACAGTTATTCTACCTAATTCCCTAGCTCGCATAGAGTAATTTCAGCCTGCCAGTCACCCTGAGCCTTGATTTTTTTTCTTTTATCTTTTAGTAGCTAGGAAGTTTTTGCAATAAAATTCTGCCACTTATAGGTAACTCTGGGTGCCTTTGGGCATGAAGAAGAGGTTATCTCTAATCCTTTGTCTCCAAGAGTGATTAAGAACATCATCTATTACAAGTGTAATACCCATGATGAGAGGGAGGCAGTCATCCAGCAAGAACTGGTCATCCACATTGGCTGGATCATCTCCAATAACCCTGAGTTATTCAGCGGCATGCTGAAAATACGAATTGGGTGAGTAAAGTGCTTTGTGTTCGCGTAAACAGAATTGTTCAAGGTGTCCTCCAACACACATGGTCTGTCCCAGGCCTGGTGGGTGTCTAGGAAAGCACAACTTTCTGTGAAGCAATAGAGGCAACATCTGGTGGTGTGAAGAAATAAATATCTGTGAACTGAAAGACTCTTCCTGATTTTTTAACTCCCATGTTAAACATAATGAAGTAACTGTCCTCCAGTAAAATCAAACTCCAGGGATTTAAACAGCTACATTATGTTTTAAAAAGCAAACAACAAAGCATAAGCATAATACTTGTAAAACTGCCTGTAAATAAATTGGATAAGCTTTAAGAGAAGAATGATTTTTTTTTTCAGTAAAACTGGGTGTCAGGAAGATATACACTCAGGTAAAAAATTTTTTGTCCATTTAACAATATTCTGCTGCATCCATTTTCTTTTTACCAGAATGTAATTTTTAATTATTAAAATCATAAATGTTCTGTTTGGAGGAGACACTAAAAGTAAGGGTATGGTATTCTTGAATCCACTTAAGAATTTTGTGAGGCAGTGTGGTGGGGCAAGTTGACGAGGCTTGGGCATTCGGAACTGCGTGTGAGTCCTGGGCACCACCTACTGCTTTAGTGACCCAGGGTCCTGCTCAGCCTCTCTGGCCTCACTTTCATATGAGATGAAATGAGCGAGTATGTTTTTAAAAACTACCACAACCAAACAAAGTATAAATATTTCTTTTCTTTCACATATTTTTTATTGTAACATACATGAATATATTCTATTTGGAAGAATCAAACAGTACTGTGCATATGGAGTAATCTAATATATGGCCAATTGGGGGATGTTTCTCAAGTGCTTAAAAAATATATACAGGCACAAATACATGTGAATGTGTGTGAGTATGAATAAGTGTATAGCTTCCTAATTATATAATTTGATCATTAGCATCTTTACTTTTTCTGTCCTATTTGATCCTCAATTTTTGGTGAAGTCTTAATTTCTCACTTTAATTATGGATTTCCTTGTATTTTTATCAGTTTTCTTTTGTATATTTTAAAGGGTTTTTTGGGGGGTCCATGTTACTTTATATTTTTAAAAATATATCTGTTTGGGGCCATTTATTTTTTACTTGAATTCTTTTAAAAGTATTTTAATTTCAAACATGTACAAAAGTTTAGAGATCAGTAATAAAGTCTATGTGCCCATACTTATACTCAGATTCAACAATAGCACCCTATGCCCTACCTATGCCCCACCCCACCACAGCCTCTAGGTCACATCATTCAGTCTGTAAATGCTTGAGTGTGTATAACAAGTAATTTTTTGTCTGACATTACTGCCATACCTGCTTTCTTCTTCTGTCATTATTAGCTTAGTATACTGTCTTCTTTCTCTTTACCTTTAATGTTCTTCTTTCATTTAATATAGATCTATCTTTTACATTCATCATTTATGCTGTATTTATTTTTAAATCAATCTTAGATTATCTTTTCATTTGTGCCATTTCTTCTCCATTTTGAGTTACTCATTCCTACGTTTTTGTTTTTTTTTTTCTGTTTACAGTGCTTTCTTTTTGTCATTTTTTTCCCCTTTCGTCTTTGTGCTGGATTGGTCCCCTTTCATTTCATAGTTTTAATTTTGCACATGAGTATGAAGTACTTTATGAGAAATGATTACCCGGTTTTTCCTTCAAAAAATTACATATAAGAAAACTAGTTGTTTATTTGGCTGTATCTGTGCACCTCTTGCTTCAACAATTCTCATTCTAGGAATTTAGACCTGTTTTAAAGCAGCCTTCATTCCAGTAGTGTTTGAGACCGTGAAACATTCGGTACAAGCTGCATATCCATCACTAGCAAATAGTGTGAATAAACTGCGATAGCCGTGTAGTAAAACGCCATGCAGCCACTGCATGTAACAAGAGAAAGTCTATACCGATGTTTAGAAATGTCTGAGATAGACTAAATGAAACAATAAGTAAGTTGCAAATGTATTGTTCCTTGTTATTGTTTCTTATTAAAATAAGAGAAATGATAATACTGCTCATATATGTATATATGGGGGAATATCTGAAAAATAGACATAAAATTGGTGTCCATTATTTTCTCTAGGAGATTTCTACTTTTAAGTTATATTTTTCAGTTTTATTTCATGGTTTTTTTTAAATTTTTATTTGATGTTTTTATTTTTAAACTGCCTGATTTCAATTAGAGCATGTTTCAGGTGAATTTCCCAATCTTCAGCTCTCCTTTCTTTTAATATCAAGAAGTAAGTTCACTCAGCATAGAACTTGACCTTAATTTTTATCCCTGAAAATTGTTCTTTTCAGAGATTTAGAGGGATACCAATTCAATTATAAGGACTTTGGATCATACCCTGATTTGTTCAGTGTGTTTGCTCTAATATTTTTAACTCCAACCTCTTGCCTACCTATAAGGCTACAGAAATGGGTCTTTCATGTAAGTTGTCTCTAAATGAAAGGAAATGTGATTCTCTGTATCCATACTAGGTATTAAAAGTACTCTCTTGTCCCAAACTCAGACTTTTCTCTGAAGCTGACTGAGAGGCAAAGGTTATAACTCTTCCAAAGCACATTCTTTGTAATAAATGTTCTATTCAGGAGAGCCTCTTTAAGTGATAGTCATCCTTGCAGAGGTTTAAACAAAGCCTTGGTGCAAAAGTTAACAGTTTCCCAGGATTTTTACTTCCAAGGCTGTGTTTTTCAGCCTTTAGTGCTTTTCCTTTACTGCTTATTCAGCATTTTAGGCTAATTTATTTTCTCCCAAAAACCATTGGAATTTCCTTTCTTGAATTCAAATCTGACCTGAAGCTTCTTTCTCTTCATGGAAATGAACTATGTTTAATTTATTCTAAAAATAGATTTCTTCCTGGTTTTTGTGCCTTTTGTTTGTTTGTTTTGTTTTGGGTGGGGTTTTGTTTTTGGTTTTTTTTTTTTTGGTATCTGCTACTCTAAATATTTAGTGTCTTACATGAAAAATAACACTCTTTTTTTCCTTAAACTGTGTCACCCAAAATAAAAATGTCATGACAGCAGCATGTGACTTAGTATTTAAGCCTTCTGATGAAGATTTGCTGTGAAACTGTATTCATGTCCTGAAACTCATCCTGGAATTAATTGTGGCATTATATTTCCATTGTGAGGATTAACAGTGTCCCTGCCTAACTCATTAATGTGTATTTCCCTCTCACGTGGGACTCACAGGGTCAGCTCTATACTGGGACATTTTTAGTTGGAGAGAAGTCTGTTTTTTCAGAAACTTATAATTTATTTGAGAAATGTACTCCTGCTTAGGATATAGACTACATCTTCCTGTATGTGTCAAGTCTAGCTCACAGGAGATGCTCAATAAAATTAGACAAATTATTTAATATATAGGTTATAAGCAGATTCAAATAGCATGCTTTGAGCCAGTGATGGGGATTTTAGGAAAAATAAAAGATAGCATATCTCTGTGCTTATTAGATAGAAAAACAAAGGACTCTTTTACTTTTGACAAATACCTTTGATTTGATCAAGTTGTATCCTTTAAGAAATTACCAAGTTAAATAGGGCTTTGTTCATGTGAAAATCCAGTCATACATGTAGAGGGTAGAAGGAACAGCACTTTTCATTCTTCATTTATTAATGGAGCTGTGCAGTTAATCACATTGGAGTATGCTGTGAGTTGCCTTACACTGGTACCTCTCAAAACCGCGTCCCCAGTGAGGATCTAAGGGGATATCATATAAACGACAAACACGTGGTGAGTGCACTCAGGAATTCACTGTGGTAAACTATTTCCTCCTCTTCTTCCAACATAACCACAAATATTTACTGAATGCCTATTATTATATACTACACCATATGCTAAAATACTTCACATATATTATCTCATCTAATCCTTTCAATAACTTTGAGGCAGGCAGTAGTACCCCCATTTAAAAATCAAGAAATCAAGATTCAAAAAGCTTAGATGACCTGTCTTAGTCAAACCAGTACGTCAGAGTGGGATTTATATGCAGATCTGCCTGACTCCAAAATTCTTGTTCTTTGATCTTAAGTACTTTGTGTGTGCTTTCACTTATGTATACTCTTGCTGTTTTCTCAGGGAGTCGGGCATTGATATTTTTCTAAAATCTTATGGCCTTTATGGTCTCTTCCACATGATTTCAACTTATGACCCGTTTTGTGTTCAGGTATTCACGTAGCAATTGTGATGTGCATTGGCTCCAGATGGTATTTGTCTTTTGTTTGTCACTCCTCTAATTTGGCATCCATACAGTTTAGCATTGTACAGTGTGAGGCACACCAAGAAGTCTGAATAGTTAGAAATTAACATGAGAAATGAGATTTTGCCCCTTTATTCATCATGAGACCAAACAAATGGAGATGATTTGGAACTGATTCTAAATTAGCCCTTTGTACACTGCAAGAAATGCATTAAGATACGATGAAATTTTAGTAAAGTAACTTGCCCACGGTGACAAGACCATGAACCAGGAATTGAACCTAGAGTGAATATCTCCAGTGTTCATGTTTCCTCACCCCCCTATTCCAGCTTTCTTGTCTATAAAATAGGGAAGCTGTACCTGCTTTGGCTTCCTCAGTGGATTGTGGGGATTCTGGGTAAGGAATATGAAGATGTTTTGCAAACCTTTAACAGTATTTCTGTGACATTCAGTAATTTGAGGTCCTCTATCTTGTGGCTTTTGGAGAACAGGTAACTCTAGGGATATCTTTCTACATGCCAGAAATCCCGAGAAGGAAGAACGTCTCCCATCCAACACACATTCATATTCTCTCCCTCTCCCTCTCCCTCTCCACTCTCTATCTTCCAGTCCTAGGCTTGCAAAGACCCTCTGATCCTGAAAGATACATTTACCCTCAAGATATCCCTTTCTACCATGGTTCTTTCTCCTTAAGAACCCAGTGCAGGGGCACCTGGGTGGCTAGGTCGGTTAAGCGTCCAGCTTCGGCTCAGGTCATGATCTCACGGTCCGTGGGTTCGAGCCCCGCGTCAGGCTTTGTGCTGACAGCTAGCTCAGAGCCTGGAGCCTGCTTCCGATTCTGTGACCCTCCCCTGCTCACACTGTCCCTCTACCTCTCAAAAATAAATAAAAGACATAAAAAATTTAAAAACAAAAAAAAGAACCCAGTGTAGATGATCCCCAGGCATTTCACACAGAAACCTTAACTCAAAATCCCTCTTGGATTCTCTGCTGCCATATGACATAGTCTCACCCCTCCATCACTTGATCTTCCCTCATGAGATACTTGGCAAACACCTGTACCCATAGTGCCTTTTTGCCACATTATCAGAAAGGTCTGGGAAAGTTTCTATTCTAGGGAGATAGACAACTTTAGTGCAGTACAGTTATTCTGTCTGTGGAGTTTTTCATGGTATCCCTCTGAAAAGAAAAAAGATCTTTTTAATTTTGTATCTTTCTAATCTATTTTTATTGTACTTTATCCTTACAGTTTTACTCAGACCTTAGCTCCCTAAGTGAATGGCTTTCTTGTATGTTAGTTTATTGCCAGAAGCAAACACATGTTTCTTTACAAGAATTTACCTCGAATTAGTCCCTAGAAGGCTTTAGTTTGCTTAATGATGAGCAAATTATTTATTTATAGGGCCCTTGAATGTCAAGTTTCTTATGAATTGTTGAATTTGTTGCACCTCTAAGTCACCACTTTGTGTTTTTTTGTGATTGCAACATGATTTTAAAAGAAAGGGGGTGGTGTTATAGAAAACATTCTTTTTTTACTTCCTTAATTAAAGCATTTCAGACTCATTCACCTCTAACTTTTTACTGTTGTTTCTCTTATTATGAATAAAGAGATTGATAGTTCAGTCAGCTTTTAATACTGTATTCCTCCCAAAATGCCAGCACTCACTAGGCTGACTGGATATAAGAAATAAGGACATTTGTCTTAGTCACGTACCCAGAACCCCTCAGCCCTATGTGTACTTTTATCTCTCTGTTTTAACCTTTCTCTCTGAGGCTTTGGGTTTGGTGTATATATATATACACCAAAATTTATTTATTTACATTACCTACTGCCTCAATTGCTTTAAACCAGTATTACCGTATTTCTTTTCTCTTTTTTCCAAGGTTAATCCTGCCAGTGTGATTTCTCAACATTGCTGCAATAGGCACTCCTGTGAGCAAAATTAACCTGCTCACAGGAATGGTATTCTAGTCTGATAATGATTTGATTTGCTGTCTCATTATTGATTTGTGCTCCAGCTTTCATGTTGGAATAGATCAGATTCCTGACAGGCCCATTACTGTAAAGACCTCCAATCAACTGCTTTCTGCTCTAGGTCTGTCAGTCAGGCTTTAGTGGGAGATAACCCCTGAGGATATACGTTATCAATCCTTTTCCATCTCTGCTTTTCATACTGCCAGGACATCCTCTGTAAGTAACTATGATTTAGGCATGTCTTGCCTTCTGATGCCCACAACTTAGTCTGTGGATCATACATCCGGTGCTTAGAGAAGGCCATTGATGTCTGAGGTACTAGACTGTAACATTGCTTGTGCTGCAAAGGAAAGTGGAGTTACTTAGAGCTCTGAGTTCCTTAGCATGGCTTGATACACTTAG
Organism: Suricata suricatta; assembly: GCF_006229205.1. Taxonomy (NCBI): domain Eukaryota; kingdom Metazoa; phylum Chordata; class Mammalia; order Carnivora; family Herpestidae; genus Suricata; species Suricata suricatta. The sequence continues at coordinate 34,388,444 of NC_043715.1, read as the reverse complement.
TGGTTTTGTTCTTGACATTTGATATGAGGTGAGGAAGTGAGATGACGGAGCTCAGCCACCTCTATTCTGATTATTTCAGGGGTAGAGTGAGTTATTGTGCTCCAGTTACCACACAGGAAGCTCAGTTTGCCTTATGAAATTATCCCTCTCTCTGTATTGATATGCATCAAGCAGAAAAGTCCCTTCCTACAATTTTCCTATCTCCTCTTACATGGCTTAGTAAATGCTTGCAGAGAGTTATTCATTCACTTGTTTAACAGCAAACTTGGCAAACACTGAGTATCTTCAAATAGGCTTAAAATGATTATTTTTAAAATTGTTTCTTGCTATGAATCAGTGCTATTCTTTGTGGGATGTTTTCAAAAAATGTCAGCTGTCCTGGTTTACCAATGATGCCAGATTTCCGTATACTTCATTGTGTATTTCACTTTGATTGGAGCGAGTTGGAAAGAAAAATACAAATACATACACAATATGCTTCCTAACCTCACAACAAGAGAGTTTTTAGAGGGTAAGGTTACCCCTAGGACTATATAGGAATACTAGTCCACCTTTTGATACTTCTCCAGCAGCGCTGAAGAATTCATTATCCTCAAGTCAAACCTTGATACATATGAAGGTTGATCTGGTCAGTCGTGTGTATCTGCCACTTTCTCATTTGCTTATTGGCAAGTAGAGCATGTCCCTGGTTCTTTAGACAGACTGAATTTATATGGAGGTGGTCCAAGGACAACCTTCATTCTTTTGACCTTCCACATTCCTTGCTTGCTTGCTTGCTTTCCCCATTTTGCATTAAGTGCTTTTACATTGGAATTGTCAAATCAGATTTGGTGACTTTGTTAGTGGGAATGAGGATAAGAAGTGAGATGTTCTTATGCAAAGGCATTGATGCCGTTTTGTATTAGTAGTTCTAAAAATGGATTAAATGCCTTTGAATTTTTGAACTGTGTTACTCACTTGGTAATTTACTTTATCTGTCTCTGGCTGCTGTATAGTAGTTTATGTCTAAGACTTTGCTATATTTTAGTCCTTTGAAGAATTCCAAGCTAAAAAGATTAGTTTGGCTAATATTTTTGAAGGAATAGTGTATTTTAAAAACCTGACAGATAAATTGTATTCATTTGTACTGGAATGAGTGAAAAACAGTCACTTTGTTTTTTTGGTGACTGTTGGGTGCAATGTTTTCTATAATTTGGCTCACAGGACTGCTGAGATTTTGTAAACAGAAGGAAGAAGCCTGAGGGAAATTTTTATATCTCCAACTATTTTTTTAATGGTACTAAAGATTTTTAAAGGTAAATGTGATAAGTAATGTTCTGTTTTAATAACTCAAGTTTTGGAGGACTTTAGAATGTTAGCATTTAAAAATTTTTTAAGTTTCTTATTTCAGAAGAGGACACCTTCTGAAGTTAAGTGGATGTGCCTCTTGCGTACGTAATTCTTAAGACTTGAATTTAAAAGGTTTATTACCTTCCTCCAACCTGAGTCTCTCAGAGGTCAAATAAAAGGACTTTGCTAACATTTTTTATGACTCTATAATTTCGAACGCTTTTTAATATGCATTATCTTATTTGTTCCTCAAAATAATCCCATAAAATGAGCTAAACAAGTAATAATAATGTTCCCATTTGAAATAATAATTTACCAGTAGGGCACAGTTGGTAAGTGACAGAATTGGTATTTAATCCTATCTTTATTGTTTTTGCTTTTCATTATTAAAAATCTTTAATGTTTAACAATAGAATAATTTGGCATATTCCCATATGCCCTTTATTTAAATGGACGTAGGCCATTGTTAGCAATTTACAATCGCTTCTCGGCCTTTTGGCTAAGATCAAGTGTTAGCAATTTACATGTGCTGTATTTGCTTCATCCTTTTTTTTTTTTTGGCTGTAGTTTATAAAGCAAATCCCAGATAATTTTGCTTTTACTTCTCAATATTTTAATAAGTATATGTCTCTTAAAAAGAACATTTTCTCAATAATCACAATACCACTATCACACCCAAAAAAATTAGCAGTAATTCCTTTATATCACCTAATATCTAGTGCTTATTCACATTTCTCTAGTTGTCCCCATAACTTCAAAAAAAAAAAGTCAGGATCCTAAATAAGACAAACACACAGCATTAGTTGTCTCTTAAATCACTTTTAATTTAGAATAAGACATCCAACCCCCACTTTCTTTTCATGCCATTGAGACTAAAAGTCAGGTCTTTAGATTTTTAATTTGATTTTCTTTCTTTTATACTGAGTTGCCTCAAATGTAAATGTTAAATACACAAAATGATAGAGGATGATTATAACCTATAAAATTAAAAAGATAATTTTTTTTTATTTAAAGAGAGGTCCATGGAGCAGTTATTATAACTGAAATGTTGCTTTAATGGGTAATTCCATAAGCAACTTTAACATCAGACCATCCAAAGTAACTCTATCTTTGTGGCTTTTATGCTGAAAACATTTTGACTAAATACAGTTCATAATAATGAACAAGCAAAGGCATTTTAGTCTTTGGCATTAACATAGGTTTTGTCCAGCTTTCCTTTTTAACTGATTAGAGAAATAGAAATCATACATCTTTATTCTGTCACATGTTCTGTTGTTTTGTTTATTTTATTGTTTGCAAATGCTTTGTCATCTTTATTGTCTTACCAATGAGCAACTATTAAATATGTATTATTTACTGTCAATAGTCATAAAATAATACTTTTAAAAAATTATTATGTTCCCATCCTTGGGTATCTCTCATGCATCTCAGTGGTCTTCAACACATACTATGCAGTTAACTGGTAGTCTAGTTAAATTCCTAACTTCCAGAAATGACACCACAAAGAATATGGGAGACGGTAGGAAAAAGAGCAGAGAGTTGCAGCAGAAGGCAGTGAGATTGGAGCAGTCACAGAGCAGGGATCCTGTGTCCTGTGGTCTGGCCCAGCAGGCAGGGATATACGCCTGGCTGATACCACTTGGGCTCAACTGGGAAGACTTCACAGGTTTTCTATTTTTTTCCTCTGAGAGACATTAAAGGTATCCCATAAGGAAGCATCATTAGTGTTTTTGCAAAGCAGCCTTGGCAGAAAGAAGGACTTTAATCTTTTATTTCCACCCAACTTTTTCATCTCTGTACCTGTAATAGCCTTGTGGATTGTCTTTCAGAGAAGTGTATCAGGGGAAAGATAATGACATATTTGAGTGCAGTAAGTTAGTCACTTTAAATCTTTACTGCTGTAACTAGATGGTTCTCCCAGGAGGTTGGCTACATAACCCTCCTTTGGGAGACAAAGTAGCATGGGTGAATGAAGGCACATTCTTTCTAGTTGCTGAGTTGCACTGTCTCTGTTTGTTACTCAGTGTTCACCAAAGGATTTAAGGATAAAGCATAGGAATCCGCTGTGTAAAACTAATTCCCTAGCTTTTCCTAATGGTGTGTACAGTTCTGGTTCCCTAAGGCACAGTATTATTCCATGATTTTCTTTGGTTTGCATAACTGGTTTATCTGAGTTCTTTCCTCAGAATACAGTAAATGAAATAAATGAGATAAAACTGTAAAAGTACTTATTAAAAGCTTCTGGAATTAAAAAGTAAAATAACTTACCTATAAAATGATTAAATATTTTACCTTGGAAAATACACAGCACACAAATAGTACTCCATAAATGCTTGCCTAAGTAATTACGTTAAAGCTTCTTCTGCAATAAAAAAAATATGGAAAGCATTTAAATATCTGTTAAGGAATACCTTCATTAAGAATAGGTACATGAGCAGTGTTTAAATACCTATATTTGAATATCTATAAGGAAGATTCTTCTGAAATCATCTTGTTACAGTGTGTTCTCTAAGATACTAGGACGATTGAGTTACAACTAACTGCACCCTTGTGTTTCAAAGTCAGGTACTTCTCTGCACCCTCCAATCACAAGGGAATGACTGCAAAGTAAAGAGAATAGGTAAAAGTGTGTGTCCTTTTAGACAACATTTCTATAATAGCATATCTCAGCCCTTTTAAAAAATTTTTTAATGTTTATTTATTTTTGAGAGAGAGAGAGAAACAGAGCACAAGCAGGGGAGGGGCAGAGCGAGGGAGACAGAGTCTGAAGCAGGTCCGGGCTCTTAGCTGTCACCACAGAGCCCCATGCAGGGCTCGAACCCACGGACGCAAGATCATGACCTGAGCTGAAGTCAGGGTGCTTAACCGACTGAGCCACCCAGGCGCCCCTCAGCCCATTTCTTAAAATGAATTGTTTTTATCCTGTTTGTTTTTTGCATAGATCTAGTATTATGAAAATAATAGTGTAGCAGCTATTGGATACAGTATGCTTTAGTCCTTACCTATTTTCATGTTTACTACCTACCCACATATGCAAGAGCAGGACTCTTTTTTAAGAATCTGGTCATGTCATATAATCTTAATGGAAGTAATTATATCAGTGGTTCAGAAAATTCAAATGGCCTTTGGTTCATTCCCCTTTGAATGGGTCAGTGCTGGTAACAGGGGCACTGCCATGAGAAGCACGAGATGATTTCATTTTAAGAGTTATTGATGATGCTTCTCCTGTTTTGTTTCAGGTGGATCATCCATGCTATGAAGTATGAGCTACAGATCCGTGGTGGAGACCAGCCAGCCAGAGACTTGTATCAGCTGTCACCTAGTGAAGTTAAACAGCTTCTGTTGGATATTCTCCAGCCTCAACAGAATGGAAGGTAATGAGGGCCTTTTATTACCTATAGAACATTCTGGATTTATAGTAACATCATACTTTGTTATATGTATGAAATTAATAAGATAGTAAAAAGAAATAAAATGCGGCAGAGTATCAGAGGTCACCTTACTAGATAGACAGTGTACAGAGAGATACTAATTAAAATGTCTATTTCAGTTGTGATTTTCTGTTGATTTTAATTTTATGCTTTTTCAGGTATAGTTTATCAGTGTTTCTTAATTTTTATTATTTTGTGGAAACTGTAACGCTCCATACCACTTTGGACAGTTCCCTGTCTGAACCTTTGTAGCACTTACCATCTCCTCCCCACATTTTGGCTTGAAGATCTGGTAACATTATTTAAATAAGTTGCCTGTGATTCTGTCTCACTAAGTAGTAGACTATAAACTTCTTCAGGGCTAAACCATTTCATAGACTTAATTTGTACTAAGCTTAGAATAAGAGCAAAACAAATACTTGTACAATGGATTGAATTGAAGAATATTTTATTACAGAAAGAAGTTTAATTACTTAGGCAAGCATTTTTAGCACTATTTGTGTGTCTGAAATTTTCTAAGGTGGTGTAGTTATATGCCTAGAAAACAAGTCTTCTATAAAAGTAGATTTGAGCAAACAGAAAGACATCTTCGTTCTTAGAGAAGCACAATCAACATTAAAAAGATATCAGTTATAAATGTAATGCAATTCCAAAAAAATTCCAACAGGCTGTTTATGGAGTTAGACAAGTTAATACTAAGCTTCATGGGGAGAAACAAACATGCAAGAATAACAGAACAACGTAAAGGAGGCAGTTGCCCCAACAGTGAGGTATACCATGGAGCGACTGTGATAAAGCCAGTGTGATGCTGGCGCAGGGATGCGTAAGGAGGCCAGCGGAACAGAATGGGAAGGCCAGAAGTAGACCTTAGCACATATGGAAATTTAACAAGTGATAAAGGTGATGTCTCATATCACTGGGTCAAGGATGGACTTTTTAAGTAAATAATAATGGGACAACTGGATGGCCTTTTAGGTAAAGATAAAATCAAATCCATATTTTATACTATACACAAGAATTAACTCTAAATAGATCTGATTTCTAGATGTAAAAAATGAAACTATACCAGTGCTATAAGAAGACATGGGGAAATTCTGCTTTAGCCTCAGTCTGGGAAAGGCTTCTAACCATAGCTTAAACCTAGGGGCATTAAAAGATTAATAAGACTATATAAAAATTTAAAACATCATTTTGCATGGCAGAAAATAATCTCAGAAGACAGCAGAGAAACTGGAACAAAACATAGACTACAAAGAGCTAATGTCCAAGAATTCTAAAAACTGACGGACAAAGAACCAATAACCCAAAAGATAAATAGGAAAAAATATGATTAATCAATTCCTTTAAAACATAAAAAAATGGACCTTAGATATTTGAAAAGATATTTAAACTAGCTCATAATTAGGGAAATGTAAGTTAAAACACATATTGGATACCATCTCTCATCTCTCAGACTGGCAAACGTTAATTAGCATGACAAACACTTGCTGGGACCTTAGGGAAACAGACACTCTCATATGTAGCTGACGGGTACAGCCCTTCTGTATGAGAGTTTGGCAACATCGAAAACAAGTCTGCATGGATATTTACCCTTTGACTTTTAGGAATCTACTCTGAAGATGTGCTTCCAACCACATAAAAATACAAATGTATGCAATATTGTTCATTGCATCATTGCTTATAATCATAAATTTTCGAATGCCCATTACCTAAATCCCCATACATACGAGATTATTTGAATAAGCTGTGGTTCATGGACACATAGAATATGAGGCAGCGGTGAAAAAAAGGAGAGTTGTCTCAAACTGGTATGGAGTCATTTCTAGACTATATTGTTACACGAAACCAACGACATACAAATAGCATCTGTAGTATGCTACTCTTCGTGTAAGAAGGAAAGAGATATCTGCTCATTGGTATGGAAGAAATACAGGAACGTTAAGTCGGATGCTAAGGAGATTGGTTACCTTCAAGGACTGGGTGGGAACAGAGAGAAAAGAAAGGACAGCTGGGTACAGGGTAATAAGGCTGAATGGGGAGCAGTGATTCCCTGGATAAACCTTTTTAAAATAGCTCCGATTCTTAAACTGTGGTAATATTTTATGTGCCTAAAATGCAAATAATTAAAATTAATCCAAGTGGGAAAAAAACATACAAAACAATACAAATTACAAATGAACCTAACTGTGTTACAAATGAGTAAAATTCCCACCCTGAAAGGAGTAGAGAAGAAAAGAATTAACCCAAGTACTGTACATATTAGTGAATAAATTTTTTTCTCACAGAGGTAGGGATTGGTAATTTTGAAATTGCTGTATATATTGTGTAAAATATATTGTGGGTAATGAGTGCCGGATTTCTCTCTGTCAGAGAATGTAGTTACAAACAAGGGAATGAGGCAGGGTTAGAATACACCCTGTGGTGGTAGATTGAAATTGCAGATGTCAGTATGAATTCATGGTTTTCACACAGACAGACAGCTACAGAAATCAACATGGAGATGTGTGCATATGTGAGTATACGTCCATATCTTTCTTGGCTCTGTCCACTGAGACAGAAGCAGTGAAACTCCCAGAGCAGTGAGCAAACCTAGTGCCCAGATACTGATTTCTAAATACTATTTTTAAGAAGAGGAGCCAACATCCCATGGGGAAAATGGTTGATTCCAGGGCTGGGGTAGGAAAATATAGGATGAGCCTGGAGCATCTTATGGTACCAGAAGTAAGATAATGCTCCAGAAGATTATAGAGATGTGTTAGAAGGACACTGGAGGCACACTGAAGGGGGCTCAATGGCCAAAGCTAGGATAATTTGAGCAAGAAAATAAATAATAATAGTACTAAATTAGAACCCATAGGATAAATGTCCATGAGTCCATGATGATATAGATAGATAAACGGGATAGAAGGGATTCTTCCTGGTAGTAGAATTCCAATTAATACGTGTAGATGGAATGATGGAAACAGAAAATCACCATCAGACAAGTACAATAGTAATACTTGTTGCAAGAACCATCAATGGATGCTCAAGTTTAGCAGGTGGAAGTGGGGTGAGAAATGAAAAATTTGTATAATTTAAAAGTATTTCCACTCAAGATACTTTTTAAGTAACTTTAGCAAGAAAACCAGTTGACTTTACCTTATCAAACGATCAAGGTTAGCATCCCAGGTACCGAAAAGGCACAACTGTTCCAGGTATTCTTGCCAAAAATGCATAATCTAAGTCTAATCATGAGAAAACATCAGATAAACCCAAATTGAGGTACATTCAGTAAAATAACTGACATTTCTAAAATGTTAAATTTATGAAAGGTGAAAGAAAGTTGAGAAACTGTCACAGATTGGAAGAACCTAAGCGGACTTGGAAATCAAATGCAGTGTGGAGTCCTGGGTTGGACCCATGACCTAAGCAAGGACATCAGTGGTAAAATGGCATAATTTGAATAATGTTCATAACTAAGAGTATTATGTGGATGTTCATTTCCTGGCTCTTAGTTGTTATGTAATATAACAAGTCGGGGAAGCTGAGTATACAGAAACTTTGTGACTTATTTTTTGACTTTTCTGTCAGTCTAAAATTCTGCATAATAAAAAGCCAAAAAATAAAAGAGAGGCCCTCAAAAATCATTCTTCATCTCCATGATGAGTTATTCACACATTTCTACTTTGTTGTTCTAAACAAATCTCTCCTTTTTGTATTAACCATGACTATGTAGAAATCTGAAAATACCTTTTTTTCTTGTTGCCAAACAAAGGGAATAGGAAAAAAAAATCAAATGCAGAGTACTGGGTATTCAGTTTGCACACCCATTACCCAAAGTAAAACAGCACCAAAGAACCCTTACACCTCTGGGCTTTCTCTCTTTGGCACAACATGAACCTAGCCACACAAGTCTGGGCCTTCCAAAAAAAAATCTGTGCATCCAAAAACAATCCCTCATTCATTTAGGCAGTTTAAATTTTTTATTGGTCCTCTTCTATCAGAATCAAAATACCTTTTGCAGTATACATACTATCTCCTGCATAGCTATTTTCCTACCTAGAATTATTGTTGGTCATATACTTACCTTGTAGTTGATGGCACATTTCATTTGATGCCTGTTTTAATACCAAGTATAAAATATATCTGTGTCTGCTTCAGCTTTTGGAACAATATACTACTGTGTCATTTGTATGTTCTTTTCAAATTATGAAATTTCTGCATCTTTAGCAATTTGTGAATATTATATCTTGAAGATGTAATACTTAATCCATGGAAATAAGAGATCTAGAATTTTGGCTTATCACTATGGTGTGATTCCTATGATATGGAAGATTTTGTAGCTGACTTTTTAGCACTGGTACTTTGGCCATATTTAAATAGAAAAATGAATTTAAAGTTTAAAACAAGATATATTTCATTAGATACATAATGCTTTTTTGAGACTTCATTACGTATCAAATGTTTATTAAACATCTTTCTGGGAGATGTATATAGGAGTGATCAAGCCATATGATATCCATGCTTTCTTGAAGTTTACATTTTACTGCATGTTAGGATCACATGATGTTATTTCAAAATTGGCTGCTTCTGTGTTCTTAAATGGAGCTTCTTTGCATATCATTTGACCATATAGTGAGCAACCTTATAAGTTACTAGAGAATATCATTTTGCCTATTAAACTTTTTTAAATCTTGGGGATTTTCTCCTACCCTGCAAGCTCTGTTTTCATGATGAAATATTGAGTAACCTCTGTAACACATGGTAGATATGCATCATGGATGGATTTTGGCTTTTATTGCTTACCCTATTGGAACAATTAATCCATATTGAAAGCCCTTCTCTCTACCAGAACAAGCTTGTTTTTCAACTCTGAGGCATTTTCTTTTGGTCTACAGATGTTGGCTGAACAGGCGTCAGATTGATGGGTCTTTGAATAGAACTCCCGCTGGGTTCTATGACAGAGTATGGCAGATCCTGGAGCGAACTCCCAATGGCATCATTGTAGCTGGGAAGCATTTGCCACAGGTACACCCCTGTTATATTACATCATTTAAAGGGACCTAAGGGCATAGGGAATTCTTTCCCTGTCTGCATTGCAAATAACCTTTCTCCTTATCCCATTTTTTAAGAGTACTTAAAGGAAGGGTTTCCAGATACTGTCCCAGATACCTGAAGGGAGGAAATCCTGGAAAGTAAGATACCCAATCAATTGGATTGGAAATATTTTTTCCTAGTCTGAGTTACTTTAAGTTTTGTGTCCCTCTATACAAAACCCTTGCTTTACCGAATGAATATTTTGCCTAAAGACTGTGTTTAATAAAAAAAATTTCTTATACTATTACATTTCACATGTTTCAGGGAGGCTCTGTGGTTAAAGGAACCATGTGCCCAGACCTTTTGCCACGCAGCTTTTTCTTGTTTATTTATTAGTGAACTTGGGGTTTCTTAGGTTGGCATTACTATGAATGGAGGTATTTCTTTACGAACGGTGATAGTGGGCTAGTGCCTAGGGGACCTCACAACTGGTAAAACATACATTCAAAAGACAGAACCAAATCAGAACTACGAAGCAAGGTGACTTAGTAATGCTGTGGATAAGGAAAGGACCATGAATTTCAGTGAATGTTAAAAATGTGATAACAGTAGATAATCATTTAATTTACTCAAGATGCAATTTATCTTTGGTCCAAATGAATTAGTGCCCCCTCCTTCAGATGGTTTCCCAAGTTGTATAAACTGGCCTGCTTCTTTGATTTGATTATTTTATGGAAACTGACATCTAACTCATTCTGCTTATACACAAATGTGAATAATTAAGCCTTTTGGAAATGGAGTACTATATTTGTTCTTAGTGTTGAAACATCAACCTAATTATTTTTGATGAAGGTCTTTATACAAATATAGTATTCTTAAATACACATACCCGCAGTCATTTTGTTTATATATACACGGAGTGTTTCTGGAAGGACCCACAAGAAATTGGTAGCATTCTTTTCTTTGCCTTGGGGAAAGGGAACTAGTGAGAGGGCAAGGGGTGGGCTTTTCACTGAAAACCATTTTTAACCTTCCAGACTTTGAACTATATGAATCTACGACTTATTTTTTTAATGAATGAAAACTGTTAAAAAGTATTCTTTATCCTATTAACAAACTACCGAGTGGTTGTATTTTGTTGCCAGTATAGGTGCCCTATTCCTTTCCCAGATACTCTGCGACCATGTGTAGAGCAGCACTGTCTCCTGTGAGCAGAGGACAGTCCTGCATCATTCATGCCGTGCTCCTTCCTGTTGGGTCTGTGTCTGCGTACAGTGGACTAGCGCAGTCTTTTGTCAGCTGCTTTCCCAGTCCCCAGTAAGACCTGCCAGATTTTCATCTGATTGTCTGACTGTCCAGCCACTTACACTTTGTATCCTCTCTTCGTTAACAGCAATAACAGAAGGTGCGTGTTAAATATTTTTATATTCCAGGCACTTTCCTAGGTGCTCCTTTAATCCTCACAACAATATTTTGGTGTAGGTACTTTCTTATTCCCACCTGACAGACGAGGAAAATGAGGTCCAGCTAACTGGTTTTCCCAAGGTCAGACATCTAGGAAGCAGCTGACCTAGAGTGTGCTACCTGTCCCCTGGAATTTGACTTCTAGGCCTTTTGTCTTCTCTGCTACATGGCCTACCATGTGCTTCCAGAGAGTGGGAAATAAAGCAAGCTTGATGTTTCTAGATTTATCATAGTTGCACAGTAGCTAGGTCGACTTTTCAAATGAGGTATATTAAAAGAAAATTGATATGAAACCATGATGGGATTTTTCTTTCCTTCTGTAGCCCTACTAATCCCATTGCTGACGTCTAAACAGTTATAACTACTGTTCAACAAATGGGCTTTACTTTCCCCAAATTAGGTATTCCTTGCAAACACTAATAATCTGTTAGATAATATTGAATATAGAATACTATAGATGGACCATATTGAATTATAAGGCCGACACGTTATTACACCATGCCAAACCACTTTGCTGTCATTTAATTTCAAGGGAACACTCCTGCTGGGTCCCCTTTGGAATAGTAAGTAGATACACATTGTTCTGAGGCTATGATGAAGTTCACTGTAAATCATTACCAAGGTAGAAGCAAATAAGTATGACTCCTCATTTCTGCAGCTCTGGTAATAAGTCTGGTGACTCCATCTGCTTTACAACATACTGTGTCTCTCTCTCTCAAAAATAAATAAACATTTATTTTTGAGAGAGAGAGACACAGTGTGAGCAGGGGAGGATCAGAGAGAGAGGGAGACAGAATCAGAAGCGGGCTTCAGGCTCTGAGCTGTCAGCACAGAGCCTGACACAGGGGCTCAAACCCACAAACTGTGAGATCATGACCTGAGCTGAAGTCGGCTGCTTAACCGACTGAGCCACCCAGGCGCCCACAAACCTAACATTTAGAGCCTTCCCTTCAATCCCTTGAGATCTAGCCACCACGCCCAAATTTGGATTTGGATTTGAGTTTATTTGCTGCTTTCATTTGGTTTGTAAAAAGTGAATGGAAGACCATGCAATGCTTTTGTTTTAAATAAAATATAAAGGGTAGAGTAAATTATCTTAGTTTTGCTCTTTTCTGTGTTTTCTGGCCATTTCTACATGTAATGTTGTTTCTGCTTATTTGAATGCATTTCTGTGCTGCCGCTCAGAAGGGATCTGCCACAGAAATGATGTAAATTCAGTAGCAAGTGACTTACATGGTAAAGTGTGACAGCAAGCATAACTTCTTGTGTTAATTCTGAGAGCAATATATACTCTATTTGTTGTCTCAGTTTTTGGCTGTTCCTTTTGTGTATTGAAGTGGATTTCCAATATAGCCCCTCTCCCTCAACATTTGTGTAGTGAAGATAACCACTTAGAACAGGAGGTTTAATTTATCATAGTAGTCAGCTTGTTGGCTTCAGTAGTTTGACATATAAAATCCAGTCATAAAGCTGAAAATGCCAAAGTTTATAGAAACTGAAAAAGATTATTGATTAGAAAATGAAATCCTTCTACTAAGTGGAAACCGCAGTGTAAGAATGCAGCATGTTAATATCAAGTTATTTTTTTTCAGCAACCAACCCTGTCGGATATGACCATGTATGAGATGAACTTCTCTCTCCTTGTTGAAGACATGCTGGGAAATATTGACCAGCCGAAGCACAGACAGATTGTTGTGGAGGTTTGTATTTAGAAATGTAGATTGCTGAAGAAATGCCTTTCTCTGTTCCTTGAAAACTAAGAGACCAGGAATTCCACTCCTTACCTAACCTGGTCTTCCCTAGTTGAGTCTTGAAGGATGTAGCCATCCTTGACTCAAGTCAAACCTCTTAAATCCCTCAGTGTAAAAAGACTGTCCACCTTTTCCAGTCATTTACTTGCCCTTCAATCGCAAGTGCATTAACGCCACTAAAAAACAGAAGTGACCTTATCCTATGCTTTAATTTCAGTTTCTTTTTCTGTTTAGAGAAACAGCACATGACTACTCTACAAAGATTTAATAGTTCAGAAAATTACAGAAAAGAGAAATTCCCCACAGCCAGTAGCAACAGATCATTGGTGTTAATATTTTGAACAACACCTTTACAATCATCCCTCTGTGAATAGAGAAGACATGTAGTTTTGTGCTGTATCATTGTTTTATATAAAGTTAAATATTAAAATACACACATGTCCATGCACGTGTATACACGTGCTCTTTTGACATTCCAAAACACACTGAATACATAGAGAATCCCCACAATGAATGGACTTAATATATAGCTCGTCTTCACTTTGTCTCTTTCTCTGGGAATGTCTCCATCAGACTTTGTGTCTCTTGTGAGTAGGTAACATGTGTTAGTGATACAGAAGCTCTTAGTAAGTGCCAAACTGGATGTGGTACCTGAGATGCAGTGTGTCTGGAGCTACAGCCAGAGTTGAGTGAGATTGAGTCTTATCTCAGATGTGCCAGGATTCAGAAACAGTATCAGCAGCATGTGAGAAGTCAGGCAGACTGGGGTCAGAGAGCGATGGGGTTATTGGAAGGGTGAATGCCTTCCTTGTGCTGTTAGCATTCCGGTGTTTAGTGCCCAGCATCGGGGACCTCCAATGTACATGTAGGTCCTTCTTGTTGACCAAAATGAGGGTCCCTTTGCAGAAGAAATTTTTCTTCAGAACTAGAGCAACACTTCATATTCTTCTGGCTAAAGCTCTGCCCCAGGATCTTCCACATTGTGACACCTGGATTTTTCTGCAAATGTTTTCTTTGGTTCTTTCAGGTTCTGTTTTGGAAGCATTTAGATAAAGTACAATCAGGAAGAATCCCAAATTTGGAATTATGAGGTCTTTTATCCTGTTCCATGTGCAAAGTAGGAGCCATAATTATCATCAGAAAGTCTTTACCAAGCATTGTGTACTCAGACACAGTCTTTGCATATAACAGTTTGTCATCTAAAATGTTACTGGGGTGCCTAAGTGGCTTAGTCAGTTAAGTGTCCAACTTTGGCTCTGGTCACGATCTCGTGGTTTGTGGGTTCAAGCCCTGCATTAGGCTCTGTGCTAATAGCTAGAGCCTGGAGCCTACTTTGGATTCTGTGTCTCCCTCTCTCTCTGCCCCCTTCCCACTTACACTCTATAAGCAAAAGAGACAGAAAGAGTTTGAGAGAGAGAGAGACAGAACACAAGTTGGAGAGGGCCAGAGAGAAAGGGAGACGCAGAATCCAAAGTAGACTCCAAGCTCTGAGCTCTCAGCACAGGCCCGACATGGGGCTCAAACTCACAAACTGTGAATTTATGACCTGAGCCAAAGTTGGACACTTAACTGACTAGGTGACCCAGGTGCCCTAAAGAACAAAAAAATGTAAAATGAATGTTACTACTTAGGATGAATGTATGAAATAGACAAACAATAGGATGATGCATTAAACTAAGACATGCAGACCAAATAGTACTCATACCATAAAGAGGTCAGAGTTGGGTGTATTTTTTAAAACAACCATCCCCTGAGAAACTACTGTGATGTCACAGTATTATGCTCATTTTAGGGTTCTGGGCTCCAAGTCATTTGATCATGAGCCATTTGATCAAAGTCTCCACTGAACTTACCTGCCTTCTTTGACTTTGCTGCCAACCACCTCTTCTAGGGCATCTCTGCTCCACTGGACACTGGTTTTAGAGTCTTGTCACAAAGATTAATGCCCAAAGGCCAGGATGTTCAGGCACTTTGGGTGAATTGGGCACTATGTACTATAGGCAGGATTAGGAACATCATTTTTCCTAGTTATTAGTTTCATTTAAGTGACTAAAAACATTTCTGCTCAGCTACAAAGATATACACAATGAAAAAAATGTGCTGTTTCCAAATAGAACTTATGCTACTAATTTTTAAGATTAGAAAGATTCCATTCACAATGGTCCAAAAACCCATCATTGTACGAACACATTATGGAGTACGAGGATCATCCATCAATCTGACTGAGATGAAAACATGTCCGGGCTGTGTCGCTGTTATGGTTCATATAATTGGCTTTCAACGTCTGTCTCTCCTAGTTACTAATGGTTGTATCCATTGTACTGGAAAGAAACCCTGAGCTAGAATTTCAAGACAAAGTAGATCTAGACAAACTGGTGAAAGAAGCATTTCATGAATTTCAAAAAGATGAGAGTCGACTAAAGGAAATTGAAAAACAAGTAAGTAGATAAAAGTCTTTGGTAGAGTTTTTTCATTGTCTCCACTTTTCAGAGTATCCCTAATCTCTTTATCGTTTAACTTACAAAACAGATTTATAGAGTGCACAATGTAGTCCTCGAGGGGCCCGGAGGAAGTCCGACTTATTTGAGGAATTAGTGGTATGTTTTAGTTACTTACTAGTCAATTCGGCTATGTAGCTCTGACCAAAAAGAAAACTAGGAAGACATAAATTTCCTTTATATAGTTAGCAGTTAAAATGTGTTTTACCAGAGAGGAGCTGTAGATTCCAGAAGGCTATAAAACTAAATTCTGAGGAGGATGGGAATGTGTAACAGGCTACCCTGGTGCAGTGTATACTACCTAATGTAGTCCCTTCCAGGCTCACTGTTTAGTATTTTATGCTCATCTGTAAAAAGGTTC
Organism: Suricata suricatta; assembly: GCF_006229205.1. Taxonomy (NCBI): domain Eukaryota; kingdom Metazoa; phylum Chordata; class Mammalia; order Carnivora; family Herpestidae; genus Suricata; species Suricata suricatta. Next base: position 34,372,594 of record NC_043715.1, on the reverse strand, counting down.
CCTAAGTAAATAAAAATTATCAGCAAAGAGGAGAATACTAAAAACATATGTCTTTGTTTTATATGCTGAGAAGACGCCTTAGGAAAACAAAAGAAAAGCACAAGAAGATTCTATTTTCCACAAGGAAGTCTTTCTGTGAATTTATTTTCCCCCCTAGGCTGACACTGATTTTACCTGTCAACTCTTTACAAACAAAAATCAAATGACTTGCTTGCTGTTTTCCTTTGTAGGATGACATGACTTCCTTTTACAACACTCCCCCACTGGGAAAACGAGGAACGTGCAGCTATCTGACAAAGGTTGTGATGAATTTGCTGCTAGAAGGAGAAGTCAGACCAAGCAATGACGACCCTTGTCTGGTTAGCTAGTGAAAAAGGTGTATGAGGCTCTGTTGAGACGTGTTTTCTAGTAGTGTGTTAAGTTTTGTGTTGACGCTTAGTTCAGACTGCCATTAATGGACGGGCTGAGGATGGTTGCCACATCCTTGCCAGAGCCGCTGGACCTCTTGCACGCCACAGCCTATCTAGTGGTAAGAAATGCTTTAACTAGATGGGAAAAGTTCTACAGATTATTATGCCAACAACAACAATAATCCTTACTGAATGATAGAAATAGTTTATGAACTGAAGGTTCACCACTGCATGTTTTATGATCAAATAAATCATCAAAATGAGCCTTTGCTCTCTGGACTAAATTCCCACCTTACTGCCATTGAAATGAACTTTCCAGCTAGTGATGCATACGGGAAATGAAAATATATTGAAAGAATGGTGAACTTAACTTAGTGGCATTGTTATACTAAAAAAAGATATTAAAAATCATAAAAGCAAATCTGTCAGCTAATGTTTTGATTCTCAGAAACTGCATTGTTGATGATATTTTAGTACACAGAGCTATTGTACAACTTTTACCTTGTAAACATGACTATAGTTTTGTATTTGTGCTGACTTTAGGGGCTGGACTAAAATAGGGTGTAATCTATACCTGATTAGACATTTTTCTTTGAGCTCTTACTAAAAACATGGCATGCGTAAGATTTTTCAGAAGTATGGACTGTTAACCGAGTTTTTACTAGTAAAAACAAAATTGAAAATTATTAAATTTTATTTCTGAATTAATGAATATATCTGGACACATCTTTTTGTTCTCATGTCACAGTATTAAGTTCATTACTCCTGAATATTTCCATTTAACTGACCTGGAGATAGACTGGAAGAGAATATATGGTACCCACCATTACACATATTTTGCTATGAAATTTACTTAAGCAAACTTTAATAAAGATAGGAAATAGATTAAACATTTAGGTTTTATCAGTTTATTTCCTTACTGAATGTTATAGTACAGCCTATGAATTTGAGCCATGGACCCAAGGAGAATCATTTTTCTGTTTTTTTGTTTTGTTTTTTAATAATTTATTGTTAAATTGGCTTCCATACAACACCCAGGGTTCATACCAACAAGTGCCCTCCTCAGTGCCCATTACCCCCTGACCCCTTTCCCCCACCTCCCCATCACCCCTCAGCTTGCTCTCTGAGTTTGAGAGTCTCTTTTGGTTTGCCTCCCTCCCTCTCTGTTTGTAGCTTCTCTCCCCCTTCCCCAATGGTCTTCTGTTAAGTTTCTCAAGATCCACATATGAGTGAAAACATATGGTATCTGTCTTTCTCTGGCTGACTTATTTCACTTAGCATAATACCCTCCAGTTCCATCCACATTGCTACAAATGGCCAGATTTCATTCTTTCTCATATACAAGTAGTATTTAATTGAATATATAAACCACATCTTCTTTATCCATTCATCAGGTGATGGACATTTAGCCTCTTTCCATAATTTGGCCATTGTAGAAAGTGCCACTGTAAACATTGAGGTGCATGGCATGTGCCCTATGCATCAGCACTTCTGTATCCCTTCAGTAAATCCCTAGCAGTACTATTGCTGGGTCATAGGAGAGTCTACTGTTAATTTTTTGAGGAACCTCCACACTGTTTTCCAGAGCAGCTGCATCAGTTTGCATTTCCACCAGCAGAACAAGAGGGCTCCCGTTTCTCCACGTCCTTGCCAGCATATAGGGAGAATCATTTTCCTGACCATTCAGAGTACCACCTGAGAAGTGAAACTTGTTACACCAAAAATGCAGCCCATTTGTAAAGTTTTGAAAGGACCTAAGAAAGATAGGACAAGTGGCTTCAGTAACAAGTCAAATTGATATCAAATAAATGGATGATTGAGCACATGGAAAAATCTGCAGAGTCAGGCACATTTCCCATAACTTTGAAGTGTACTGCCTAGTTCTCACATAAAAATCATGTATGAACCAGCTAGCAAAATTGAGAAGAATGAGGTGAAGTCTAACCTCACAAAACATCTTAAGGAGAGGGGTATGCCAAAGAAAATAATTACTTAATAAATTAAGAGAGTTTATGAAAAGATAATAATGAACCTAATTTATAAAAACAAGCAACAAAAAAACCTTAAACTTGAAGCCCATGGAGAATTAATTGAGGACTGACACTTCATAGATGCAGAAACTGGAAATAAAAAAAAACCTGGAATATTTAATATTTGATGAAATCCGGAGGAAAGTAAACTGTGTTGTATTTTTAAGAATATTTAGGGGTACCTGGGTGGCTCAGTTGGTTAAGCATCCAACTTCGGCTCAGGTCATGGGTTTGAGCCCCACATCGGGCTCTGTACTGACAGCTCAGAGCCTGGAGCCTGTCTTGGGATTCTGTGTCTCCCTCTCTCTCTGACCCTCCCCTGCTCACGCTGTCTCTCAAAAATAAATAAAAAACATTAAAAAAATTTTTTTTAATTTTTAAAAAGTCTGATAAGCTGAGCAAAGTTGCCAGAAACCTGTCACTGTCTTTATTGAAATCAAACATCAAATGCAAATGTAGATTTCCTGAATGAGTTTTAGTTTCCTGCTTAAATGTTCCATATGCAGAATTCTAGTTTCCCCATGTTGCTAAAGGCATCGAGAATCTGTGACATATGTACCAGTTTTGTATTTTGGTGAAATTCAAGATTTATTTTACTGAAAGATACGTTGGGATCAGTAATCCTTGCTGTACACCTCTACAGAAGCCGAGGTCTGTTTTCTAACTAGAAAAGCAAAACAGTAAGAACTAGAACCCAGAACGCATGTGAATTTTAGAAGTCCCATCTGGCCTACAGAGCCAGAACGTTTTAACAGCTGTATGAGAGACTGACTGGAAGCATTAGCACGTTTATCCAGGCGTGACGAGATTTGAATCTGGTTTAAAGCTTCCTCTAGCACAGCGGCAGATTCACTGTGTAAGTTTCTTGTACTAGCAACGTCTGTTGGAAACTCCTGACGAAATATCAAATTCAGCTGCATTTCCAGAGCTATCATTTTAAGAAAGATGGTGTTTTCCAGATTTTCTTCCGTTTTAAGTCTGAAAAAAGTCATATTTCAATTAAAAAAATCAGAGTGTAGGATCATCTTGATGTCATCTTCAATACGTGATAAACTTGCAGTGCCTTATGGACACCAAATAACATTTCTAGAACACCTGAATAAATTTAACTTTTCACCAGAACTCTAAGGAGAAGGACCAGACATGCTTGTAGCCCTTCATGAACATGCATATTAAATAGATGGGTATAAAAGTGGAAGAGTCGACACAGTATGACCACAGTTACAGTAGCACAGAGACCACATTTAAATCCAGGAGAAGCTGGAATCAGCATGTTAGTGTGCAGCCAGATCATAAACCTACTCTGTTTTAGATACTCAAAACATGAGTGAGAAATGAGGGAAGAAGGATCAACAAAACACCACCAGCAGCATTCAAACAGAGGAAGCAATACAACCTCATACCATAAACTCTGAAAAGCAGCAGGAAGACAAAAGACTCCCCGGAATTTGTATTTGGCTCCTATACTTTGCCATTTCAGAAGCCATACAGGGTGTGCATAAGGCCAGTAGATAAATTATGAAAAACCTAATGCATTTGGAGGTAATCAGATGAGTGTTGAGTCAGCGTCTAGGGGAAAAAGACAGCAAGTGTCCTTTCAGAGTGGAAGCCCTTCCCCCACCACACGTACTGTTGTCTGGCATTAATCTCCTGCAGGGCTGCTGCCAGCCCACATGGCATCTGTGTGAGTTAGAAAACGGCACCCTTTCTGGGCACACTCAACCCTGTGGGCACAGGGCTGGGCACCTTTGTGCAACGAAAAACGTCCTTTCTCTTAACGGATATAACTCCATCCGAGGACCTGATACACATCAGAGGTCCAAGGGTAAACTGGATTTCAGCCCCTTGTTGCCCTCTGAACTGAGCACTGTTGTGCAGTGCACAAACTGCATGGCTGACATAGTTGTAGTAAATCGCTGGGTAGGGAGGGAGATGAGGAGCAAGAGTTACCAGAGTCTCCTAGAACCAATTACCTACAACAAACCATAGTTGAGAACTAGCACCACAGCCTCATGTCTTACTGCCTGACAGGAAGCTTATGGGCAGTGGTGATTATAACTACCCCTTTTTTATGAAATTGTGTTTTATATTTTTAATGTTTATTTTGAGAGAGAGTGAGTAGGGGAGGGACAGAGAGAGAGAGAGAATCCCAAGCAGGCTCCATGCTCAGTGTGGAGCCCCACACAGAGCTCAGTCTCACAACTGTGAGATCACAACCTGAGCTGAAATTGAGTTGGGTACTTAACTGATGGCCACACAGGCACCCCTTAAGTTTTGTTTTTATACTAAGAGACCTGGATTCACTTTGCCTAATCAAGGACATATCCTGTTTCCAAAGACGGTGCCTTACAGTTTACAACTGTTCCCCTAAACAGGGTAAACTTTGGCACTTACTGCCTGTGGAGGGGGGACTCTGCTGAAAATAGGCAGGAGAGAACAAAAGACCTCAGATTGGCAAGAGGTTCAGAAGACTGCCCACACTGTACCCAGGCACCCACAAAGTTTCTTGTGCCAATCATGGAAAGATGGGAAAAGCTACCTGTAAACTATGTAAAAATACTACAGGAAAAAAAAGAACAGATAGAGAACTCATTCTGAATATACATCCTCCACAACAAATTCCCTATGCTCTAAAAGAAATTAAAGAGAAAAGGAATTGATGAAGGGAGAAATCAAAGACAAAATAAGACAATACAATAAGATAGAAAAATTGAGCTGACAAAATAAGTCTCATAAATTAGAAACAGCAAAGAATAAAATACATAATTGAAAACTGAATTGCTGACATACAGGGAGAGCTTGAGATAATTCAGTCAAATACTTATCAACTATATGCTGTACACTGTTCTGGCATGGCAATGGAAAAGAGGACAAATTTCTTCTTCGCATGGAGTTTATGTTCTAGTTGGTGTTGGGGACACAGTGACACATAGTAGTAAATACGATAAAAAAGATAAGACAGGAGGAGGAGGGAAAGAGTAACAAACATCATTAGTTTTCCTGTGGTTGTGGAAAGGTCTTATTTCATAAGAAATAATCAGAATAGGAGTGCCTGGGGGGGCTCAGTTGGTTAAGTGACCGACTTTGGTTTAGATCATGATCTTGCAGTTCAAGCCCCACATCTCTGAGCTGTCAGTACAGAGCCCAGAGCCTGCTTCAGATTGTGTGTCTCCTTCTCTCTCTGCCCCTCCCCCACTCATGCTCTGTCTCTCAAAAATAAACGTTATAAAAAGAGAGAGAGAATCAGAGTAAATGCCGAAGGAAATGGATCTACATGGGGGTGGAGAAGGTTGATCCAACATAAAGAAAATTGGTATCCATAGGTACAGAAGGTTACAATTGGCACAGAAGAAAAAAAAAATCAAAGACATTAAGTTTTCCCTAAATAAGAAAGAACTTTCATTGTTCTGGAAAAACCTGATACAAATTGAGCAACACTGACACATCTTGGAGAAGTTAAAATTAAAAAACCCATTATCTCCTAAGGCTCAACTTCACACCAGTTCAATGTCACACAATAAGTGTGATCTAAGACTTTTTACCCCCAACAGTTGTAAAGGCAAAGAATTCGTAAGTTTACAGTAACTCATGAATCATAACACTGTGAATCCTTCTTGAGAATAACACTTGACTAAATCCAATCAACCAAGGGAATCAACATGAATAGCGCAGTAGTAGAGAAAACATACTAAATACAAAAGAACTACTCATAAGTTGTTAATCCATTAAAATATAAAATTAGCAGTAACAACAAGGCAATTTACAGTTATAGAAAAGAGTGACCCAAAAGAAAAACTATGCAATTTAAAATGATGTCATTAATGGGCTGGAATGAAAATCATAGACCTGGCTAAGACAACTCGGTAGGGGATGAGAAGGACAGATAAGTGAGTTAATTTCCTTGTTTTTCACAGCAAGACATATTATTCATTTCATCTTTTAAAGTTAATAAATCAAGAAATAAAGTTTTTTTAAATTCACCACTTGAAATACAAGCAGTTTTAAATTACCAGAAGGTGCCGAGTAGGAGGAGTGGGTGGCATTCAGAAAATTAACCATGTAACATGAGATAGAAAACAAAAATGACAGTGTCCAGATCCCTTATCTCTGCAGTTCTCTACTTTGTCAGGCCACATTTAATTAAAAGTAAAAAAAGCATTAAATTAAAGAATTCTGTACTAGAATTCCAATGGCCTAAAATGTATACAAAACGAAACAACATCATGGCAGAAATTTCTGGCCATCCATCAAAATCTGTTCTCCACTCCCACAGCAACAGAATTACAGGCGCACATATAGATGGCTGTTCTGATTTACCACACGTTCTATCACCTCACAGAGTATGACCTTGTAACTTGAGTGGAATATCCTTCAATGGGATACGAGCAGAAGTAGTGAGTGCCACTTCTAGGCCTGGCCCATAAGCCTCCCTGCTTGCCTGCCACCCCCCCTCCCCCAGGGCCTGTGCTCTGTGACCATTCCTGTGGGCAGGGGTGACTATGAGCAAGGTTAATGTGGTAGCCATTTGTGGAAGACGGCCTCCATGTCGGTTCCTGACTAGCGGTGGGCCAGTCTGTACCCTTCACTATTGACCAGCATTCTGTCAGGACACAGAAACTGTCCGTTATTTAGACAGAAAAAATGTAAAGAACTGTTCAACCAAATATAAAGGATGAACCCGAGGATGTGTATGAGCCATTATATTCTAACAGTTCACTCTGACCAATGGCAAGATACATAAAATGTCTGAAAATGCAAGGAGAAACAAAAACATAATCAGTAACTTACCTATGACCAAAGAAATCTGAAAACAAATAATGATAGTGTGGGAATAATACATTCACCAATATATAAATATTTGATTCTGTATCCAAACTACTGTGATTATACCTCCTGGTTCCTCTGAAACATTTTGAGGCTGTCCTTATTTTAGGTGCCAAAGAAATTCTTCATGCATTTCAAAATTAGAAATAGTGAAGACTGCATCTCTTATGTCCAGCAAAAGAAAGAAAAATCCACAGTTTAATAACCAAAATAGAAAAGAATAAAAGCCAACCCCTTCTAAATTTTGAAATTCTAAACTGAAACCCAAACTGAAATTTCAGAACATCTCAACTATGATCAAATTATTACATATAAGATGGCTATGACCATATTCAGACAAAAATTCATAGTTCTAAACATAGTACTAAAGAAGATTGAATGGAAGCTCAATACTCAGTGCAAGAAGTCTTAAAAGTAAAACAAGGAAAGCACAAGAAAGAAAATGATCACGTGAAACTAATTAATTCAAGAGCAGAAAAAAGAATAAATCCAAGAGCTGGTTTAAAATGCACACACACACACACACGTTAGACAGCTATACCACCAGTTAGCCTAACCGAGTAATAACGGGGGCTAATAATAGCTTACATTTACTGAGTATTTAATCTACCAGGCATTGGGCTTAATATTTTATATTAAAATGTAATATGCATTTAGAGCATATACTGCTATATGTATATTACGAAGTAGGAGCTATTAGTACCCTCATTTTACATGTGTGGGAACCGAAGAACAGAGATTAAACATCTTCTCCAAGGTCCCACAAATTGTGACTGAACAGTCAGATTTCAGATCACAAAATTAGAACTTAAGATATTGAAATAATTATTTCACAAAGATGCAGGAAATTAAAAATCTTTAAACGATACATGTTAACATTAGAAAATTCTCAAACTTTTATGATGACTGGTTCAAAGATGCTTTAGAAACAAGCTCATCTAGTTTTGGCTCCTAGCCTCTGCCCACTTTATGACAGGATTGCTTCCTCTGTGAGGTGTGAGGTGTTGAATGAACAAGAAAGTGGGAACACAAAGGAGCAGTTTCCCTAAACTGCTGGAAACCCTGCAGCTCTGAGAGAAAGTACATTTATGCTGGAATCTGGATCAATCCTCCTTCCTTGCAAAAAGACCATCTGAGGCATAGCCATGTGACAGAAAAGGCAGGTTCCAGTTACAGCTTGCTGAAAGCATTGAAGGGTGCTAAATAAGTACAAAAGTTCACAGCATGAGTGTATTTCACTTTCTTTTTGAGCCCACAATAAAATGAGAACGAAGAAATCCAATAACAGTCACTCACCATCAAGTGCCCACCCTGCCACGTTCCTGTGTTTGATGGAGAAATACAACCCAAGGTGGGCAATTAATTCTCCCATCTTGTGACTTAGTACAGTGACCTAAAGGGGCAGTTTTAAGTGGCAATTTTGGTTCAAATGCCGGCTGAGCCACCAGTAAAGATGATAAGTTCGTAAGGGGTTTGGATCATTTAGGGAAGTGTTTGTTTTCTGAGCCTGAGAGAGGGTGCTGTAATCAGAAATCTTTCATGCAGCACCCATTCCCAGCTCTTCAGATTCAATTGTTTTTTGATGGAGATACTGCAAATTATGAAAACACAGCTCACACCCTAGAAGTTTGGCAGCACAATGAAGTTTTCCTTCTGGTCAACTTCACGCACAAGTCTGGGCTGAAAAGGAGCAGAATGAATCCACCCAAAAACAAAATGTTTGAATCTGTTTTTTTTCTACTACTTCCTTATCTGAAAAAAAAAAAAATAGGAGAATGACTTCCCAACCTTTGAAATCATTAATCTTCCATCAATTAAAGAGACTCTGTTTCATTTAGAAAACATTTTTCCGGTTTTGCTTTAGTCGGTGTTTCTTATTGCCCTATGTTAGAGGACAAAGAACAGTAGTAGTCAAAATTACTTGACTCATGATTATTTTACCCCAATTTAGAAACTCAAGATTGCCAATTTCATCCTGGTGGTCAATATTGATTAACATTCACCTTGCATCCAGCCATTTCCTGGTCTCCAGCTGAGAAAGGACAAAAACTGAGAATTTTGTCTCCTGCCACCGGTCTCTCATTTTCTGGATGTTGACCACTTGACCTATCAGATGCCCTCTGAACCTCAGTTTCTTTTTCCTTAAAGTGACTGAGTTGGGCTAGACTTCTGCAAAGGCACCTTCAACTCTACCATTCTTTCAACTCATCTTCCACTTATGTAAGGGGGGGTGTGTAACCCCTTTCCTTTACACTCCGCTCCCTATGTTACTAGGTGCTGTTTTTCAAAGAGCATCCCCACTCTCTTGCCTTAAATATCACCTCAGTCTTCATAGCTCTCTATTTGCCCACTGGAAATTTCCACTTCACAGTCCTACCATTTTTCATCAAACACTCTGCATGATTTGTCTCATTTAACCCAAACACTGATTCGATGAGTAAGACACTGCTATTACTCCTATTTCACAGATGAAGAAACTGTGTGATTTCAGATCTGGGCTCATCTCACTACATTTATGTGCCTCACCTTCTTATACAGCTGGTTTACTTTTTTTTTTAAACCATCTGTCTGTCTATCTTTTTTACAATAATGGCTAAGAAAAAGCAAGTGTGAAACAGTGTCCTCAGCTGGTGGAGGAAGAATTCATCCTTGTAAACACACACACAAAAAGGAAACTTCCTTTCATTTCTGCCGATTTGGCTCCTGCTCCATTGCATCCCTCCTCCTTAAATTAATGGAGTCCCCAGTCCAATTAGGGGCAACTAGCTCTCTTTAGAACCCTGGAGACTGGTGCGTGTCTCCTTTGGGGAGGGTATTTTTGTAGGCCAGAATTCCCATGGGCTGGTACGTTTGATTGACCAGGACGGCAGGTCTTGTAAACATCTCTTCCTATCTAAAACGTAACACCTTTTAGGATCCATGGTCTCATAACCAAACCTGGCTTTGATTTAAACTATAGCTTTTGTGTGCTGTGAGCAGGAAGTGATGACGTAGAAGTCTTTCTACCTGTGCCCTTTCCCTGATCCTGGTGCGGGCCCACCTGATAAACAGTCTCATACTCCATATGTCCTTTTGGGCTCTTTTGTTCCTCCTGGGCTCCTCCCCTGGCAGGGGATGTGGGAATCCCTTTCTTCCCCAAGAACTATACCATTGCCGAATACTTGGACTTTATACTCCAGTCACCCAGTTTGAGGTCTCGTGTCTAATTACCGTTCCTTCATAGCCATCACAAAACTGAATGTAAATGTTTTGTTCATCTTGTAAATAAACCTTCAATGACTCTCTATGGTCTAACTTTTTGAGTCGTCCAGGCTACTTACAGTCTTCAGAACAGACAGACATGTTGTCTCCTTGCCTGATATGTACTTCCTGTCCTTCTCTCTTATTCTTTTCTTTCACCCTCACGACCCCTCCTCCTCCTACTAGTCCTTGTCTGAGCATGCCCAAGGATGCCACAGATTCCACACCGTTACAGAATACAACCTTTCCACTGGTGCATTTATTATTTCATGAGGCCAATGCTTTCTTTAGATGGATTATAAGCCTTCTGTATCCCAGCACTCAGTAAAGGCTGAATAAATTGGGTGTCTCCACCCACCACAAACTTCAGTGCCAAACACGTAGCAGAAGCTGAGTAAATGGTTGTTGACTGACAGAAAAGAGAGTGAATAATAAAAAATTATTATGAATGGGATTTTTTCCAAAGGGAAGTGTTACTGTCTGGCTGTCTGAAAATAGGGACTAAGGGCTGTTTTTGTAGTTTTATATATGACTGTTCAGTGAGAGAGAAGTTCAGTTTACCTGTACATGTTTATCTCATCTAGAAAAGTAAAGGTAAAAAAATTTAATCTCAGTGTTTATGAGAACTGCTGATGAATGACTATAGTCATCTGAAAGCAAAAAGCAGAGAATTCCAACTTTGTAAAAATAGCTTTAGACTCACATTCTGAAACTGGAAGATTTTACGCAAATTAATAATACAAGTGATTTTTCAACTTCTATTGAGCAGGGAAGTAAATAACTAGAACTGGCGGAGTCAGCAGTTAAGTGGTTCTCCCAAATGCATCAAGGGCAAGGCCATTAATTTTCTCTGTTGTGGAGGTGGAGGATGATCCCCACACAATTCCTTCTACTTTTGGCCCAGTGCCCCGTATCCTTGACAAGAGTTTAGTTGGCAACGTTTGGTTAAAATACATTACACCAGTGAAATTTTCTTTAGATTCTTTAACTAAGAAGAGACCTAAAGCAGCAGCACAGAATATTAGTTGGAGCAAACCCTTTGGTCACTCACTTTACTATGAAGTGGAGGGGACACTTGTTCACCTGTAGGTCTTGGCTGCCCTCTTCTCATCAGATGCATGAGGGAAACGTCGGAGGGCCACCGTGAGGAAAAAGGGGGTAGTAAATGAGAAAGTGTGCCAAAAACTAACTCTATAATATATAGCATATTGTCATTGAAGGTTGCTGGGGATAAAACAACAGGTCTGCATAGTAGTTGTTCCATTACACAACTTATAAAATGAAGTTTCAACCATGTACAGGCATTGTGTTGTTGGACGCATGGGAGACTGACTTGAATATGCCCATTTGGTACTAGAATAGTGACCACATAGGCCTTTGGCCCAAAGCTCCCATGCAGGCTGGAGATCTATATGAATCTTTGCCAGATCCTTCAAACATAATGATTCATGACAATATTAGCCACCTGTTCAAGGACCTTTCCCATCCTCTTACCCTCACAATCACTGGGTCTCTGCTCTGTGGTGGTTCCCCTCCTCCTAAAGCCGTGGACAACATGCAGCCCAGGCCTTACTGCCACACAACCCCTGGAGCTGGCCCCAAGGCCATTCTGCCTGAACTCTGTGACTCGAGAAAGGGGGCAGCTGCCTCTCTCATAGTTGAACCTGAGTTTTTGTGAATTTTATAGAACTGGGGGGCGGCAGCTGTTCTTCTCTGTTGCCACTATTCCATTTAGTGCGTATCTTATTGCCTTTGGGCAACACTGACCCAAACGCCACCTCTGCGGAGTGATATTATGTTCCTGACCTTCCTTTTGCCACTTATTATGTCTCAGATGGTCTGCCTATGGGACTTGGCCATTAGTTATAATCCTGAGAAGGTGAAGGATGGACAATCTGAACTCTGAGAGCAGGAGGAATGGAAAAAGGTGTTTTGGTGTATGAAGTATATAGTGAGGTCTCAGCCATGCAAGGAGAAAGCCTTTGGGGAGGAAGGAGAAGTAGGGTTTCCTGTGAGGTTCCTGTTTCCAAAATCCATGATTAATGAGTGCACATTCATGCATGTTTGCAAGCGTGTGCGAGTGCATACGTGTGTGTGTGTGTGTGTTGGCAGGGAAGGGGGTGACAGGCAAGAAGAAATCTCATCCCACAGCCAGTGCTTGGTGAAGAGCAATTGATACCCAATTAGGCTTTTTTAGAAGTCGTTCTTGCTGCCAGCTCAGCAAGGCTCCCTCTCAGGCTATAGCTGAAACCAGGGTTTGCCTCGGGCTCCTCAGGACAGAAGCAGGTTCTCTTTCAACCGCAGCCAACCCCTGCAGCTATGCTGGGATGTCACCCTCTGGCCTTCTTAGGCATTTTACCTATCATTTTACCTCTCTGTTCTACTCTTCACTGAATCCTTATTAGCATTTGCATTTGCTTACATCTCCACCATCTTAAAACAAACCTTCCGGGGCGCCTGGGTGGCTCAGTCGGTTAAGCGGCCAGCTTCAGCTCAGGTCATGATCTCACAGTTCATGAGTTCGGGCCCCACGTCGGGCTCTGTGCTGACAGCTAGCTCAGAGCCTGGAGCCTGCTTCGGATTCTGTGTCTCCCTCTCTCTCTGACCCTCCCCTGCTCACACTATCTCTGTCTCTCAAAAATAAATAAAAAATCATTAAAAAAAAAAACAACAACACCTTCCTCCCTCATCCCACATGGCCCTTCATCCACACCTTTCTTCTCTTCTCCTCCCATCCACAGACAAATTTCTCAAGACAATATGCACATGTTCTATATTTCACTCTCCTGTCTCAGAAATGACTCTTACTAAGGTCACCAATAATTTTCATGTCACCAAGTCCGAAGGAAATTTTTTTAGGCTTCATCCCTTCAACAGTGTTTAGTTTTATTTAATGTTTTTTTATTTATTTTTGAGAGACAGAGAAAGACAGTGCAAGCAGGGGAGGGCCAAAGAGAGAGGGAGATATAGAATCTGAAGCAGGCTCCAGGCTCTGAGCTGTCAGTGCAGAGCCTGACATGGGGCTCAAACCCACAAACCGTGAGATTATGACCTGAGCCAAAGCCAACACTCAACCAGCTGAGCCACCCAGGTGCCCCCCTTCAACAGTGTTTAAACAACCTCTCCTGCCTGAAAGCACTATCTTCCCTTGGTTTCCAGGTCTCTACATCCTCCTGATTTACCTCCTCTTCCCTGGAAGCTTCTTCTCAGCTGCTTTAACTGCTCATCCTCTTCTATCCACCACTCAAATGTTGGCATTCCCCTTTGGCTTCACCCAAGACCACCTATTCTACTCCGTTGTCTCCTCTTGGGTGGTCTTGCTTGCAGGACATCAAAGGACCACAGCCTACTATACCACAATGACTCATGTTTGTATCTTTAACCCAGATCTCACCTCTGACCCCAGACCCATATTCAACTACCTACTTAACAGCTCAGTCCATGGACACTTCATTGTCAGTATATCCAGTACTGAATTTATGCTCTCTCTCCCAGCTCTTAAAACCCTGATTTCTTCCAGTTTTCCTTCCATAATCCATATACCCAGCCATGAAGGCATCATATTTGGGATTCATCATGCCCACAGTTACTAAGGACTTGCAATTCAGGACTCAACAGACCTTATATTAACTCACTGCTCATGTTTCTATTGAGTTAGGCCACCATCATCTTGTAGCTGAACTAATGTGATGGATTCCTAATGAGTCTTCCTGTTTTCTCTCTTGCCTCTCTCCAGTCTGTTTTCCAGCCATCAGCAGGGGGTGTACTTTTGGAAACAAAAATCTTAAAAAGGGCTTGGGTGTTGAGGGTAAAGCGGGAGACTTGAAACTTAAAAAAATAGAAAACCAATGGTTCTAAGATAAAATTCAAAGTTATTTTCTCTGTTTCTCAGATTCACCACAAAGCCTTTCTCCTGTTTTCTTTACTTCCTCCTCCCTTCACTCCTTTTGTCAGCCTCTCTCCTATCCAGCCATCAGCTCTCAATTCAATTGTCACTCTGCAGGAAGCCTTCTTGGAGCCCCAAGACCAGAAACCTCCTGATGTTCCATGCTTCCTTCTCTCAAAGATGTAGACGCAATGATCACAATTGTAACTTGATAATTGATGATGGGATTAGCTCCTTAAAATCCTGCACTACCTTAAAAAATCAATTGTGGTAATGGTTGAACTACTCATGAATATATAAAAAGCCATTGAATTGTATGCCTGAAATGGGAGAATTGTACAGTATGTGAATTGTATCTCAATAAAGCTGTCTTTAAAAAAAAAAAAAGCCTTACATGAGAATGAAAGCTCTAGAGGAGGCTTGTTTACCCTTAAGAACCTGGCACACAACAGGATGCCTTGCATACAGTGTGTGCCTAAATATTGGTTAAATGGTGGCGACTGGTGTGAGTAGATACCAGGGCTGTTCTTCTGAGCGGGTCTGGCTTTTTAAATGTTTTGTTTTTTTCTTTAATTTGGGGAAGGTTGGCTTTGATCTATTCCACCCTGATTATTTTAGTACTTTTTATGTAAATGTCCTTAGACCTCTGTCACACCAGAAGGGGAAGGTGTGACCCTGAGTTTAGAGGTTCCAAGCCCATCAGAACCTGGAGTTTTTGCATTTCCCCCCTGAAATCCTGCCTCTGGTGGCACCAGGCCAACCCTGTATCTGCAGATATAGCAAAATGATGTCAGGTGTCTCAGTCTTCCACACCGTGTCCTTACCTACAGTTCCTAGGGAAATACAGCTGATGACTGTCATTATCATAACTGCTTTACATCTCCTGGCTGGCTTCTTTGTTGTTTGGTATGGCTCCACGGAGCTGCCACACACATTCATGTCACCACTGAGAAATTCTGTAACCAATATAAATCAGTCACAAAGGGAGCCATCAGAGAGAATTCACACTGATCAAAGACCCTTCTTTCTACAAAGCATTAACCTTTATTTATTTTAGAATTATTCTAAAGGGAACCAAACACAATCAGTGAGTCTGACCCATTTGGTTCCATCTCTTTCTACTTTCCTTTCTCTACCACTGACTTCAGATGAAGCAAAATATGCTCCAGTGACCATGCTCACAGTTTGCATCATAGCTGCCTTATTTGTGTTGCCTGGGTGAGCGTGTGGCAGCCTGGGACAGCACCGAAATAGATGTGTAAGAAGAGCAGGTAGGTAAGTGTACTTCAGAAGGAGATTCCAATTGCAACTTTTTTTTTCATCACAGATCCCTTTCCCAAGCAGTGCATCACTCTGACTTTGAAATTACTGCCTGTGCCGACTGCCTAAGATCTAAAAGACTTTCCAACTGAAGCCTCTTGTGGCTTATTTATGTTGGATATTAACGGGGCTGATTGCAGGATGCGTCTCTGGGTAAAAATACCCACCAATGAATGCAATGGTTCTGGGGAGGAAAAGGTAGAACTTCTGGTTTTTTACTATAAAGTAGCTACCTACAAATGACTTCTTCCAGGAAGTACCAGATGCACAGGGGTGGTGGGCACTGGAGTAATGACTCTGGTGAAGACACATACAGGATTCACTGTACAGCACTGCCAGATTGGCATGTTTCCACATGGACTCGCCCAATTGCTGAGATCTTTAAAAATTTATTTCTAGATTTTTAATTGTTGTGAATCTCCTAACAAAGTAATTCATTCATTCAAAAATATTGATCAAGCATGTTATAGGCACTAGGGATCTAGTAGCAAATAGGACAAAGGAGGTCCCCTTCCCCCAGGAGCTGACATTCTAATGGGGAGAGACAGAAAAAGAAGGCAAGAAATACAGTAATGTCATAGACTGAGAATAAAATGAAACAAAACCAGGACACTGGTTAGAGAGTGGTAAAGGAAGCAAGAATATTTTAGGGAACATCAGAAAGGCTTCTTTGAGCAGGTAGCATTTGAACTGAATAATGGGAAGGAATCAGTCATCCTGATTAGAGAAAAGAGCAATTCAGGAGGAGAGAACTTCAAATGCCAAGGTCTTGGGGCTGGAACATGTTAGTTGTGTGCATAGAACAGAAAGAAGTCCAGAGTTGCTGGAATGGAGTGAACAAAGGGGAATGGGTAGTTGTGAGTTTGGAGCCGGGTTGGGGCTAAATCAAGTGGGCAGGCCTTGGCTAGGGGTTTGGTTTTTAGTTTAAGTGCAATGGGAAGACATTGGACAGTTTTAAGCAGTGAGTGTTGGGGGTGATGTGAATGCCTTGGAGTGAAGAATAGTTTGGGGGTCTCATTGCAGGGCTAGAAACACAGGTACACCCCTGGTAAGGCCAAGGACAGCTGATGTTTGTACAACATCTAAGCCAAGGGCCAGAGATACTAGCTCTCACCAAACCATCTCTTTTGGCACTGGCTAACCAGTTGGCCTTTAAGTTGAGGCTAACTTTAAGAAAATGCAACTAAAAATCTTAGGTGTCTTCAGCTGTATATTTAATCAATGCCCTCCATCCTTTCCAATTTGTTGTGGCAACTAATATTAGATTCCCGAACTCAAGTGCTATTTCTTTTTAATGAAGAGGCTGTGGCCTTAATTAAGATGACTTGGCTACATTTGCAGAGTTAACATTCTACGTTTAAAATTGCTGTCACCAAATTTCTGGGTGCCTGAAGCCAGTCAGCCACCTCCAAAAGCTGCTTTTCCCCATGCTGCACTGTCAGGAGATGGGCAGATGCCTAAGGGCTTCTGGGGACCTCTTGTTAAAGTGCTGGACAAGGCTCTTCTGTAACATTTGTCATAGTTCTTAGAAGCAGAGAAGTCTCTATTAGCCATATAGTCTGCTTTTGGAATGCAATTCAAATATCATATCATCAAAGTACACTAAATTATAATTTTTTCTGCTGATTACAGATAAGAGATCCAAGCATTTTAAAATATATTGCCCTTTTCCAGAGAAGGAATAAAAATGTTTACACTTAAAAATCGCAGCGACCAACCATCATGATGTTTTTCCTATGATGTAAAGGAGCAAATCTTTATGTTCTTCACAAATAAAGGTACCGCCTGGGTCAGAGTGGAGTGTGGGAGGCAAAACTGACTTCTTGACGAATTTTGGTTCTACTTTATTCTCTGCCTACTTGTGATTTTCAACTCCCACTAGTGTTTTCCAGTAAGCTAATACTGAATTATAGCATTCTTTTCTTTAGCATGGTCTCTTGACAGTTAGAACTAAGGTAATAATAATGGGGGGCAGGAGGAGGAAATGGATCTTTAACCAGCTTTTATGGTCTGTGATAGATGGAGAAAGCAGAGCACGTGGGTAGTGTTGAGTGAAGCCTAGGGACAGAGCCCAGTAATAGGTCTGACAATTTTAAAATCTATTCTGCACATTAAAAAAAGTTAATCATCAAATCGCTTTCATAATAGTCCCTCAGAAGCAAGACATGATTCTGCCAATTTTTCAAGGAACCAGCAAGGAGGCTTTGGTGGGTAAACTCCACCACTGGATCAGAAGGGGGAAGGACAGGGACTCAGATGATGGAACAGCAAAAAATATCTATCTCTGCCTTTCTTAAGAGTCTCTAGTTGATGTGGGTAGAGAAGGTGCTTTCTGGGGATGGCCTCTCCCACCTAAGGAAAACAAGACATGCTGTAGCAGGGCCCCCTTCCAGACAGACTTTCTCACCCAGATGCCCTCTGGGGTTCATTTTGCAGCTTGAGTAGCCCTTTGAGTCAAAATGATGGGAGCCCTTAAGTTCCAGGAAATTCTTGCTAAATGCATGCTCTAGGCTAGTGGGCCCAAATCATATAACTGCCTTGACATGGATTCATCATGCAGGCTGCCGAAGGGCAGGGCCAAGAGGAAATTCCCAACCAGCTGCACTTTGCATTTTCATCTTCAAAACCTCTCATTTCCATTCCTCCTAGGTACCTCTTCCACCAGCTTTGTAAACCTGCAAAACCTGAGTTTTGTCCTTCAGTCCCAAACTGCCACAAGCATCATATCCAACCAGTTCCCCTCCTGCTCAGAAACCTTGCTTGAATCCCCACTGTTTACGGAATAGGGTTCAGACCTACTAAACTGTGTGTTGGGAAAAGTCCCAAAGCTGGACTCTGCAGCTGACTAGCTCTCTGCTAGGGGGGAGTCCTGCAGCCCATTTGATCCAGAAGCAGAGTAAAGAGACTATCAAGACCACACGCATCCTGTGCCTATGGGTACAGATAACAGAGAATATTTATCTCCTTTTTCCATGTTGCAGTCTTTAGATTTGTTGAAATCTAAACTTCATAAATACATCTGGGATTCTCTATATATTTACCCATTTCCAGATAAATTCTGTACAGGCAAAGGGAGAGCATGTACAAACACATTAAATCAACTCTTTCTCTACCCCTGTTGGAGGCTCCTCTCTGTGAAATAGAAAAAACAATACTCAGTTCAGTGGCTTGTACATGAAAGTGACATTCTGTCATATCTGGTCCCAACACTTCATTTTATTCCCCTCCGCACTCCCTGGTACAGCTCTGTAAGCTCAGCAGTGCCTAGAAGGGTGCCTTACATATTAGAAGCTTTGTTCTTTGTGAGAGAGAGCATGAGGGGGGAGGAGCAGAGAGAAAGAGAGAATCCCAAGCAGGCTCCACACTGAACTCACGAACCAGGAGATCATGACCTGAGCCAAAATCAAGAGAGACTTAATTGACTGAGCCACCCAGGTGCCCCAATTCTGATATCTTTTACTCACTTTGCTATGGGATATCTTTCCTCAAGGTTTCTCCATTAAAAAACAGAAAATACATCTCTCCAAGTTGTGCTGTCCTGCTTATTTCTGCTCCATTAACACAGAATGGTTTGCCCTATGAATGGCCACAGCGGCCAGCCTGCCATCCTTCAGCAGGCTTCTTAGGGAGTGGGGAGTAATGCCACAGCAATTGGATTTCATCTCTGCTCCCCAATAGATGTGGCAGATGGCTGGCCCTGGGAGCCAGCAGATCCAAATTAAGTCTCTTACAGCACACCCTGTGTTCAAGGTTCATCTTGTTTAAGGGTACAGCGCAAAGAATGGAGTCTTAATCAAAGTGAAAGCCATAGGTGATAAGGCTTCCACTTCCTCCAGCTCACATTTCTCTGCCTCCAGCTCCAGCATTATCAAGAGCATAGCTCTGCCTCTGATAAAAAAACAACAACCAAAAAACAAAAAACCAATAGACCAGACTCCCTACTCATCCCTCCTGCCTGGTTGAATTTGGGTGGTAATTCCCATTTAATTACTGCTTTATCACCATCATGGCAAATGATCTCCAGTTGCTTCTTACATCCATCTGTTGGAAGTTGATCTAGCTAAAGCTCTCAAGCTACTCCAGTAGGTATTGAAAGGAGATGAACCCAAGAAAGATAATATAATACATAATAATATGACTGAATATGTTGTGTGTCAGATAATGTGCTAAGTACTTTGCATGAATTATTAATTTTCATTGCAACTTTGTAAGGTAGAGGGGTGTATCTCCATCTTAGTGAGGAAGAAACCAAGACTCAGTGGGGTTCAACAGCTTTGTCAAGGTGATAGAGCTATAAAGTGGCAAAATTAGAATTCAAACCCAACTTGGTCTGCTTCCAGAGTCCATGTTCCTAACCATGTCTCAGTTCTCTGGGAAGATCTGAACCCCAGACTTGTTTTCTTGAATTGCCCAACATCATTTTCTTATTCTGCATTTTATCTCTTGCCTGCTGGTAAGCAAATTATTGACCCACTCTGGACTTCAAGGTCCCAATGTAGAGTGGTTAAGAGTAAAAGCATCACATGCACCCAGCACTTTGTCAGTGTTGTGTCAGCCAGAGCAGAGATTCAGAAAACACTACTTACATTTCTCAAGAGGGACCTCTACATGGACACTTGTTTTTTAAACCAAGAGACATTTGTGTGTACACATCATGTGAAAGATCTCTTTTGCAAGTCATCTTATCCGATGTAAAGAATAGTCTTGCTAGTGAATGATATAGTCAGTGAAGTAAGCTGTTTCCTCTCAAAGATTTATGTTCTGGTAGCCAAGGTGAGCCCACTCAGCTTGGTCAGCCTAGAGGGTGAAAAACGAGAGGCCAGGTGTGACTTCACAATGAGATATTTATGGGTAGCTTCACATTTACCTTCTTTGGCTGAGCCACATCCTCTGCTTGCTGAAGACCGTGCAGGAGAAGAACCTTGTGTCACTTCTAGGAGCAAATTGAACCCTTTGTGTTTAGAGCCTATTGAAGTCCTGGGGCTTACTTCTTCAATTGGATTTTTCCTCCTCGTTTTCTAGGGGCTTGTTTCAGGAGAGGCTTGAGAAACCATGCAGTGTAATTGGATGATTGGTATCCTTTAATTAAGGCAGTGAAATGCAACGGGCAGCACATTTCAGGTTGATTGTAGTAAAGCTAGGCAGTTGTCTGCTATATAAAGCTCAGAGAGGCTGATTTTAATAACCTGCAAGGTGAAATTGCCATCTGCAGGTTGGTCTGTGCTGGTAAGACTATGGAGTTGCATTTGTATGTAAGACCTAGTGAGGCCTCTGAATGATCACCCCTTAATCTAGCCCCACGTGGGTAGTGTCTTAATGAATAATGTTGACCAGTTCCTAGGTAGTCAGGAAATGCTCATTGCATGGAATTAAATGATCTCTTGATAATTTTTAAGTCAGTCTGGTTTAACTTCCAGCCCTCACCGCCATCCTCTCTAAGCATGCAGTTTGCGCCTAGTTGAATATCTAACTAATTTTACTACTAGATTAGTCAGAGCACAATTCGGGAAGTTAAGAAGGAAAGTATCCTTAAAATTCAACATATTCCTACCTCAGTTGTAAATTACTTTTAGATTACTTGGCATTTTGGAAAATGTGCTACAATTGTATTGAAAACCAAATGTGCAAAGATAAAGTTTCCCCTAATTTTAAAAATAAATGCTCAGAAAACTTTGGAGTATAGATAATTATAAGATACATACATGGCTAGGGTGGAATCAAGTACTATTTTATCATGGTGATACTTATGCATCCAGATGGCATTCCATAGAAAGCTTTCTAAGAATTGCTATTCACAGGAACTTATCAAAAGATGCTTTTGTTGTGTATCCTGATTCACATGTCTGGGTTGCCCATGTCTCATTAGTTACACTTGGGACCGTTTCTTTCTCTGGGGGCTCACCTGTCCCAGATTGTGTCAGCTCAAGATAATGTGAAGAAATGACAACAGTGACCTCTCAGGAGACAGGGATGATTTGATGAGACAAATATAGCATTATCACTGTGTGTGTGTGTGTGTGTGTGTGTGTGTGTGTGTGTGCCTGCATTTGTGAGAGAGAGAGAATAAAGAAACAGATATTCAGGACATATCTCTAAAGATATGTATTCAACAAACAGGATTCTGCATACAAATGGCCAACAGACACATGAAAAGATGTTCAACAAAATGAGATATCACCTCACACATGTTAGGATGCCTCTTATCAAAAAGACAAAAGACAACAAATGTTGGGGAGGATATGGAGAAATGGGAACACTTGACCACTGTTGCTGGGAATATATTTTGGTACAGCCATATAGAAAATAATACAGAGGCTCTGAAAAAAATTTAAGCTAGAATTACCAATATAATGATTCAACAATTCAATAGATTACCTCAATGCTCCCCATGGTAAATGTAGTCACCATACAGTGTTACTACAAAATTATTGACTATATTCCCTATGCTGCTCTTTTCACCTCTGTGACTTATTTATAACTGCCCAAGTTAGTACCTCTTAATCCCCCTAATATGTTTTGCCCATCTCCCCTCCATCTCCCCTCTGGAAACAACCAGATATTTTTTGTATTTAGGAGTCTGTTTTTTGTTTGTTTGCTTTGTTTTTTAAATTCAAGTATAATTAACATACAGTGTTATATTACTTTCAAGTGTACAATATAATGATTCAGTAATTCTATACATTACTCAGTGTTCATTATAATAACTGTACTCTTAATTCCCCTTCACCTCTTTTACCCATCCCTCCACCCACCTCCCCTTTGGAAACCACAAGTTTGTTCTCTATAACTGAGTCTATTTTTTTTTTTTGGTGTCTTTTTTTCTTTGTTTATTTGTTTTTTTCTTTTTACATTCCACATATCGGTGAAATCATGTGGCATTTATCTTTCTCTGACCGACGTATTTCACTTAGCATTATACCCTCTAGATCCATCCATGTTGTTACCAATAGCAAGATCTCATTTTTAATGGCTGAGTAATATTCCATTATATGTATATAATATATATAACATCTTCTTTATCCATTCATCTATCAATGGACATTTAAGTTGCTTCTATATCTTGACTATTATAGATAATTCTGCAATAACCAAAGTGTGTTAATTATACTTAAAATAATTAAAACTCTAACTGCCATGTGATTCAGTAATATCACTTCTGAGTATAGATCCAAAGGAAATGAAATCAGTATCTTGAAGAGATACCTTCACTTCCATGTTCATTGCAGCATTAGTCACAATAGCCAATATATGGAAATGACCTAAATATCCATCAACAAATGAATGGATAAAGAAAATATGTGTGTATACACACACATGCACACACATACTGGCATATTACTTAGTCTTACAAAAGAAGGAAATCTGCCCATTTGTGACAACATATAGATAAACCTGGAGGACATTATGCTAAGTAAATAAGTCAGACACAGAAGGACAGAATCCTCTTGATCTCACATATTTGGAATCTAACATAGTCAGGCTCATAGAGGCTGATAGAAGAATAGTGATTGCCAGGAATTTGGGGGGAGGGGGAAATGGGGAGAGGCTGTTCAAGGAGTGCAGAGTTTCAGTTATGCAAGATGAATAAGATACGAAGATCTAAAATACAGCATGGTGACTATCGTTAACAATACTGAATTGTATCCTTGACATTTGCGGTGAGGGAAGACTTCAGTGCTCTTCCCCCAAACACACAAAAGAAAATGATGATGAATGTGAGATGATGGATGTTAATTTTGATCACGGTGATTATCTCACACTATTCATAATATATATCAAAGCATTGAGTTAAACACCTTAAATATATACATTTTTATTTGTTAATGATATCTCAACCATGCTGTGATAAACAAACAGGCAGGGTCCTTTGAGGACTACTTGATTTCTCCCATGGCCTTCCTTGAGCTGCCCAGTTCACAGTGGTTCTGTTGTCTCCTAACTCTGGTAACTCTGGTACCATTCTCCTTCTGAACCGACCTCCTGGCAGCATTGATCTATACACTACTGTTCTCAGGTATGTCCTTGTCTCCTTAGCCAGCCTATTAGCTCCTTGACAGAAGTAACTACATAGGAAATGGTTTCTGCACTCCTCATAATACCTAGGACACAGATCCATACACATGGTCATGTACTTAGCTTATTGGCATCACTATTAGGAGGAAAAAAAGCACTTTCTTTAGTCTTCCATTTACCTGGAAGTAAGACTGATGTAGACCTGGCTTCTCACTATGAATCTTGCTAATCTTTGGGCTGCTTCTTAAAAACCTCAAAAGCCTGAATGGATGGCCTGAAATTGGGATCATGTGGCTGGTGGTGTTCCTTTCTCAATAAACTCCAGTTAGCTATGAAGGCCAGGAGGAATTTTCGCAAATCTGGCTTTCATCCTGTACGACAGGGAGCTACATGCAGAATAATGTTCTTTTCCACAAAGCTGTCTACTGTTAAGTGATTGAACACCACTCATAATTTGTTAGAGGAGGGGGAGCACCAAGTATGTTGTGCATGTGGTATCTGTTAAAGGCTATTTTTTCTATTCTTCTGCTATTTGAGCTCAATTTTAAACTGCTTTTCAGAACTAAAGAGAGTATTTAAAGTAGTTTCTTTCTGAAACAGTTGAGTTTTCTGAGGAAGTTTGTAGAAAACCTTAAGATGAAATGCTACCATTGTTTGGGAAATCATACCAATTTTACAAGATAAACATACCTGAGAACAATGATGCCTAGATGAGTACTGCCAAGAGGTACAGCTCAGATGGTAATTCTTGCTAAGTCGTGGAAATTATCTAAGTCTGAATCCATATACTTAGTGTTATTCAGAACTTGAGCCATTTTCACATTTAAATTTAGTCTCCAAATTAAAATGCTCAATAACATGAGGTTGGAAATACAAAAGGAGCAGTAGTGGCGGTAGAATTAGGAAAAGAGAGAAATCACTCTCAGATGCTGGTCACTAGGGACATCCTCTGAATATGTACCACCTCCAAACAGCTCACTCCATTCTTGCTCAGCTCCTTGACCTAGCTAGGTAAGTCAGCATTACTGATATGGCCCAATGGAGGGACGAAGTTGGCAAGAAGACCTTGTCATTCTTTTCTTAGTTTTTCTAGTTTAGCTTAACCATTTTCTTTTTTTTTTAATGTTTTATTTATTTTTGATACAGAGAGAGACAGAGCATGAGAGGGGGAGGGGCAGAGAGAGAAGGAGACACAGAACCGAAAGCAGGCTCCAGGCTCTGAGCTAGCTGTCAGCACAGAGCCTGACACGGGGCTCGAACTCACAAACGTGAGATCTGACCTGAGCCGAAGTTGGAGGCTTAACCGACTGAGCCACCCAGACACCCCTACCTTAACCATTTTCTAATTATTTCTATAGACTCCATTTCTTTAGAAATTTATTTTTTTAAGTTTATTATTTTGAGGGGGGGGGAAGGGCAGAGAGAGAGGGAGAGAGAATCCCAAGCAGGATCCGCACTGTCAGAGCAGAGCTCAATGCAGGGCTCAAACTCAGGAACCATGAGATCATGACCTAAGCCCAAGTCAAGAATCAGTAGTGTAACTGACTGAGCCATCCAGGCACCTCTCTTTAAAATTTAATATCTAAGTTGAAATTCCCTGGGCCAAGTATGTTATTTAGATCTTACTGTGTAACAAATCACTCCAAAAAAAAAAATCAAGCATTTATGCAACTCATGATTCTGTGGGCTGGTTGGGTAATTCCTTTACTCTCCTCTGGGCTTGCTCATGCACCTTTGGTCAGCTCTGGGTCAGATAGGTGCCTGCAGATATTGTCTGGACTTTCTCAAATGTTGAGAGTCAGCTAGCTACCTGCCAGCTGGTTTAGGAAGGTCTTGAGTCTTCTCCAAGTTCAGATAATCCAGTTTGTTCACATTGCAGTAGCAGGGGTCCAAAGACAGAGAAGCAGTGAACAAGGTCTCTTGGTGCTTAGGTTCAGAACTTGCACAGGGTCTCTGCTGCTCGTTCTGTTGGGAAAATGAACTCAGCACACCAGCCCAGATTCAAGGGGTGGGCTATTAGACTCTAACTCAGGAGGGGAGGGGCCACAAGTCACACTGCAAAGAGCACAGATACAGGGATAAAGAATTGTAGGTTTAGTCTTTGTTTACAGTTTATCACACTGGGAAAATTTTATACAAATACAGATACAAACAAAAACCACTTATTTTAGCTACTAAAATGTGGGAGCAATGATCAGAGTGCAAAATTAGGCGTCAGAATTTAAAATAAGATGTTTTTCCTGAACTCTAATTTTAGGTGTCCATCCTCTCAGGGTTTGACCTTGGTTATTTTGCTATTGTTGGTCTCTTTTCTCATTTGACTACTTTTTCAAAGGACTGGGAATTTCAAATGCCTGAGATCATTTAAGATGCAGGTCTTAAATGTGTGTTTGGAATCTCTGTTCTGCGTAATTGATTACTTCTGGCTACAATAGTTTAGGTTTTCTAAGATGTTTATACTCAATGTTTCTTTGCAGGATTTAAGAAAGTCCTGTTTTCTAATTTAGTCCCATTAAATTAAAAATGTTTTTGAAACAGTGTTCTGGGTGAAAAATAAAGAGATCTGGCAATATTTGTGAACCTTCAATTTGCAACTACCATGAAAGTCTTTTATTTTATTTTATTTTGTTTTACTTTATTTTATTTTAATTCCAGTATAGTTACGATAAAGTGTAATACTAATTTCAGGTGTATACTTAGTAATTCAACACTTCCTTACATCACCCTGTTCTCATCATGACAAGTGCACACCTTAATCCCCATCACCTATTTTACCCATTCCCCCCACCCACCTTCCCTTCTGGTAACCATCTGTTTGTTCTCTATGTTAAGAGTCTATTTCTTGGTCTCTCTCTCTTTCCCTTTGCTCCTTTATTTTGTTTCTTAAATTCTATATATGAATGAAATCATACAGTATTTGTCTTTCTGTGACTGACTTATTTCACTTAGCAGTACACTCTCTAGCTCCATCCATGTCGTTGTGTCTTGAGACTCCAGGCCAGGGGTGGCCGACTCACCGACCAAGGCAGATAAAGTCTGAGTGAACAGCTGTGTGTGTTGTCTCAGAGGCGATAGAAAGTGGGGGAATCCAGTGGCAAACCAGCAATTCCTGTCATTTGCTACATTTTGCTTTGAAAAAAAATGCCCCGGCTGTATTCCAGATTCATTAAAATAGAATCCTTGGGAATAGAAAACAGATATCAGTATATTTTTAAAGCTCTTTGGGTAATCCCACTGTGCAGTGTTGGTAGCCTGATGTTGAAGAGACCACCAAAGCCAAATTGAGGCGAGGCAAAACTTTATTCACTATTCACGGCTGGACCAAACCTGAACTCCAGGTGGTAAGGAGCAGAGAATGGCCCTGAACAAAGGATACATTGAGATTATATAGGCATACATAGGAATCTGTGAGAGCCAATTACATTGTAACACGCCAATCACCAGTTTTGATGGGAACCTATCACGTTTGTTCTTTGCTCTTCTAAATGACCATAGTGGGAAAAGAAGAACCAATCACAGTGGGACAGTGACTAAGCAATTTTCTGTGGGCGTGGCCTTGATCAGACCACAGAAAAGGGGCGGGGGAACAGCAAAACATTCAGTAAGTTAACCCATCACATTCCAGAAGTATAAGGTGTTACATTCTATAAGCTAGCCTATGTTGTACCCAGGTTTTAATATCGCCCCAAAAAACCAGAGATTACCTGGGAGACCGAATCACGCATGCAAAAGCAAAGGGCTTTATTAGGAATTTAGGCCCAGCCAGCCTAAACTCGGGCTCACAGACTTCAACACACACTGGATCCACGTGGAGGGAGCCCTGAACATGGCGGGGCGGGGCCTTTTATGAATTTGGGAAGGGGGAGTTACAGGAAATTGGGACACAGGTACAGGGGTCCAATCATTATAGCATCACATCATTGACAGTAACTTTAACCAATTACAGAATGGACCCAGAACCCTCAGGTAGGGCGTGACTAGTCTTAACCTCCATCTTTAGGCCCACCCCCAGAAATGTTAATGGTGTTAGCTGGCCTTCAAGATCAGAGGGGAAACCTGAATCAGACCTGCATCCTTACACCTACAACATGCAGCCAGATTTATGAACAAATGAATTAATCCAGGATGTCCCAGTCTTTGATGTGACCTGAAGATTCAGAAGCAGATTCGTCAGGTTTAGGGTAGGACTGAGATTCTGCATTTTTAGTGAGTTCCTGAGTGATGTCAATGCTGTTGGGTTTCAGACCATACTACAAATAACAAGGATCTAAAGTAAAGATCTCAAGCAGCCCACGGACAGTTTTGTGGGTTTTTTTTATTTTTTTGGTTGGTCTATTGCATATTTAAAAACAAATTGAGTCAACATTTCGAAATTGAAAGATTTTTCATAAAAATTCATATTTCTGATTTCTCATGAAAAAGCAAATGATCTCATGATACCAGCTCTGCATTTCCACATAGATTAGCACTGAAGAGCCACTGCCCCTGGTAAGAGGGTGCAAGTGATTCACCAAGGAAGGCTTTGAAGTGCTTTTCCCTGTGTTTGTTTATGAATAGGATAAATGTATCTTTTCCCACAGACTGGCATATCTATATACAACACACACGTGCACATGTGCATGCTCAGCAAAAGCCATAAAGGCAAAAGCCAAGTAATGAAATGGGGAAAGGTGAAAGGAGAGGAAAAGAAAAATAATTTCTTAAAACTTCAGTGTGTTCATTAGTAAGGACCCTGACTGGTTCATCAGAAGCCTACTGGAGCTCTTCAAGGGGAGAAAATAAGTGAGGGGGAGTTTACTATATACGGTGGTTCATGGATCCATGATGCAGCTGGGGTTCAGAAAAGAATAAACTCAAGGACATGGATGTCATCAAGGCGGAGCTTCGCTTTGACTTCATCTTGTGTCCCCTCTGCACATCTTCCTTTATTCCATGTGCTTGTTTCCTCTGTTCTGTAGGTCCCCTGGCATAAGACATGGCCACCAACAATACTGGGTTTACATGCTGAGGATCTTGCTACGAGTCCCACTCCATGTTCCCGAGGAAGGGATTATGAGCGGGTCAGCATGGAGGATGACCCTAGAGGCTTCTGCTACTCTAAGGAAACGTACTCCAATTGAGCAAGAAGTTGAAACCTCCCAACCAGAGAGGGAGAATGAGGGAGAATGCTCTGGAAGTCTAAAGTGACCCAGCCCAACCTAGAGGCAGGGGACAGACATGAAGGTCTTGTTGCAGGGTGATGTCCAAAAGACCACCAAACGCCGGGTAGAAGCGAAGCATGATGTTATTTACAGCCGGGCCAAACCTGATCCCCTGATCTTAAGGAGAAAAGTGCAGAGAATGGCCTCGAACAAAGTGGCAGTGAGATTATATGGACAGAACACGTCATTATTTAGTTAACCAATTACAATCCACAGCATTCCATGGTAGCCAGTTACATTGTGATACACAAACACCAGCTTTGGCGGGAACTCACCACCTCAAGGTTCTTTGTCCCTTTAAAATGACCAATCATAGTTAGACATCTTAAATTTCGAGAGACGTGACTAGGTGATTTCTCACCAGTTAACTCTGTCTTTGCCAGGTCTTAGCAAAGGGGTGAGGTTGTTTAACAGAATCTAAGTTATCTGCTTAGAAAGCAGGTGAAGTTACAGAAGCGAGTTGAGGCCATTAGCACCTTCTGATAACTAACAGGGAGCTATATAGACTTTTATCTCAACGTTTCAGCAGTTACCAGGCAGCTAGTCAAAACAGTGAACGGGAGATGGATTCACAAAGCTATTTACAGAAGCCAAAACAGCCGGTTAATGATTTTCCATTTTACTCAGGCTTGTTAACCTACAACTGTCTATGGACTCCTTCACACATGAGGCATCTTTGGCCTTTACAGGAGGAGGGCCAACTGTGGGGTTAACTGTAGTAATAACAATAATACCTGAGGGCGAAGCAAGGGGAACAGGTACCAGCTTCACTGATTTCGCCCCTCTCCAAAATACAATGCAAAGCATGAGAATGACCTAAAGATGTCATTTCCTGACAACCCACTACAGGCAAACTTTCGTATTAGGAGTGTGACTGTGTGAATAGCATTAAGTAAATGACCCACAGAAATCATCTCCAGAAACGAATTTAAGGGAACTCAGCGAAAAGTACACAAGGCAGAGGTGCTCCTGCTGAATTTCACAAGGTGAGGAAACCAGGTGAAATGTGAAAATGGGAAAACAGAAGAGAAAAGTGTTAATAAGCCAGGTTACTGAGGAATCTGAAACGTGGTTCATAAGTGTGCGTTTACTTCTCTATAATGAGATCTGGGATTATCTGTAAAAACATTTAGCTCTGATTGTTTTAAAGAGAAGAGATAAAATGTTGAATGTGTGGCACCCTGGAGTGTGCCATTTTTCCTTATTTCAAATGATAATCCTAATGAAACACCTATAATGTGAAAGAGATCAAGTCGTATAGCTTCCCATCAGAGAGTGCAATTGAGAACAAAGGCACAGATGTTGTATATTCAAATGATGAGGTGAGAGCAGATTTGAGGATAGAAGGAACTAAAGTACCTCATATTAAGACTATCTGAATACTCCCACCTGGTCTAGGACTCACCTGGCTGACTTTGATCAAGATGTTTCATAATGCATAGGGCCAAGTGCTGAGTCTCTCTTCTAAGTTAAAAGATACCCAAGGCTCTTTCTTGAGATCTGAAAAAATGTGATTGTACTAATAATTATAATGAGTCATTGGGCCAAGACCAGGTGTCCCAGGATGTTGCATTACAAGGCTGAGAGAATGCACATCCATATGTAAGGAGGAAATCTTTCAATCCCATTTGTCCTGGGGTAAAATCTTCAGTTAAGTTTGTCCGGGGTCCTAAAGCTTATCTGTTGGTCTTTGGCTGTATTAAATCTATAGGTACTGGCCGTTCTTTCTGGAAAACTAAAAGTGGTACCTTCTCCCAAATAATCTCAGGTTAGGTTTGATTCCTTCAAAAGTCTAGATGGATGTGGAAATGTTTTCCTGGCTCCTTTTTCCTTCTCCCCTTCCTTCCCTTCCTTTCCTTAGAATCGGCCCTTGTAACACTGTGTTCAAATAAATTCGAGTGGTACCAGAACAAGAATTCATTTTCACTGAGAGATGGCTTCTTTCCACAAGGAAGGCTATGCAGACAACTAAATCCTGCTTGGCGAGGTCTCTGCAATGAGAACAGGAAGAAGTCTACCTGCCTCTTATTATCTGTGCTGGCACAGCTGCCTCTCTTCCCTGAGCCAGTGAGTGGGACTTGGCTCTATTGGGCTTAAACACTCCCTTTTAGAAAAGGACAAACTGCCCTTTCGTTTACGCTGATTACACTAAAATTTGCACCAAATACTTTCTGGCTGTTCCAAGCAGGCAAATTCCAGCAACCTCCAATTTCTGCCTTCACATGTAGTGATTTTTAAGAGTCTTTCATGGCATAGGAAACATCTACCTTTTCTTGATAGGAAATAGGTCTTTATATACTTCTGAAGAAATCAACTGATGGAGACACAGTTTGAATCACTCTCTTCATTAGTGACTTCTTAAATTGCCCATAAACTCAGGATCCTTGTGACTCCTGAAGTAGTGAAAGCTTTCAAAAATGGACCTAAAAATATTTCTTTTTGTGCTTTGTACGCTTCATCTAAAGAAAAGAATAAGGAAATGACTAACCACAAAGAGAAAAAAAGAATAGAGGAAAACCAGGAAAATGAGGGGAGTGACAGATTATCTACAAATAGATATGGATGGATTGACGTTGTGCAATAAGAAAAAACAGTAAGTGTATGGTGGGGGAAATTCTGATAAATGCTCAGTAAATTGATGAGCTGGGAGGCGGAGATGCAAGTGAAGTGAAAATTTCCAGAAGTCTTAAAATGAGTTGAGTATGAAATAGACTATGAAGAGGAGGGAGTGAGGGTATGAAGTAAAAGCAGAGCAAAGATCTCATGTCACTATTGTCATGTAGAAACCATGTGCGCCATGGGTCCCCTAAAATGGTTCAGTTAAAATTAAAGTGGAATTTAAGGGGTAAAACACTAAATAGGATACAGCAGGAATATTATATAATGATAAAATCAGATGTGCTTGCACCAAAAAGAACAGTAACTAAATGCAGATAGTCAGGAAGAACTGAAGAGAATTTAATTCAAGTAGGTACTCAACCATCTCTGTCAAAATCCTAAAAGTAGTTTTATTTTATCTTTTTGTTTGTTTATTTGTTTGTTCTGCAAAGGAGAGAGAGCGCATGAGCAGAGGAGGAGTAGAGAGAGAGGATCCCAAGCAGACTCTGCACTGTCAGTGCAGAGCCTGACGTAGGGCTCAAAGTCACAAACTGCGAGATCATGACCTCGCAAAATCAAGAATTGGCCACGTAACTGGCAGAGCCACCCAGGTGCCCCCATAATGATAGTTTTAGATAAAAGAAGCACTGTACACGTAGTCTAGAGGGTTTCCCTATACCCCATATTCAGTTTCTCCTATTAACATCTTACAGTATTACGGTACATTTGTCACCATTAATTTATCAATATATTTTACAATTTTTAACTGAAGTATAATTGACATATAATGTTATATTAGTTTCATATGTACAACAAAGTGACCCAACATTTGAGTATGTTGCAAACTGATTACCACAATAAGTGTAGTCACCATCTGTAACCACACAAAATTAATACAATATTACTGTCTGTATTCCCCATGCCTTACATTATGTACCCATGACCTGATTTATTTTATAACTGGAAGTTGTACCTCTTCGTCTCCTTCATCCATTTGCTTCTCCCTGCACCCCCTTCCCCTCGGCAATGATCAATCTGTTCTCTGTATCTATAAGTCTAGGTTTTGTATTGTGTTTATTTTGTTTTTAGATTGCACTTAGTGGAATCATCTGGTATTTGCCTTTCTCTGTCTGACTTATTTCGCTTCGCATAATATCCTCAAGATTCATCAAGTTTGTCACAAATGGCAAGATTTTGTTACTTTTTATGACTGAGTAGTATTCCATTATATTTATATGTATACCGCATCTTCTTTATCCATTCATCTACTGATGACTACTTAGGTTGTTTTAATATCTTGGCTATTGTAAACAATGCTGCAATGAACATACAGGTGCATGTATCTTTTTAAATTCAGATTTTGAGTTCCTTTGGGTAAACATCCAAAAATGGAATTGCTGAATCATATGATAGTTTTAGTTGTAATTTTTTGAGAGACCTCCATAATGTTTTCCATAGTGATTTCACCAATTTACATTCCTACTAACAGTACAGAAGACTTCTCTTTTCTGTTCATTTTTCCAAACACTTGTTATTCCCTGACTTTTTCTAATTTAATTTTTATATTCATTTTTTAATAAAAATTGTTTAAAAATTTTTTTTGAGGGAGAGTGAGTGAGAGACAGAGAAAGAGAGAGCAAGTAGGGGAGGAACAGAGAGAGGGAGACACAGGTCCAAAGCAGGCTCCCGGCTCTGTGCTGAGAGCTCAGAGCCGGACACGGAACTCAAACTCATGAACTGGGAGACCATGACCTGAGCTGAAGTTGGATGCTTAACCAACTGAGCCACCCAGGCGCCCCTTTGTATTTATTTTTAATAAAAGTAAAGTTGACATACAATATTGTATGAGTTTCAGGTGTACAACATAGTGATTTGACAATTATATACATTTGAAAATGCCAAAAATAATTGCAGTTACTTTCTGTCACCATACAAAACTATTACAATATTATTGTCTATATTCTCTATGCTGTACTTCTCATCCCTGTGATGTATTTATTTTATAACAGGAAGTTTGTACCTCTAATCCCCTTCATCTATTTCTCTTATCCCTCTCCTCTTCCCCTCTGGCAACTATCAGTTTGATTTTTGTATTTATGAATGTTTCTCTTTTGTTTGTTCATTTTTTTAGACTCTACATATAGGTTAGATCGTATAGTATTTGTCTTTGTCTTATTTTACTTATCATAATGCAATCTAGGTTCATCCATGTTATTGTAAATGGCAAGATTTCATTCCTTTTTATGGCTGAGTAATATTCCACTGTACATATATACCACTTCTTCTCTATCCATTCATCCATCAATGGGTGGCTTTCATATCTTAGCTATTATAAATAATGCTGCAATAAACAAAGGGGTACATATATCTTTTCAAGTTAGTGTTTTTCTCTTCTTCAGATAAATCCTGGGAAGCAAAATTTCTATTTTTAATCTTTTGAGGAAACTCCATACTGTTTTGCACAGTGGTTGCACCAATTTGCATTCCTGTCAACAGTGCATGGGGGTCCATTTTCCTCATATCTCTGCCAACACTTGGCATTTCTTATTTATTTGATACTAGCCATTGTGACAGGTTTGAGGTAATATCTCATCGTGTTTTTGATTTGCACTTCCCTGATGATTAGTGATGCTGAAAATCTTTTTATGTGTCTGTTGGTCACCTTCTTTGAAAAAACATATCTTCAGTTCTTTGCCCATTTTTTAGTCAGATGATGATGGTGATGATTTTTGATGCTAAATTTTATGAATTCTTTACGTATTTTGGATATTAACCTTTTATTGGATATATCATTTGCAATTCTTTTCTTCCATCCAGTAGGTGTCTTTTCATTTTGATGATGGCTTCCTTCACTATGCAAAATCTTTTTAGTTTGATGTAGTCACAATTGCTTATTTTTGCTTTTGTTTCCCTTGTCCGGGGAGATAGATCCAGAAAAATATTGCCAAGGTTGATGTCCAAGAGTTTACTGTCTATGTTTTCTTTTAGAAATGTTATGGTTTCAGGACTTACATTTAGGTCTTTAATCCATTTTGGGCTTATTTTTGCATTTGGTGTACAAAGGTGTCCAATTTCATTCTTTTGCACATAATTGTCTGTTGGGGCCCAGTAGGCAAAAATAACCCTCAAACAATATTTGGCCTCCTGGGCCGCACATGTAGCTTCTGTTCATCCTATGATTTTCTCATTGCTTTGTAAAGAGACATATACTTTTAGGCTTTGAATCAACTTGGTTCAGTCAGTGGCTCCAGCCCTCCCCTTGCTTTGCTTTCTATCTCTTTGTTTGGTGTTGGGCATTAACACAAACCTCTGCCAAAAAATTTGCTTATTAAAGGATAAGCATCTTGCCCATGCATAACTGATGAAGGGCCTTAAGGAATGTGAACCTCCTCATAGAATTCTTCAGGCTCATCTTCCGCTTGGAGCCTGACCATTATTAGGGAATCCCTCTCTTGTAATGACTTGATTGTTCCTTTTATTTACTACTGTCCTGATAAAAATGACCTTTTCCGGAGCATGTCTTTATTTCAAAAATCTTGAACTATGTAATCATTAAAGAAATTATGTCATCACCCATGGTATGTAAGACCCTGGCCATCTAAGTAAAGTGTGGCTTTTCCAACCACCATCCACGTTGTCTGTCTCGTCTGTCTTGTCTGTCTTGTTCATCTTGTCCGTCTTCTTTTCTAGAGATATTGCGCTGACACCAACCCCCTACTTGGAACCTTTCGACTGGGGTGCGTGGGCTGGTCCCCCGCAGTTGTCCAGTTTTCCGAGCATCATTCGCTGAAGAGACTGTCCTTTCCCCATTATATATTTTTGCCTCCTCTGTTGTAAACCATTTATGAATTGGTTTTTTTCTGAGCTCTGTATTCTGTTTTATTGATCTATATCTGTTTTTATGCAATACCATACTGCTTTGATTGCTATAGCTTTGTAGTATAGTTGTAATCAGGGAGCATGATACCTCCAGCTTTGTTCTTTTTTCTCAAGATGACTTTGGCCACATCAGGTCTTGTGGTTCCAAACAGATGTTAGGATTTTTTTGCTCTAGTTCTGTGAACAACGCTATTGGAATTTTGATAGGAATTGCACTGAATCTACACATTGCTTGGGTTAGCAAGGAAATTTTTACAATTTGGTTTGCTAATATTTTGTTGAGGATTTTTGCATCTGTGTTCATCAGGCATACTGGCTGATTTTCTTTTTGTGTGTGTAATAGTTTGGGACCAGGAGTGCTGGACTTGTAAAATGAGGTGAGAAGCGCTCCTCCACTTCAGTTTTTTGGAAGTGCTTGAGAAGACTAGTTATTAAATCTTGTACATTTGGTAGAATTCACCACTAAAGCCATCTGGTTCTGGATTTTTTGTTGTTGAGGGTTTGGTTTTTTTAACTTTTTAATTCAGTCTCCTTGTTAGCAATCAGTTTATTCAAATAAATTTTATTCATGGTTCATTCATGGAAGATTGTGTTTCTAGAAATTTTTCTGTTTCTCCTAGGTTTATAATTTACTGGCATATTATTGTTCATAGTAGTCACTTTTAACCCTTTGCACTTATTTGGTTTCAGGTGTAACTTCTCTTTCATTTTTTATTTTATTTTTACCTTCTCTCTTTTTTTCTTGATAAGTCTAGCTTACAGGTTATCAATTTTATTTACCTTTTCAAAGAATCAGCTCTCAGTTTCATTGATTTTTTTCTATTGTCTTTTTAGTCTCTATTTCATTTATTTCCATTCTGATTTTTAGTATTTCCTTCCTTCTACTAATTTTGGGTTTCATTTGTTTTTCTTTTTCTAGTTTGTTTAGGTGTAAAGTTAAATTGTTTATTTGATTTCTTGTTCATTGATGTAGACCTGTATCATTATGAAATTGCTTCTGAGGACTGCCTTTGATGGGGCGCCTGTGTGACTTAGTCACTTAGGCATCTGACCTTGATGTGGGCTTGGGTCATGATCTTGTAGTTTGTGAGGTTGAGCCTTGTGCCCTGTCAGTGCAGAGCCTGCTTGGGATTCTCTCTCTCTCTTTCCCTCTTACCTCTCTCTCTGCCTCTCCCCCACATACTCTCTCTCTCAAAATAAATAAGTTTTTAAAAACTGCCTTCACTGTATCCCATAGATTTTGGTTTGTTGTATTTCTGTTTTCATTTGTCTCTACATATTTTCTGATTGCTTCTTTGATTTATTCAATGACCCACTGGTTGTTCAGTAGCATGTTGTTAAATCTCCAATTTTTTTTTGAGTTCATTTTTTTTTGTAATTGATCTCTAGTTTCATATCATTGTAGACAGAACATTTTTAAATAAAATTTCAATCTTCTTGAATTTACTGAGGCTTGTTTTATGGCCTCATATATGATCTATCCTGGAGAATGCTGCATATGCACTTGAGAAGAATGTGTATTCTGATGTTTTGGATGGAATGTTCAATGTAATTCAATTATGTCCATCTGGCTTACTGTGTCACTTAAGGTGGATATTTCCTTATTGACTTTCTGTCTGGATGATATATCCATTAACGTAGGTGTGTATTAAAGTCTCCTACTATTATTGTATCACTGTCAATTTCTCCTTTTAGGTCTGTTAATATCTGCCTTATATATTTTGGTGCTCTTATCTTGGGTGCTTACATATTTACAAAATGTTATGTCCTCTTGCTGGATTGATCCCTTTACCATAATGGAATGCCCTTCTTTGTCTTATATTACAGTCTTTGCTTTAAAGTCTATTTTATCTAATATCAGTATAGCTCTACCTGGATCCCATCCAGGACACCAGATTATATTTATTCATCACGTGTCTTTAGGCTTCTCTTAGCTATGGCAGTTTCTCATGATTTCCTTGTTTTCAATGACTCAGACCATTGTTTGTTTACTTGTTTTGTTTTGGTAACAGCTTTACTGAGATATCATTTATATGCCAACAATTATATACCATTTGAGGTGTACAATTCAATATTTTTCAAGGGAGCTTCAGGGGAGACAAGATGTATACATAGGATATCTACAGTTGTGTAACTGCTGTGAAGAGTTGTGAAACTGTTACTAAAATCAATCATCACACTTAAATATCCCTAAAAATAAACAGTGTTCCTTTTTAGCCCTCCCAGCTTGCCCCCCCACCCCCGCCCCAACAAACTTCCTATGCCTTCAGCCCCATGCAACCGTCAATCTGCTTTTTGTCTCTATGGATTTGTCTAATCTGGACATTTCACAAAGATGGAATATAATATGTGATCTTACTTAGCAAAATGCTTTCAAGATTCACGTATGTTTTATATCAGCACTTCATTCCTTTTTATAGCCAAATAACAATCCATTGTCTGTATTTGCCACATTTTATTTATCCAAACATCAGTTGATGGACATTGGGGTGGTTTCTATTTCATGAGTATTACGAATACTGCTACTAATTTCCTTCAATATTGGATAGTTTTCAGTGTACAAGTTTTGCATATTTTTGTTAAAGTATTTCTAAGCATCTCATTCGTTTTTATGCTATTATAAATGGAATTGTTTTTCTTAATGTCAGTTTCAATTGTTCATTGAAAGTACAGTTGACTCTTGAATCATGTGGGAGTTAGGTATGCTAATCCTGCCACCCACAGCCAAAAATCCATGTATACATTTTGACTCCCTCAAAAATTAACTACTAATAGCCTACTGTTGACTGGAAGCCCTACCAATGACATAAATAGCCAATTAGCACATATTTTATATATGTATCATATGCCATATTCTTATAATAAATTAAGCTTGAGAAAATAAAATATTATTAAGAAAATCATAAGGAAGAGAAAATACATTTACAGCACTATATTGTATTTATAAAAAAAGAAACCTAAATATAAGTGGACCCATGCCATTCAAACTTATGTTGTTCAAGGGTCGACTGTATACAGAAATACAATTATTTTTGCATATTAATCTTATATCTTGCAACCCTGCTGGACACATTTATTAACTCTATTAGTTTTTGTGTGCATGGATTTTTTATAGAGTTTTCTATAATATCATATTATCTGTGTGTAGAGATAGTTTTACTTCTTTTACAACCTGAATGCCTTGTATTTCTTTTTCTGGACTAGTTGCTCTGGCTAGAACCTCTACTACAATGTTGATTAGAAGTGGTCAGAGCAGGCATCCATATTTTGTTCCTGATCTTTGGGAAAGCATTCACTCTCTCACCACTAAGTATTATGTTGGCTATGTGTTTTTCATAGATACTCTTTGAAAGGTTGAGGAAGGTCTCTTCCTAGTTAATCATGAAAGAATGTTGAATTTTCTCAATGTTTTTCTGCATCTATTAAGTTGACTACGTAGTTTAAAAAAAAGTATTCTACTGATATGGTGTGTCATATTGATTATGTTATGTTCATATGTTGAGCCAATCTTAGATTCCTGGGATAAAAATTTACTTGTTCATGATGTATAACCCTTTCTGTATGCTGAAGAATTATGTTTGCTAGTACTTTGTTGAGGATTTTTGCATCTATGTTCATGTAGTTTTCTTTTATAATGATATCTGTCTGGTTTTGGTATCCAAGTAATCAATATTCCTTCCTTTCCTATTTTTTAAAGGAGTTTGAGGAGGATTAGTATTAAATATTCTTTAAATGTTTAGTAGAATTCACCCAGTGAAGTGATCTGATTCTGAGGTTTTTTTTGTGTGTGTGGGAAGTACTTTGATTAGTAACTTAAAGTCTTTAACTTATTATTCAGAATTTCTATTTCTTCTTGAGCCAGTTTTTAAATTGTCACTTTCTAGAAGTATGTCCACTTCACCTAATTTATATTATTTGTTGGTATAAATTGTTCATGGTATTCCATTATCATCCTTTTTATTTCTGTAAGGCTTGGTAGTAATGTGCTCTCTTCCACTCCTAACTTTAATAATTTGAAACTTATTTAAAAAGATATATATTCTTGAGTTATTTTCTTAGTAGTTTACCTGAAAATTACCATGAACAGTTTTAACTGATAACAATCTAACTTGGATATCAACTTAATTTAAATGTATATAAAACTTGCCTCCTCTATGAGCTCTGTTCCCCAACTCCTTTGTGCTGTTATTGTCACAAATTACATCTTTGTACAATGTGTGCCTATAAACCTAGATTTATAATTCTTTCTTTATGTATTTTTTTAAAATAGGACAAGAAAAAAGGAGTCACAAATAAAAATACATTTATAATGCCGTTTAAACTTAACTATGTTGTAACTTTACTGGTGCTCTTTATTTCTTTATATGGACTCAAGTACTGCCTAATGCCCATTCATTTTAACCTGAAGGACTCGCTTCAGTATTTCTTGTAGAGCAATTCTGCAAGTTGTAAAATCCCAGCTTACCTGGAAATGTAAAAATTTCCCTTTCATTATTTTGAGGAATAATTTTCCTGAATATAGAATTCTTGGCTGACAGGTTTTTTTGTTCTAGCACTTTCAACATGTTATGCCATTGTCTTCTAGCTTCTAGGGTTTCTGATGAGAAATCTACTATTAATCTTATTGAGAACCACTTTTTATGAATAATGACTTTCCGTTTTACATATTCTCTTTTTATCTTTGGCTTTCAAATGTTGATTATGATGTTTAGATGTGGATCTCTTTACATATATTTTACTTGGAGTTTATTGAGCTACTTTGATGTATAGATTCATTTCTTTCACCAATATTTGATAAGTTTCCACCAATTATTTATTTAAATATTTTTTCTGCCCTTTTCTCTTACTTTCTTTTCCCTCTTTCTGGGATTTGTATTATTCTTGTGATGGTATGCTTGCTGGTGTCATTAAAGACCCTTACATATCCTTGAGATTCTGTTTATTTTGCTTCATTTTAAAAACATTTTTTTTCAGACTGAATAAACTCAGTTGATCTTTGTCCATGTCCACTGATTCTTTTTCTTCCTTATATCTGCATTATATCTTATATTGAGCCCATCTAGTGACCTTTTAATTTCAGCTAGTAGACTTTAATCCAGCATTTCTATTTCATTCCTTTCTATAGCTTCTATTTTTTTATTGATATTTTCTAGTTGTTCTCCTGATTCCTTAAATGCCCAGAACCTGTAATCTATGTGTGTTTGCCAAGGGGTTCTGTGTACATGCTTGGGAATGTCTTCAACACTCAGCCAGGTGAGTTCCAACTTTGTCTCCGTCTTCACTTGCTGCTTACACTTGCCTCAAAGTCAAGCAGTGGTGAGAATTTAGGACTTTCCTCAAGTTTGGTATTGTCTGAACAGGTATATAACCCTAAATTTGTGCATGACATTTTAGCCCCTATGGACATCTTATTCCTCAGCTTTTTCTTTCAAACATTTTGATTAGTCTATAGTTTGCTCCAACTAGTATTAATTGCCTCAGGTAGCCAACATTTTAATATGTTTGACAAATGTCTTCCAAGGAGAATGTTTTAGCACTTGGGTGCTAAAAGCACTTGATTTTAGATTTTAGTGACATCAAATAAAGACAAGCATTTGGAGTGAGGTCTTCTAAAGGGAGCCACCAAATTGATCAGATAACTCCTTTTTGGTCACGAGCCTTAGAGATAGAGTTCCGGCCCCATTTTGCTCCCTCTTATATTAGGAATACAGGCAATTATTTTTCATGGCTTCCACAGTGCTGAAGAGTGGGAAATGGGAAGTTAAAATGCCACAAAACTTGCTGCTATTGCTGAGATTATGTTTGATTTTTTTGTTTTCTTTGCTTTTTTGTTTTGTTTTGTTTTGTTTTCTAAATGCTCTCAAAATTATAGCAAGAGCTCCCTAAGTTTCCAGAGTTTTAAGAAAGCTGATTCTGACCATTTTTTTTTGCCAGTTTCTCCCCATGGCTTTTATGGAGAGAGAATTTTTTTGTTGATATCTCAATCTTGACAGTTTTGAGTACAAGTCAGATATTTTGAAAAAGGGTCCTTTTAGTGGGATTTGCTTGATTTTTTTTTCTCTCATGATTAGATTGGAATTATGGTTCTCAAGGAGAAATATCACAGAGGCAAAGTGCGATTTCCTGTTAGATCATGACAAGGGGAGATATTATC
Source organism: Suricata suricatta (assembly GCF_006229205.1). NCBI lineage: Eukaryota > Metazoa > Chordata > Mammalia > Carnivora > Herpestidae > Suricata > Suricata suricatta. The sequence continues at coordinate 34,331,039 of NC_043715.1, read as the reverse complement.
AAGGCACCTGGGTGGCTCAGTTAAGCATTCGACTTCAACGACTTCAACTCATGTCATGATCTCATGGTTTGTGGGGTCAGGCCCTGTGTCAGGTTCTGTGCTGACAGCTCAGATCATGGAACCTGCTTCAGATTGTGTGTCTCCCTTTCTCTCTGCTCTTCCCCCACTCATGCCCTGTCTCTCAAAAATAAATAAATGTTAAACATTTTTTAAAAATAAAGGGGGCATAATATCAGAGTGATTTAGCATGTAGATGTCAACTTTGGTCACCTGGAAAATGTAGTGTTTGTCATGTTTCATGTAAAGTTATTTCCCCACTCCTCCTTCCATACTGTACTCTGTGGAAGAAAGTCATCATGCACAACCCACACTCAAGAAGTGGGTATTATTTTCCATGTCCCTTAGAGTAGAGTTCTTACATAAATTATTTGGAATTTTGCATGGGAGACTTGTCTATTCTTTCCCCAATTATTTATCCAATCATTTATTTATATTAGTATAGACTCATGAAACTTTATTATATATTTTAGGTTTTAACTTCTTACTATTTATTTTGTTCCTCAAATTTGTTCTAGCTTTGGGCATTGGATATTCTTTCAGTTGGCATCAGTCTCCTAGTGAGAAAGATTTTTTTTCTGAGAAAGATTAAAAAAATCATATAGTGGAACTTGATCACACTCAAACTTGATTTGATAACTATAGATAGAACTTTATATCTTTCAAAGCAAAATGGAATTTTTCTATGTTCATGTACATATTTTTAAAAATGGACTTGGCCATGAAAAAAACCTTAACATTTTCTGAACATATTCTCTAATTATATCCCAATAAATGTGGAAATAATAATTGAAAGGGTGATTTAAAACTTACAAAGCACATTTTTAGAAAATCTTGAATCAGAGAAAATATTTTAAAAATCAATAATAAAATAAAACAACTCAATACAATAGAATTCTCTAGAGCTTTTTAAAAATTTTTTCTCTCTCCTAGAGCTTTAAATGTCTTAATTTTTAAAGAAGAAAGGCAAATCTATTAAAGTAACAAAATGTCATCATATAGTTATAAAAATATATAAACTTGGTAACTAAGACGAGGGAATTAATAGAGATAAAGACTGAAACAATGGAACAGGGAAAAAGAAAATATATATAAACCTAGAAAGTAGTTACTTTGGGGGGGAAAACACACGTAAAGCAGAAACATTTACAAACATAAATAAGATGGAAAAGAGAGCAAAAATAAGATTCGGAATGAGTAAGGAGGCTATTGCATTTAAAACGTATAGAAGAGAGGTGCCTGGGTGGCTCAGTCAGTTACGTACCGGCCCATCTCCTGATTTCAGCTCAGGTCATAACCTCATGGTTTGTGGGATTGAGCCCTGCATCAGCCTCTGCATTAACAGCGTGAAGCCTCCTTGGAATTCTCTTTCTCTCTCTGCTTCTTCCCCACTCGCATGTGTTTTCTCTCTCAAAACAAAAAAATATAATAAAATTTACAAAAGAAAGGTTCCTGCAACTCTATGACATCCAAATTTAAGACCTAAAGGAAATAGATCATTCCTAACAAAGTAGATATCACTAAATTTTACTCAGAAATTGGAAAACTTGAATAAGCTAATGACCATAGGAAAAATTAGACTTTTATTCAAGTTCCATCATTGGAAAAATGTGAATCTCCTATATATTTACTTTATGAAAACAGCATAATTTTAACACTTACTAATGATAATTCTCATATAAAATATGCCAACAGCCAATTTTGCTTATGACTGTAGAACCATTTCTGTATTCTATTTGCTATATTTAAAGCTTTTTTTGCATCAAAACAATAAGTCTAAGTATGTATGATTTACTCCAGGAGTGGAGGTCAATATTCTAATCTATCAATGTAGTCCATTATGATAATACAGTAAAGGAAAAGCTTTATTATAGCAGTAGACACAGAAAAGATATTTGATAAAATTCAGTAGCTATTAAAATTGTGAGTAAAATAGCAATAAAAGGAATCTACTTGAATTATGACTATAAATCATGGTTCAAATATAACCAACAGTAAAAATGAACTTAATAGCAAATAAACTGATTTCATTTGATCTAACAGTAGATAAGGGATACTGCTCTGGCTAGTATTTAGTATTGAGTTTCCAAAAACTGTAACAATATAAAACATGAAATAAAATTGAAAAGGGGAAGGTGGAAAAAACAATGCTTTTCTTAATGGTATCTATAAATTTTGAAAATCAAAAGGTTGGGGTATTTTGGGGTTTTTTTTTGTTTTTTTATAAAGCTGCTGGAATTTTACTTTTTTGTGTTGTGTTTTTTTGTTTTTACTTAAGTTCCAGCAAGTTAACATACAGTGTAATATTAGTTTCAGGTGTACAATTCAGTGATTCAACACTTCTATACAGCACCCGGTGCTCATCACAACAAGTACATTCATCAATCCCCATCACCTGTTTAACCCATTCCCCCACCCATCTCTCCTCTGGTAACTGTTTGTTCTCTTTAGTTAAGAGTCTGTGTTTTTGTTTGCCTCTCTTTTTTTCCCCATGATCATTTGTTTTGTCTCTTAAATTTTACATGAGTGAAATCATATGGTATTTGTCTTTCTCTGACTTATTTCACTTAGCATTATACTGTGGCGCTATCCACATCATTGGAAATGACAAAATTTTTATTCTTTTTTATGGTTATATATATATGTATATATATATGATAGACATATAGATATAAAGATATATCACACCATCTTTATCCATTCATCAGTCAATAGACATTTGGTTAAGTGACTGTATATAAATAATATAAAAATGAATTAAATTATTATTGAAAGCAGTACATAGAAATGTGAAAACATTTTTTATAAATAAATGACAGATAATACAGTGTTTAGAATACGTTTAAAAGAAAGGAACTGGACTCATTTGAAGATAATTATAAAATCTTACTGATAATGGAAAAGTCTTTCCAAGAAACTAATTCCTGAATATAAAGACTTATTGTTAGTGTTGGTTTATTCCAATTGAATGTAGAAATTTCATGCAGTTTCAGTTAGTTATACAAATATTTTTAAAAATATGGGTGAGTAATTCTAGAAAATATATAGAAAAATAAATACTTAGGAATGCCCTAGAAAACCCCAAAGAATGACCATGAAGGAGAATTTGCTTTTTGGTATTATGCCACAAAGTCACTGTATTTAAATCAATGTGATACTTGTATGAGAAGGGACATATCAGGGAAATTGAAAAAAATAATTTTAAATATTAAACATTTTAAACATTAAAAATAAATACCAATGATTGAGAATTTAATGTATGACAAAAATGATAGCCTCTATGGGAAAAAGTGGGTTATCTTATCTGATACCATATCCAATGTTAAATTTGTCACAGGTTAAAAAAAACAGGTTGCCATGGACTAGGGCCATACTGGGTAACCTGTCCACACTCCTCTGCAGGAAAAAATTGCAAAAGATGTACTTAATACAGAAAGTAATTACCTGAAAGTGTGAGAGGGTGAAGAGAAGCTGATAGATTCTAGTGGGAAGTGCACATTTTCTTGGGGTGAGGAAAATGAGAAGCTCCCCACAGTCTTATCTGTGGTTCCACATGCTGTTGCACACAGCAGCTGTGGGGGTACATGTGGGAAAACTTGTCTTCTTTCAAGAACCAGAAGGTTGAAGCTGGAATCCTGTGAGGACCAAAGAGAGTTGGGGGTGGTGATGTGCCCACATCTCTGGCTCTCTACACATGCAGAAGACTGAGAGCAGCTCAGGTAAAGACAAAGATCTGAGCTAAGACTACAGTCACTGCTCAAGGGACAGAATTTGAAATTCAAGAACTAAGCTAGAACATTATCTGCTAAAAACACTCATAAGAGTAAAATAACAAGATCCAGAATTTTCACAATTTAATGTTCATAATGTCCAGGATATAATCACAAATTATCTAATATAACTTTTAAAATGGAACATGTTCTCAAGAGAAGAAAAATCACACAAGCATGACATTCAAGATGAACCAGATGCTGCAATAAACAGACAAGATAATTTAAATGACTATTATAACTGTCCTTGATGAAGTAGAGCATATTTTCAGTTAATGGAAATTTTAGCATGGAAAAGGAAATCTCAGGAGAGGAAATAGAAACAGTAAAAAGGAAGCAAATAGACATTCTAGAAAAGAAATATACAACTTCTGAAGTTAAAAATGTATTGGATGGACTTAAAATCCAAATGGATATGACAGAGAGAAATGTGATGAATTTGAAGATAGACTGATAAATATTATCCAAGGAGAAGGACAGAAATAGGGTTGGGAAAAAATGGTTTGACACGTTATTTTGAAATATGTTTCACGTCTCTACTTATGTTCAATCTTCCTCTAGCTTTTTGAACATATGGAATGCAGTTATAATGACTATTTTAATGTCTTTGTCTCCTAACTCTATCATCTGTGTCATTTCTGGTCAACTTGATAGACTTTTGTCCCTACCATGGTTTGCATTTTTTCTTTATTGCATGCTTCATAATTATGTATGGATGTATGTATTTTAATTTATATCCAAATTAGTTAGCATGTAGCGCAACAGTGGTTTCAGGAGCAGATTCCAGTGATGATCCCCTCTGTCTAACACCCAGTGCCCATCCCGACAAGTGTCTTCATGCTCTTTACCCATTTAGCCCATCCCGCCTCCCACAGCCCCTACAGCCCCTACAGCAACCTCTTAGTTATGTCTCCCTTCCTGTTTTTATATTATTTTTGCTTACTTTCCCTTATGTTCATCTGTTTTTTATCTTAAATTCCTCATATGAGTGAAGTCATATGATATTTGTCTTTCTCTCACTGAGTAAGTTCGCTTAGCGTAATACCCTCTGGTCCCATCCATCCAATTGCATCCAGTTGCAAATGGCATGCTTTCATTCTTTTTGATTGCCAGGTAATATTCCAGTGTGTGTGTGTGTGTGTGTGTGTGTGTGTGTGTGTGTGTGTGTGTGTGTACACCACATCTTCTTTATCCATTCATCTGTCAATGGACATTGGGGCTCTTTCTATACTTTGGCTATTGCCGATAACGCTGCTATAAACATTGGGGTGCATGTGGCCCTTCAAAATAGCACAACTGTATCCCTTGGATAAATACCTAGTAGTGCAATTACTGGGTCATAGGGTAGTTCTTTTTTTAATTTTTTGATGAACCTCCATTCTGTTTTCCAGAGTGGTTGTACCAGTTTGCATTTCCACCAGCAATGCAAAAGAGATCCTTTTTCTCCGCATCCTTGCTAACATCTGTTTTTGCCTGTGTTCTTAATTTTAGCCATTCTGACAGGTGTGATTGTGGTTTTAATTTGTATTTCCCTGAAGATGTTGAGATTTTTCATGTGTATGTTAGCCATCTGGTTTTCTTCTTTGGAGAAGTATTTATTCATGTCCTTTGTCCATTTCTCCACTGGATTATTTGTTTTTTGGGTGTTGAGAATCTTTAAGTTCTTTATAGATTTTGGATACTAGCCCTTTATCTGAAATGTCATTTGCAAATATCTTCTCCCATTCCTTTGGTTGTTTTTTAGTTTTCCTGATTGTTTCCTTGCTGTGCAGAAGCTTTTTATTTGGATGAGGTCCCAGTAGTTCGTTTTTGCTTTTGTTTCCCTTGCCTCTGGAGATGTGTTGAGTAAGAAATTGCTGTGGCCAAGGTCAAAGAAGTTTTTGCCTGCTTTCTCTTCTAGGATTTTGATGACTTCCTGTCTTATGTTTAGGTCTTTCATCCATTTTGAGTTTATTTTTGTGTATGGTGTAAGAAAGTGGCTCAGGTTCATTTTTCTGCATGTCACTGTCCAGTTTTCCCAGTACCACTTGCTGAAGAGACTGTCTTCATTACATTGGATATTTTCCCCTGCTTTGTCAAAGATTAGTTGGCCATATGTTTGTGGGTCCATTTCCTGGTTCTCTATTCTGTTCCATTGACCTGAGTGTCTCTTTTTGTGCCAGTACCATCCTGTCTTGATGATTACAGTTTTGTAATATATCTTGAAGTCTGAGATTGTGATGCCTCCAGCTTTGGTTTTCTTTTTCAAAATTGCTTTGGCTATTCGGGGTCTTTTCTTGTTCCATACAAATTTTAGGATTGTTTGTTCTAGCTCTGTGAAGAATGGTGTTATTTTGATAGGAATTGCATTGAATATGTAGATTGTTTTGGGTAGTATGAACATTTTAACAATATTTGTTCTTCCAATCCATGAGCGTGGAATGTTTTCCATTTCTTTGTGTCTTCAATTTCTTTCATAAGTTTTCTATAGTTTTCAGCATACACATCTTTTACCTGTTTGGTTAGGTTTATTCCTAGGTATTTTATGTTTTTTGGTGCAATTGTAAATGGGATTGAGTCCTTGATTTCTCTTTCTGTTGCTTCATTATTGGTGCATAGAAATCAACTAATTTATGTGCATTGATTTTATGTCCTGTGACTTTGCTGAATTTATGGATCAATTCTAGCAGTTTCTTGGTGGAATTTTTGGGGGTTTGCATATAGAATATCATGTCATCTGCAAAGAGTAAAAGTTTGACCTTCTCCTTGCCAATTTGGTTAGGTTTTATCTCTTTGTGTTTGACTGCTGAGGCTCAGACTTCCAATGCTTTGTTTAATAGCAGTGGTCAGAGTGGGCTTCCTTGTCATGTTCCTGACCTTAGGGGGAAAGCTCTCAGTTTTTCCCCATTGAGGATGATATTAGTGTTTGGTCTTTCATATATGGCTTTTATGATCTTGAGGTATGATCTTTTATCCCTACTTTCTTGAGGGTTTACATCCAGAAAACATGTATTTTTGTCAAATGCTTTCTCTGCATCTATTTTTTTTAATTTTTAAAAATGTTTTATTTATTTTTGAGAGAGAGAGCGAGAGAGAGCACGAGAGAGAGAGCATGAGCAGGGGAAGGTCAGAGAGAAAGGGAGACACAGAATCTGAAGACAGGCTCAAGTCTCTGAGCTAGCTGTCAGCACAGAGCCTGACATGGGGCTCGAACCCACGAACCGTGAGATCTTAACCTGAGCCCAAGTTGGACGCTTAAAAGACTGAGTCACCCAGGCGCCCCTTCTCTACATCTATTGAAAGGATCTTATGGTTCTTGTCCTTTCTTTTGTTGATGTGATGAATCACATTGATTGTTTTACAGATATTGAATCAACCCTATATCCCAGGTATAAACCCCACTCAGTCACGGTGAATAATTCTTTTAATGTATTGTTGGATCCAGTTGGCTGGTATCTTGTTGAGGATTTTTTGCATCCATTTTCATTAGGAAAATTGGTCTGTAGTTTTCCTTTTTAGTGGGGTCTTTGTCTGGTTTTTGAATCAAAGTAATGCTTGCTTCATAGAATAAATTTGGAAGTTTTATTTCCATTTCTATTTTTTTGGAACAGCTTCAAAAGAATAGGTGTTAATTCCTTAAGTGTTTTGTAGAATTCTCCTGGAAAGCCATCTGGCCCTGGACTCTTGTTTTCTGGGAGATTCTTTGATTACTAATTTGATTTCTTTACTGGTTATGGATCTCTTCAAATTTGGTAGTTTATATGTTTCTAGGAATTTGTTCATTTCTTCCATATTTCCCATTTCATTGGAATTTAATTGCTCACAATATTCTCTCATTCATGTTTGTATTTCTGCTGTGTTGGTTGTGCTCTCTCCTTTTTCATTCTTGATTTTATTTAGTTGGGTCCTTTCCTTTTTCTTTTTGATCAAACTGGATAGGGGTTTATCAATTTTGTTAATTCTTTTAAAGAACTAGCTTCTGGTTTCATTGATTTGTTGTATAGGGCTTTTTGTTTGTTTGTTTCTATAGCATTGATTACTGCTCTAATATTTATTATTTACTGTGTTCTGATGGTCTGGAGTTTTATTTGCTGTTCTGTATCAGCTCTTTTTTTAAAAAGTTTTTAAAAATGTTTTTTATTTATTTTTGAGAGACAGACAGGACAGCGTGATTAGGGGAGGGTCAGAGAGAGAGGGAGATACAGAATCAGAAGACAGGCTCCAGGCTCTGAGCTAGCTGTCAGCACAGAGCCCGATGCGGGGCTCAAACCCACAAACTGTGAGATCATGACCTGAGCCGAAGCCAGACGCTTAACGGACTGAGCCACCCAGGTGCCCCTTTACCAGCTCTCTAAGGTGTAAGGTTAAGTTGTGTATCTGAGACCTTTCTTCATTCTTTAGGAAGGCCTGGATTGCTATGTACTTCCCTCTTATGACTGCACAAATTTGTGCAATCGTGTAGCAGCAGTGTTTCAGGGACTATGGCAAACCACAACACACATCTGGTGCCAGGCTTCACCCCCAATGTCCTTGTTCCAGTACCAGCAAATGTGGTTGACCTCCAGGGTCTGCTGATACCGTTGCCTGTGGGGAGGCCACACAGCCTCTATCACATGTCCTCCCAGCCGGGGAACTGCTTCTCCCCATTTGGACTGAGGACCCCTCAGACCTTGCTCTCTACTCCTGGGGATTCACCCTTTTGCCATCAGAACACCAGCAGGTGTTGGGCTATGCAGTTTCAGACTCTACACTCCCCCTGTTTATAGAGAGTGTTAAGGGAATTTAAACCCTCTCCTTTCTCCCTTTTTGTTCAGTCCCTGGTGGCTGTTTCCACTTTGACTTTCTCTCTCCAACTGCTTTTGAAGGGGGGGTACTTTTCCTGTACTCTCCCCCGTCTCTGTCCTCTCTTCGCAAGCAGAAACAGCTCCCTGCCCTCCATGGGTTCTCTCTCCCCGTTCACCTATCCATGCTGTGCACCTGCCGAGTTCTGTGGTTCAGGTTGTTGTGTTAATCCTCAAATCAGTTTTCTAGGTGTACAAAATGGTTTAGTGTCGATCTGGCTGCATTTCAGGGATGAGAGATGCAAACAAACAAACAAACAAACAAACAAAAACCTTCCGTGCTGTTCTGCCATCTTGGTCCCCTTCTTAATTCATAAGTTTTGAATGTATGCCATAGCTTTGTGAAATTTTCCTTATTGAGTGGTGTACATTATTGTATTCCTATGAATATATTTGAGCTTCATTTTGGGATGCAGTTAAGTTACTTGGAAACAATTTGATCCTTTTGGGTCTGACTTTAAGCTTTGTTAGGAGGGCACAGAGCAGTGTTTAGCTTAGGGTAACATTTTCTCCACTACTGTGGCAAAACTCTTTGGCATGCTACCAGCCCTAAATTATAAGGGTTTTCCACTCTGGATGGTGCGAACAGGCACTATTCTGGCCCTTGGTAGTCCTCAAGGACTTTCTCCCCGAATCTTTTTGGTTCTTTCCTCAGATGCATGTGTGAGAAAGACTCAGAACTTCTTTTCCTTGTGGCTCTCTCCTCTTCAACAACCTACCCTGCTAATTCCAGCTGCCTTAGCATCCTTGGATCCCACCCTTTTCAGTTTAGGAAGACAATCGTTCTCCATGTGCGTTGCCCCTCCCTGTGCTGCTGCCAAAAATTTCTCTCGAGTCCTTAGGTAGAGCAATGTAAGGGTTATTTCATTTGTTTCTCATCTTTCAGGGATCCGTGTCCTTCTTTACTTGATGTCCAATGTCTTGAGAATTTTTCTTTCATATATTTTATTCAATTTGTTAGTTGTTTCAGGAGGAAAAGGAAATCAGCTTCTTGTTATTCCAGCTACTCTGGGCCCCATCAGTATCCACATCTTCCCAGTTCTGGGCTCTACATCTAGGATACTCCAGTATCTGAGAAGACAAAACCCAACAGGCTTTTTAAAGAAATGACAGATTTAAAAGTTTATGTAGAAAAGCAATGGTCATAAAATGCTAAAACAATTTTGAAAATGAAGAATCCATTTGGAAGACTTATACTACCTGATTTCAAAATTTACTATAAATCAATAGCAATCAGATTGACATAGGCATAGAATATAGACCAATGGAGCAGAACAAAGGCCAGAACTAGAACCACACTTATATGGCCATATGGATACCAAGGCATGTCAATGGAGACAAGATAGTCTTTTTAACAAATGTACTGGAGAGGCACCTGGGTGTTTCAGTCAGTTAAGTGTCTGACTCTTAATTTTGGTTCAGGTCATGATCTCAGGCTTGTGGGATCAAGCCCCATGTTGAGCTCTGTGCTGACAGTGTGGAGCCTGCTTGGGATTCTCTCTCTCCCTCTGTCTCTGTCCCTCCCTCTCTCTGTCTCTATCTCTTTCTCAAAATAAATAACTTTAAAAAAACAAATGTTCTGGAATAATTGTATATTCATATGCAAAAAAAAAAAGAACTCAACCCTTATCTAAGATTATGCAAAAAATTATTCCCAGTGGATTACAGACTAAATGTAGAAATTAACACTATAAAACTTCTGGGGCACCTGGGTGGCTCAGTCAATTAAGTGCCTGACTCTTGTTTTCAGCTCAGATCATGATCTCACAGTTTGTGAGTTTAAGCCCCACATCAGGCTCTGCACTGACAGTGCAGAACCTGCTTGAGATTCTCTCTCTCCCTTTCTGCCTCTGCCTACTGTCTCTCTCTCTCTCTCTCTGTCTTTCTCTCTCTCTTTCTCAAAAAAAAAAACTATAAAGCTATGGAAGAAACGATAAGAGAAATTTTGTGACTTTTGGTTACACCAAGGTTTCTTAAGTAGTACACAAAAAACACAAAATTTAAATTTAAAAAGTGATAAAATAGAATTCATCAGATGAAAAGCTTTTGGGTTTTAATAGACACATTAAAAAAAATAAAAGCTCAAGCCAAAGATTGGAAATTTTGTTTTTTGCAAAACATACATCCATCACACAAAAGACTTGTATCTAGAATACATAAAGAGTTCTTATAACTCAAAAATAAGAAGTCAGATGTCCCAGTAAAAGGAAAGGTATTTCTAAAGCAAGGACCAAATTTGTGAACAGATATTTTACAAATGAAGATATATGAATAGTCATAAGCATATGAAAAGATTCTTCACATCATTTGTTATCACAGAAATGTCATTATAAACCACAATGACATGCATACTAAAATGGCTGAATTAAAAAATATTAACAATAACAAATGTTAGGGAAGATACAGAACAATGGTTAAGTCTCATTCATTGCTGGTTGAAATACTAAATGGTATAGTCACTTTGAAAAACAGTCTGGCAATATCCCTAACTATATGACATACACTTACCATATGACCCAGAAGTTCCGCTTCTAGATATTTACCCAAGAGAAAGAAAAATTTATATACACAGAGACATGTATAAAATGTTTATAGCAGGACAATCTATAATAGACAAAATTTGGTGAATAGATACATTTTGATTCATCTATACTATGAAATTCTACACTGCAATAAAAAGTAACAAAAGATTAATGCATTCAACACCATGGTTGAATCTCAAAAACATTATAATAAGTGAAATAAGTCAAACACAGAAATTTATACTGAATGATTTCCATTTATACAAAAATCTTAGAAAAAGATCAAACAGAAAATAGATCAGTGGGTGCCTGGGACTAGGGTAGGGGATGTAATGGGGCATAAGAAAGTATTTTGTGGTGATGAAAGTATTCTATCTATAAAGCAATTATTTTATCATATACAATTAACCATATTTCTTCAAACTGTACACTTAAAATAAATGCCTTTTATTTTTATATAAATTACACTTTAACTTTTAAAAATCAAGAAAGGAAAAATAGGTTCCTTATGATTTAAATGCTCAAGTATACAAAAACAAAACCAAAATATAACTCTTGCAAGAAAATCTTGCAATGTAGGGATCAGAGACAACGTAAGAGCAGAAACTTGGGTGCTATAAAAAAAGGTAATAACCTTGTGTGGCTAAAAAAGCAATTAAAACCAATGGATAAATAGATTGGGGGGACATGGTGTAATGCAAATGCAGAAAAGAAGTAAGCTGTCCATATTATTCAAAGTGTTCCTCCAAACTGAGAAGAAAAATACAATACTCTTAAATAATTGACTAAGGAAAAGTCATAGAAGAGTAAATGTAAATGGTCACAGATATATGAAAAGATGCTTAAATTCCCTGGTAAGCAGGAGATTGCAACTTTAAAGAGCAATGAGATAGCAGTTTACATTCATTAGAAAGAGCTACACACTTAATACTCCTTGCAATTTAAAGAAAATAATACTCTCATATTCCCGGTGGAAATGTGCAGTGTTATAGCCTTTGGCAGAAGCAGATAGCAACATTTATTAAAAATAAAAACATACACATCATTTAATTTACTAGGCTTCTCCCCAGAATGCCAATAGAAATAAAAGCAGATGTATTAAGGGGCATGGGCACTAAAGTGTTTATTGAAGCATTGTTCCTAACGGCACAAAACTAGATTAAA
>NC_043715.1:34312797-34318606 GCF_006229205.1 Suricata suricatta | reverse complement strand
AAGTCGGAGGCTTAACCGACTGAGCCACCCAGGTGCCCCTCGAAATGTAAGTTTTGAATTATCTTTTGGCCCAGTCAGATGACTGATAAGAATTTGCCTTTGGGGCTCCTGGGTGGCTCGTCACTTGGGCTCTTGATCTCAGCTCAGGTCATGATCTCACAGTTCTGAGACTGATCCCGCAGCAGGCTCTGTGCTAGGCATGGAGTCTACTAAAGATTCTTTCTCTCTTCCCTCTGCCTCTCCTCCACTCACTCTGTCTCTCTCAAAAAAAAAAAAAAAAAAAAGAAAAGAATTCACCCTTGAAAGTAATCAGACAGGTGCATAGGTAAAGAAATGTTCCCTGCAGCATTATTTATGATAAATAAAAGGGAAGGGGTGCCTAGGTGACTCAGTCGGTTAAGGGTCCAACTTCAGCTCAGGTCATAATCTTGGAGTTCACAAGTTTTAGACCCACATCAGGCTCTGTAGAGCCTGGAACTTCTTCAGATTTTGAGCCTTTTTCTCTCTCTACCCCTCCCTGCTCACACTGTCTTTCTATCTCTCAAAAATTAATACACATTAAAAAATTAAACATAAAAGGGAAAACAGTCTAAAAGTATCATTATTAGGGATGAGTTAACATATGGTAAACACATATAATAGAATACTATAAGAACCACTAAGAAAGACAAGGTGGATTTAACTTGTTTTAACATAAGAAATATTCAAAAAATATATTTTGGTTATCTAATTGTTTTGTTACACACAACCCTGAAACTTCAGAGTTAAAAAAAATGATTTACTCTGCAATGATTCTGTACACAAAATGAAGAAAGACTCAGATAGGTGATTTGTTACACGTTTTCAGCTGGGTTAGCTAGGACTGAAGTTTCCTCTTCCAAGATGGCTTCTTAATTTACTGCTGCCTTGGTGAACTTTGGTTTCTTTATCTCTCAACAAGGAATCTCACCCTTCAAGCCTCCTTATGCTTCCTCACAGCATGGCAGTCTTAGGATAGTCTTAGTTTTCACAAGGTGGCCAGCTTCCAAGAAGACAGTGAAAGTTGCTAGTCCAGTTAAGGGTTATGCACAGAACTAGTATAACATGGTAGCCTGCAATTGATCGAAGTAGTCCAAAGGCTTGATCAGATTCCAGGGGGCAGAAAAATAACCTTTTTAAAAAAGTTTATTTATTTTTGAGAGAGAGAGAGAGAGAGAGAGAGAGAGAGAGAGAGAGAGAGAGAGAGAGAGGGAAAACACAGTAGGGGAGGGGGCAGAGACAGAGGGAGACACAGAATCTGAAGCAGGCTCCAGGCTCTGAGGCTCTGAGCTGTCAGCACGGAGCCAGATGCAGGGCTTGAACTCACAAACTGTGAGATCATGACCTGAGTTGGACTCTTAACCGACTGGGCCACCCAAGCATTTCTTAATGCTTGAATGAAATGCCGGAGAAATGGGATTTCTTAATGAAGACTGTGATAAGGACACCTGCAGAAAAGAATGCAGGAAGGGTGTATGGCTGTGGCTATCTTTGGAAAATAAAGTCTGCCACCGTATCATGTGATTCAGTACATATAAATATTGGTTTTTCTTTATATTTAAAAATCTAGAAAAAATATGAAGACAAAACAATGTTTCTCTGAGGTATAGCAATTTTGAGTACACTTTGCTTCTATATTAGATTATTAAGTGCTTGATTTTTTATAGTAAGCACAAATTACTTTTATAACCAGCAAAATTTTTAAAAATTCACATTTTGATATGAAAAAGATATAGATTGTTTAAAGTTGTTTGCTCACAGATTTTGCATTGCTCAAAGCATGTACTTAAAAAGATGATATTTTTTTTCCTTATGGAAAATTTCAGGAGGAACTTCTACATTTATGTTTCCATATTTGCAGATAGAGTAGGAGTGATAGCTTCTTGGCAAAATTGGATTTAAATAATAGATTTAAATAATAGAAGCCATTATTCAGGTTGAGCTTAATGCAGTTCCCACCCTGCTAAAAGATTTAGGCAATGAAATGGAACACATAGAGCTTGACAGTTGCTTCACGCAAATTATGTTTTATTAAAAACTTAACAAAAAATTAAAAATTGTCAGAACTAAAACTTCAAGAAGGGCTGAGGGGTTAAACGACCTTTTGAGCAGTCAGAAAAATGATCTCAGCCTTCAATGAGCATCTGTCTGGTTCCCGCTCTCTATTTTCAGCATCATCATTCATGTGGCTGTGAGTTATCAGAATAACAACAAATGTGTATATTCGAAGATTTTTCATTGCCTTCAACCATCTTCTCAAACATACTCAGAAGTCATAATGCTAGAATTACACTGACACAATCATCCCCATGGAAACAGAGCCTGGTGTCATAAACATGGCATTCTGACTTCTCAGCAGGAGGAGGCAGATGGAATTTTGGCACTGAATCTGTAAGATTTATTTAAAAACACAAATGTCTTAGAGAATGACATCAAGGCAGAAAAAAAGGGGACATGGAGTTGTCCCTATAATATGCATGGCTTATTTTTTGTTTTCGATGTTTTCCAAGGATTTGTTCACCTCTGGCAAGACTTGATTTTGCCTATTCTTTTTCATTGCTGTGTTCAACACATTATGTTCTCAGCTTATTCATTAGCTGTTCATCTCGGCAGGTGTTGCATTTTCACATGGAGAAGTTGAGGCTCAGAGAAGGGAACTGACCTCCCTGTTAGCAGATCTGTTGAAGCCAGAGCCCTTTCCTGACTTCCAATCCACATAGTTTAGCTTCCATTTCAATATCTCAGTTTTACTTTGAGAGCATAATTTATGCATGAGTTAAATCATTGTTTTGGCCATTCTAATGAGATTCCCTTCAAATCCAAGTGTTTATTTTTTTATTACTTTTTTAAAAATTTACATCCAAGGTAGTTAGCATATAGTGCAACAATGATTTCAAGAGTAGATTCCTTAATTCCATTTACCCATTTAGCCCATCCCCCCTCCCACAACCCCTCCAGTAACCCTCTGTTTGTTCTCCATATTTAAGACTCTCTTATGTTTCGAATGAAAGTGTCTTAAACAAGGTAAAGTTTTTCTCTCTCTCCAAGCAGGTGTTAGGGACCAGTCCCAGGTATTAGAGATCATGAGGTCAGGGACCCAGACCGTTTCTATGTCTTTTTCCTGCTCTCTCTAGTAGTTGACCTCATCTGCCACACAGCATGTCACATACCAGATCTGCATTCCAGGCTGAGTAAGAGAGAGCATTTCCCCACATTTTAAAAGCACAATCTGAAAGCTGCACATATCACTTCTGTTTACATCTCATTGACAAAAATTTAGTCCTATAGCAGCACATATAGTTCTATCGCCATGTGATCAGCTAACTGAGAGTGAACCATTATGGCAAACACATACTGGCAATGACTTGTGATGTCTGTCAGCCCTTGCATTCCCTCTAACAGAGATGTTTTCAGGAGGCTATCAAGTAATTTCCTTTTACTTAATGTAATGGCTGAATCCTGGTTATGGTATTTATTTCCCTGAAGATATTTAAAATTGTTATTACTGTATTATTTATAGAGGTCACAGAACTGACAAAGACTGAACATCAGATCTGAGATCAAGACAAATTAATTGACTATTAGAAATGTATTAAGATTGTAACAGAGACCCTGTAATTCAGTAGCTGTAAAAACAAATGAATTTCTTTTTCACCTAACAGTCAAGACGTGTGATCCAATGTTGGTGAAACTTTGTTCTGTGCTCTATTCAAGGATTCAGGTTTATGATAGTGCTTATGTTTTCAACATATGGCTTCTAAAGTCCCTCTGCTCATTGCCGTTCCTATCTCAGGAGGGAAGAAAGAACAGTTCAGAATTGGGTTTTTTTTTTTTTATGTGTAAGGAAGGACTCTCTACTTCTGAGAGCCTAGTCACTTGGCATCATGGGAGCTGGGAAATATGGTTTCTAACGGGGTTTCTACATCTCATATTCAACTCCATTACTGTGGAAGATGGTCACATAGATATTAATGGACAACGAGGGTATTCCTCTGTGGATGCCATAGCTGGATTGACTGAGCTCCAGGTATTTCTTTCTATCATCCAAGTATCTATTCACTTAAAAGTGAGACAGAGCGAGAGAGAGAGAACATTTTTTTAATATTAAATTTATTTATGTAAATTCACGTTAGTTAACATACAGTGTAGTCTTGGCTATAGGTGTAGAATTCAGTGATTCATCTCTTACATATGATACCCAGTGCTCATCCCAACAAGTGCCCTCCTTAATGCCCATCACCCATTTAGACCCCACTATCCTCCCCTCCAACAACTCCAGTTTGTGTTTTGTACTTAAGAGTCCCTTATGGTCTACCTCACTGTCTGTTTTTATCTTATTTTCCCCTTCCATCCCCTATGTTCTCCTGTTGTGTTTCTTAGATTCCATATATGAGGAAAATCATATGATAGTTGTCTTTTTCTGCCTGACCTATTGCACTTAACATAATATACTCTAGTTCCATCCACATTGTTGCAAATGACAAGATGTCATTCTTATTGATTGCCAAGAAGTATCCCATTGTGTGTGTGTGTGTGTGTGTGTGTGTGTGTGTGTGTGTATGTGTCTGTGTACCACATCTTCTTTATCCATGCATTGGTCAGTGGATATTTGGGCTCTTTCCATAATTTGGCTATTGTTAATAGCACTGCTATAAACATTGGGTACATGTGCCCCTTTGAATCAGCACTCTTGTATCCTTTTGGTAAATACCTAGGAGAGCAATTGCTGGGTTGTAGGGTAGTTCTATTTTTAATTTTTTGAGGAACCTCCATACTGTTTTCCAGAGTGACTGCACCAGCTTGCATTCCCACCAACAGTGCAAAAGGTGAGAGAGAGAAAATTTTGATCAGTTAATCCTGGGAAATATGTACAGTGCACCTATTGATAGCCATTGAGGAAGCAGGAGGAAGAATCATGGGACCTCGTCGTGTAGCTGGATCACGTGCCCAGCAAGGCCAGTCATTCAGAATGCAATTTGGTTAGGAGTTTCTTGCAAGGATCCTTCATTCTAGAAAATTTCCTTCTTGTTATTTCCTCTTAAGACAATCAATAACCCCAACCAATACAACTGGTTTTTTTTTTTTTTTGGTTTTTTTTTTTTTTTTTGCTTTCTCCAGTGGTATAAAGAGCTCAAAATAATCATGTGGAATTTTCAACTTTCCATTTAATGTAAACATTATTGCAGTCCCCATGTAGAAGCCTTATAACTTAACAGAGTTGAAAGTTACAGAGGTGGGAAGAAAATTGCGTATGTTCCACTCTGACCAATAAATCATAATACTTGCCAAGTCTTCAGGAATTAGAACTGACTCACAGCCAGAATCCAGTAATTCCTGGACGATCTCAGTATTTTTATTTCTTTATTGATCAGTTATCCTGGCCACTAGACCCATTTGCCATGGCAAGGAAGGAGATTTCCAAAACATAGGTGTGCTATATCAATATTCATATTTAATGTTTCCTGGCTTCCCTTTATTCCAGGGACTCGAGGTCTATAAATTGATTCAATCCTTGGAACTAAGTAATGGTCTGTGATTCTTTTCATAGTGACTCAAGTAAGTCTTCTTTGCCAGACACATAGTATATTTAATAATACAGAACAAGCAGGACTATAGAGACTGTTTTGGTTCTAGGGACTCCAGTGACCAATTGATTTCCATCAAATATTTCACATATTTCTAATTACTACTTGGACTCCACTGCCTATTATTATGCTCAGGTAGCAGCAGTATTTAACAGCTACTAGCTGTTCTGTCACTCCTGGATAACATCATCCTCCTGGAAGAAAGA
>NC_043715.1:34290009-34312697 GCF_006229205.1 Suricata suricatta | reverse complement strand
CCTAAAATTTCACCAATTTTATTGAATATTTTGTTGGAGGTCTTAGCCACACAAGAAGGCAAGAGAAAGAAATGAAAGGCATCCAGATTGAGAAAGAAGAGGTTAACTGTTTTTATTGGCAGATGGCATGACCATTTATGCAAATAATCTTATGGAGTCTACCCAGAAACTATTTGAACAAATAAGTGAGTTTAGTCAAATGCAGGGTACAAGATCAAAATAGAAAAATCAACTGTATTTCTACACATTTAGAATAAAAAATCAAATTAGAAATTAAAAAAATGCTACCACTTATAATATCAAAATATCTGAAAAATATTAGGGACAAAATTGGCAAAGTATGTGCCAGACCTATTGACCAAAAGCTACAAAACACTGCTGAGAGAAATTAATAGAATTATATATCATGTTTAGACCCTGGAAGATTCAATATTATTAGGATATCATCAGTTCTTCCCAAACCAATCTATAGATTCAATTCAATCACAATAAAAACCTACAGGCATTATTTGTAAGAGTGACCAGACTTACTTAAAAGTTTATGGCAAAATCCAAAGAAACCGAAATAACCAAAATTATTTTGAAAAAAAAAATGAACAAAAAGACTTAATTACCTGATTTCTAGACTTATAAAGCTTCAGGAATCAAAATGGTGTCTACTAACCTAAAGACAGATAGTGAGGAACCTAGTCTTTCATCCTCACAAGGCTGTAAAGAAGCACCCCAACATCACTCCCAAGATGGTGGTGTCAGGCAAGGCCAAGTAGGAATGTGGTTGCTGGCAGCTAATGATGCCTAACCCCTGTGGTATTGGTGGACCACCTGTATATCCACTCCACCCAGCATTTAAAAGGTACTCATTGGTATCAAAGCAGGACTGGTGGAGAGTAAGGACTTTCACTATTGCCCAATGGTAATGATGTTACCCCCACCAGAGAATCAGTGGAGATCACACAGGAAGCGTGAAGACCCCCTGCTGCTCAGCAGTAATGAGGAGCACTCAATGCACAGGTGTCAGTGGAGCGTGAGTGGGGAGCCTAGTCTTCTACTGCCATCTGATAGTAGCAAAGCGGTACCCACACCAGAGCAGTGTCAAAAAAGACCCACCAAAAAGCTTTTTAAATAATATCCTGTTTCATAACAAATGTTAAATGCCAATTTTTCAATTCGAAAGTCACTCATCATACCAGGAAGATTCCAAATGGAATGAAAATATCATCAATACATATCAACACCAAAATGACAGAAATTTTAGAATTAACTGACAAAGATTTGAAAGCAGCCATGATACAATGCTTCAATGAGCAATTGTGAACATGTTTATAATAAGGGAAAAAATAGAAAGCACCAGTAAAGAAACAGAACTATAAAAAACAATTAAATGCAAATTTTAGAACTGAAAAATGCAATAATAGAAAAAAAATTAGTGGATAAGATTAATAGCAGAATGGAGGGAGCAGAAGAAAGACTAAGTGAAGACGAATACGTACAAAATACTCAATCTAAACGACAGATTTAGACCTGTATATTTTGAGAGAAAATAGAGTGAAACAGGGATCTATGGGACTATAATAAAAGATCTAACATTTGTGTCATGAGAGTCCCTGGGGGAGGGAGAAAGAGAGAATGACTGAAAAGTGCCTAAAGAAATAATGACTGGAAATGCCCCAAATTTGGCAAGAGAGGCAAACCTACAGATTCAACAGGCTGAACAAACTCCAAACTGGATAATCTCAAAGAAATCAATGTCAAGACACACCATGATTAAACTGAAAACCAAAGACAAAGTCTTGAAAGTCAGAAAAATATCACGCCTTAACCCTAATTAAATAACAATTAGAATGACAGCAGATTTCTAAAAGAAGTAATGAAGATCAGAAAAAAGTGGCACAATATTTTCCAAGAGCTGAAATAATTAATGCAGATTCCTATATCCTGTGAAGATATTTTTCCAGAATGCAGGGGAAATAAAAATATTCTCAGATAAAACACCTAAGAGAATTTGTTGCCTGTAGACTTACCCTAAAGAATGACTAAAGAAAATTCTTTAAGTATAAATGAAATGATAAAAGCAAACATCTAGGAACATCAGGAAGGAAAAATATGGGTGGAAAAAAATAGAATTTCCTCTCCTCTTGAGTTTTCAAATGATGTTTAACTTTTAAAGCAAAATTATAACACTGTCTGGTGTGGATCCAAATGTATATAACACAAATATTTAAGATAATTATATTACAAATGCAGGGAACTTAAAGGAAGTAAAAGGAGGTAAGATTTCTATATGTTTTTTAAACTGGTAAAATGATGATACCAGTACATTGTGACAAATTATGTATATAAAATATAACACTTGGAGCAATCACTAAAGAAGCTATACTAAGAACTTAATACACTTATACACGTAAAGTCACAATAGATCAAAGTGGAATTATAAAACAATGTTGAAGCAACCCACAGGAAGGCAGAGAAAAGAAACTAGAGAAATAACAAATGGAAAGAACAAGCAGAAAACAACTGAAAACCTAACACATCAATAATTACATTAAATGTAAGTGTTCTGAATAATCCAAATTAAATTTTAATAATCCAATTAAAAGAGATTAGCAGACTGGATAATGATACAGTGTTTACTAGAAACTCACTTCCTTTAAATATTTTTTTTTCAGTTAAAAAAAATTTTTTTAATGCTTTTTATTTATTTTTGAGAGACAGAGAGAGACAGTGTGAGCAGGGGAGGGTCAGAAAGAGAGGGAGATAATCTGAAACAGGCTCCAGGCTCTGAGCTAGCTGTCAGCACAGAGCCTGACGCAGGGCTCGAGCCCACAAACCGTGAGATCTGACCTGAGCCGAAGCAGGACGCTTAACCGACTGAGCCACCCAGGTGCCCCCCTTTTTTTTTTCAGTTTTATTGAGATTGACATACAACACGTTTAACTGGTGCAGCATAGTGACTTGACAGGCAAGTACACTGCAAAACAATCGCCACAATAAATTGATAACCATCACCTCATGTAGTTACAAAAAAAATGTTTTTCCTCGTGATGAATAATTTTAGGATTTATTCTCTTGACAACTTTCAAATATACCATACAGCACTGTAAACTTTAGTCACCAGGCTATACATTAATTCCCAAGACTTACTTATTTTATAGCTGGAAGCTTGTACATTTTGACCACTTTCATCCAGTTCCTTCCCTCCGCCCCTCATTGTTTCTGTTAACCACCAATCTGTAGTCTGTGTCCATGCATTCAGGGTTTTTTTTTTTTCAGATGCCAAATATAAGTAAAATCATACGGTATCTGTCTTCGTCTGACTGACTCCATTTAGCGTAAGGCCCTCAAAATCCACCTATGTTGTTGCAAATGGCAGAATTTCCTTCTTTTTTTATGGCTGAATAATATATCCTTAAGGATATAGATCACATTTTCTTTATCTGTTTATTTATCAGTGGCTACTTAGGTTGTTTCTATATCTTGGCTAATATAAATAATGTTGCAGTGAAGAAGGGGTTGCACATAACTTATGAGCTGGTGCTTTTGTTTCCTTCTGATATGTACTGGAAGAGAAATTGCTGGGTCATACGATAGTTCTATTTTTAATTTTTTTAGTAACTTCTATACTGTTTTCCATAGCAGCTGCACCAATTTATGTTTTCACCACAATGCACTTTAGAAACTCACTTCTAATATAATGATATAGATAGGCTGAAAGAAAAAAGATAAAGATACATTATGTAAAAATTAATCAAAAGAAAGCTGAAGTACCTATATTAATATCAGATAAAGTAGACTTCAGGGCAAAGAAAGTTACCAGAGACAGAGAGAGATGTTATAGAATTATCAAAGTGTCAATTTGCCACGAGAACATAGCAATCCTAAGTGTACATGAACCAAACAACAGAGTTTCAAAATATGTGAAGCAATAACTGATAAAACTGAAAAGCAGAAATCTGCAGTTATAACTGGAAATTTAATACCCCCTCTCAAAAAGTGCTAGAACCACTAGACAGAAAATATGTCAGCATATAGAAGAACTGAACAGCATCATCAACCACCAGGAATAAATAGATATTTATAGAAGTTTCTACCCACAACAGAAGAATTCACATTTTTTTCAAGTGCCTGTGGAACATATGCCAAGATAGATCAAATTTGAGCCATAAAACAAATCCCAACGCAATTTTTAAAAAATGAAGTCATTCCGAGTGTGTGTACAACCAGAAGAGAATCAAACTAGAAATCAATAAGAGAAAGATAACAGGAAAATCTTTAGACATTTGGCAACTAAACAATGTACTTCTAAATAATCCATTTGCTAAACAGGAAGTTCTTAAGCAGATCAAAATATACATTGAACTGAATGAAAATAAAAATATATCAAATTTTGTGTCACACAGCTCAAGAAATGCCAAAATGGAAATTTATAGCACTGTATGTATACATTAGAAAAGTGGAAAAAAACTCAAACCAGTAATCTATGCTCCCACTTTAAAAGTCTAGAGAAAAATAGAAAAATAAGCCCAAAGCAAGATGAAGGGAGGACAAATTAAAGATATGTCAATAGAAATCCCAAAAACTGAGATGCAAAGAGAAGAAAGAATAAATAAGATGGAGCAGACTATCCAAGAACCGTGCAATATGTAAAAGCTGTGTAATATGTGTGTATTGTGAATACTAGTAGGTAAAAAGAGAAATGAGTGGAAGTATTTGAAACAGTAATATTTGAGAATTTTCCAAAATTAATGACAGATGTCAAACCCCAAATCCAGGATACTCAGGCAGGATAAATACTGTATATATCTATATATATACCTACCCAGACATATCATATACAAACGACAGGAAAATAAAGACAAAGAGAAAATCTTGAAAAAGAATAGGCCACAAAGATACTTAACCTATAGAGAAACAGAAATAAAAATTGCAGTGGCCTTCGATTCAGAAGTTGTGCAAACAAGAAGAGTGGGGTGAGGTATCTAAAGTGTTGAAAAAAAAAAGCCACCAACCTAGAATTTTGTACAAGCAAACTTATCCTTTAAAAATGTAGAAGAAATAAACATTTTCTTGGACTATAGAAACTGAGGGAATTGTGGGAATTTATTGCCAATAGACCTGCCTCACACACACACACACAAGAAGTTCTTTAGAGAGCAGGACTATGATATAAATCGACATAAAGAGAGGATAGGCAATAGAAAAGGAATAAATAAAGGTAAAATAAAATCTTTTATTTTTATAATTCTTAACTGATCTGGTAGGAGTTCAAACCAATAATAGCAATAATGCATTTGATGATTATAGAAAAGCAAAATAAATAACTACGATATTATGAGATGAGAGCATTTAGCAATACTCTAAGTTATTTGCACTACCCATGAAACAGTATAGTTTTATTTGAAAGTGGACTTAAAGTAGTCAAAGTACATATTGCAAACTCTAAAGCAACCACTAAAATTATGTAAAAAGAAGTACAATCAATATGCTAGTAGAGGAGACAAAGTGGAATCACATAAAATGTTCAATTAAAACCACAAAAGGGAAAAAGTGGAAGACAGAAAAAGAAAAAAAGAGCAAGGGTAACAAATAGAAAAGTTATAAATACAGTAGAAATAAGTCAAATGATATGCACAATTACTCTAAATGTTAAAGTTTAAATACACACTTAAAAGACAGAGACAAATGAGAGTGGATTAAAAACTTCTGGTCTCGCCTCACCGTTGTCCCCTACCTCTGGGGAAGGAGTGGGGCTGGAGATTAAGCTCATTCACCCATGGCCAATGATTTAATCAATCATGCTTACACAATAACAGCTGTATTAAAATTCTAAGCTAGAGGAGCATCCAGGTTGGTGATCACTTTGATATGCTAAGAAGGCAGAGTGCCTGGAGAGAGCAGGAAAGGTCACCCCCACACCTTGCTCTGTGTCTCTCTTCCATGCGGCTGCTCCTGAGTTGTATCCTTTACAATAACATTATAGTAGTAAGTATAGTGTTTTCCTGAGTTTTATGTATCATTCTTATTCTAATTTCAGTTGTCAAACCTGAGGAGGGTGGTTGGGTTATGGGAACCCTTGAATTTGTAGTTTGCTGGGCAGAAATGTGGGTAGCCTACGGACCCTGTTTGTAAACGGCTTCCGAGATGCAGACCGTCTGGCGGGACTGAGCACTTAACTTGCAGGGTCTGTGATAACTCTAGGTGGTTAGTGCCAGAGTTGAATAGAATTGTAGAGCACACAATGGTGTCAGAAAATTGGAGAGTAGGTTATTTTTGGAAAAAGATTCAGAATGGTTTGACATAGGCTATTGGAGGACAACATGAAGTGTACCAACAGTGGAAGAATCAGGAAGACCAATCAGGAACCTAGTGTAGTAACCTAAGTAAGACACAGCAGGGGCCATGATGAGACATGTTTGAATTATGGATGTATTTTGAAGGCAAAGCCAACATGATTTCCTGATGGATTAGATGTGCAATAGGAGAGAAAGAGATGATGAGCTTGATTCAAAGTCTGGGTGTGTGGAACTGTATTTCTCAATGCCTTAGTGAAGGACAGTTCCTCTGGGCCCCCTCAAAAAATATACTAAAAGATTTTGTGAGCTGGTCACACATGATAAATTTATTGCAACACTCCCATCCTTATGTCTGTGGATTTTTTCTGCTATATTATACTAAGAAATTTCTGGCACTTATGCTACATTCAGTGCAGTCACCATTTAGTCCAATTTTACCCAACCAAATAAGCAAACACTTAACAACCACAATTAGCTGTAGCTAACAAACTGAATCCAGGTCCCTGGTAAGAACATTTACATTGATAGATATAGCCTGAACTAAAACTTGTGCCTTCTGTGCTTAGCACCTTCAGAATCTATTTCTTACATTTCCCCCAACGTTTTACTCATAGATTTGCAAATCCTGCCATTACTTTTAGTGTTTTGGCCTTCTTCTGGGTTTGACATTGAGTTTGATCCAGTACGTCTGGGGTTCAGCCTAAATACAATGGGAAGTGCTGGGTGTGGGATTTAAAGAGAATTAAGATTCCCTTGTAATGTAACCACCTCAGGTGAGAGCATTATGGGCTCCTCAACTGAGGCAACATAGGCTTCAGATGGAATCTGCTGCAAAAGGGGTTTTGGGGTTGAGATATTTCAAAGACAGAATTAAGTCCTCCCAAATATTACAAATCCATTTCTCAAGGTGCCATTTCCTCCATTCAATGCCATAGCTGAGACATAAGGATTAGAAAAGAGTATGAATTTTGCAGCCCACGGGGTCAGACTTTCCTTCTCATTTTTGCTTGAAAAAAAGGATTTTTTGGCAGTAGTTATAAAACCTGTCTTATCATGCCTTGAGCCAAAAATGTATAGCTCAGAGCCTACAATTTTTACCTTTACGTTTTTAATACAGTGAGAAATACCCTGCATTCTTTGTGAGTACATGGTGATCTATCCCATCAGCCATTCTGTCCACCTAAACTCTGATGTCAATAGACTCTTGATGTCATGTGACCTCATAACTTTTACCTTTGGAGCCAAGAATCTCTCACTACAGCCTTCTATTGGGTGGTCACCAGATCTTTTCTGTCTTCAAACCCAATCACATCAGTTAGCTATTTCCATATATTCATCCCCTTGAGGAATTTTTTTTATCTTGAAGCAACCACTTCTGTGGTTTACTGTAATGGTCTCACAAAGCTAGCTTAAGGAAAAGACATTGATTAAGACCTATAGGTATATCACAGAGTCATTTACAAGGCTTAAAGAGCAGAACTGTGATTGTTAATTTTATGTGTTGACTGGGCCATGAGGGTGCTTCTGGCTGAGACTGACATCTAAATTGGTAGACTGAGTAAAACAAATTGCCCTCCCTAATCTGAGTAGGCCTCATCCAATCAGTTGAAAGCCCAAATAGAACAAAAGGCCAGAACTCTCCAGCCCCAGTAAAAGAGAATTCTCCCTGCCTGATGGCTTTCAAACTGGAACATTGGCTGTTTCCTGCCTTTGGGCTCAAATAAAACATTGGCAATTCTCGGGTTTTCATTCTGCTTGCCTTCAGAACTACATGATCAGCTCTGCTTGTTCTCAAACTTCTTGACTTGGACTGAACTGAGCTATCATCTCTCCTGGGTTTCCAGCTTACAACTTATCCTGTAGATCTTGGGACTTGCTAGTTTTTATAATCATGTAACCACTTTATTATAAATCTCTCCCCCTCTCTCTCTCTCTCTCCCTCCTTCCTTTCTCTCTCTGTGGGCTTCTCTTTGTCTTTGTCTCTCTGTCTCTCTCTGACTCTCTGTCTCTCTCTCTCTTTTTCTGAAGAGATCTCCTCTCTGGAGAACCCTAACTAAGACAATAATACAAAAGCCTAGGCTGATCCTCCAGGAATACTCAGAAAACTAAACTGTAGAACTGACCAGCCAAGGAATTGCTGCCCCTGCCCAATCTGGAAGCTACAACCAAAGCTGCCTCTTCCTTAGCAATAATCCATACCAATAAAATGAGCATCCTGTTCCTTTAAACTCCATGTCCAGATAAACACTGTTCTGAACTGGTCTCAAGTGAATGTATCTAACTGATAGAACCTAAACCATGTCTAAAATCCTAGACTGTGAGAAGTAGATTTGATGTCTCCAACCTCTGCAGTATAGAAAGGTATGTCCTATGCAGTTGGAATGCTTGGGTCAAACCACAGTCCCCCAAAAGGCAGTTGTGGGCTGTTGGAAAGAAGATTTACCCTTGGTGTTACAAAACACAACAAATGTCCAATGTAGTTACTTAAGCTGCAAAAAAAATTCTCAAATACCTGCTAATCAAAAAAATTCAAACACGAATACTTAAGAAAGAAAAGTTTATCTTCTCTTCCTATGACAACAAAATCTTACCAACCTCTTCATAGTTAACCAGTGTTTTTAACTGTTTCAAATAATTTCCTATGCATCTGTACATGTGTGTATATACTAGCTTTATGCATGAATGTCATGCTACTAAATTGTGGCAACCAGGCATGGTGACCTGCAGAGGGAGAATAAATACCTTGTCCTCCTTCCCTCTCCCACTGATCCACTGGGGCTTCCCATTGGCTGAGAGGAAAGGTCAGCCTGTTGGTGTGGCTGACATAGGTCAGCCTCTTAGCACAGAACGCAGTGTGGAGAGGAGACCTGGAGGGGCAGAGGAGATAATCCAGTCCAGAAAGACAAGGGAGAGGAGAGGAGAGCATTATTTGTGAGCGTTGTCTAAAGAGTAGTCACGAATGGCATAGATCCCACAATCACTTGCTCCTGCTTAGTCAGGGTAGTTTGATAGGGCAGCTGTATTAATATCTTCATGTTCTTCTCCTGCCCAATTATTTCTTCCCTACTATACTTGTAGTGCTCTGTGCTCTACTCCTTGCAGTCGTGAATCAGGTACACTATTCCTGCCCTTGCCTGAAGGCGGGACTAAGATGAATATTATCTTTTCAATGACATCCCTTAGCTGTCCACTCCATGCTCTTTGGCCACCCCACCCTCTGTCCCAAGCCAGTCCAGTCACCTGAGGATCATGGAAAGGCCATATTTTTCTGTGGAAGGATTTAACTGGCCTCTCGTTCTCTGCAGGATGTAAGCAGCTGGTGAGATGGATAAAATCCACCTTTATTTTCCTGACTCAGACCATAGGGATTAACACTCTGGAAGGGCTGCTGTCTGGAACGGGGTGTGAGTCAAGCATTGGCATCTTTGGGTGGAATCATTTTCAAAAACAAATGTGCCTCAAAACCTTCTAACCAATGCCCACAAGAGCACTAAAGTCCTGAAAAGCCTCTATCTCCTTAAAAACACTTTGTGTTAATTAGGCAATAACAGGTTTCAGTAAAAGCTTTGGATGGGACTTTTTATCTTTACTCTTAATGCCTTGTAGGTCTCTGTTTCAGTTATATTTTCTTGGCCAAACATAATTTTTTCTCCTTCCTTGAAAATCTAGCTGCAGCTTCATTTTTGATGACTGGGTTCCTTGGGCATCCTAATTCCTACTTCTTTTCTGGTGACCATGTACATCAAAGCCCAATCTTTTGTTATTCCTCTTCTAAGTATACAAGAGCAGTGTTGTGGAAAAAAAAAGTGTTGTAGAAAGACCCCCACCTGGGTGTGGGAGGGTCCAGGTGGGATGTGGCCCCAGATGGCTCTGGGACATTAGATAAATATTTTATCTTGTGATTGGTAGGGTAGGCACACTAGGCCAATGGGCCACACTTGGCCCAAAATATTGTTTGTCCTAAAAAGTGTTGTTAAACATTGTTAAAATGCCTATACTATCCAAAGCAATCTACACATTTAATGGAATCTCTATCAAAATACCAACAGTGTTTTTCACAGAGCTAGAACAAACAATCTTAAAATTTGTATGAAACCACAAAATACCGAAAATAGCCAAAGCAATCCTGAAAAAACAAAGCAAAGAAGGAGGCATCATGATTCTGGACATCAGTTATATTACAAAGCTGTAATCATCAAGACAGTATGGTACTGGCACAAAAACAGACACATTGAACAATGGAACAAAATAGAAAAACCAGAAGTGGACCCACAAGTGGTCAGCTAATCCTCGACAAGGCAGGAAATAATATCCAATAGAAAAGAAAGACAGCCTCTTCAACAAATTGTCTTGGGAAAACTGGACAGGGAGATGCAAAAGAGTGAAACTGAACCACTTTCTTACACCATACACAAAAGTAAATTCAAAATGGATGAGAGACTTAAATCTGAGATGGGAGCCATCAAAATCCTAGAGGAGAAAGCAAGCAGAAACATCTTTGACCATGGTTGCAGCAACTTCTTACTAGACATGCAAATGAAATAAAAGCAAAAATGAACTACGGGGACTTCCATCAGTATAAAAAGCTTCTGCACCATGAAGGAAAAAATCAACAAAACTGAAAGACAGCCTATGGAATGGGAGAGATATTTTCAAATGACATATCTGATAAAGGGTTAGTATCCAAAACCTAAAAGAACTTATCAAACTCAACACCCAAAAAACAAATAATCCAGTGAAGAAATGTGCAGAAGATATGAAGAGACATTTTTCAAAAAGAAGAGACCAGATGGCTAACAGACACATGAAAAGATGCTCAACATCACTCATCATTAGGGAAACACAAATCAAAATCATAATGAGTTGCTGCCTCACACCTGTCAGAATGGTTAAAATTAACAACTCAGGAAACAACAGATGTTGGTAAGGATGCAAAGAAAGGGGAACCCTTTTGCACTCTTGGGAATGCAAACTGGTGCAGCCACTGTTGATAACAGTATGGAGTTTCCTCAAACGTTAAACATAGAACAACTCTATGATCCAGCAATTGCACTATTAGGTATTTACCCAAAGGATACAGAAATATAGATTTGAACAGGTACATGCACCTCAATGTTTATAGAGACATTACTAACAATAGCCGAACTCTAGAAAGAACCCAAATGTCAATTGACTGTTGAATGGATAAAGAAGATGTGAAATATATACACAATGGAATATTACTTAGCAATCAAAAAGAATGAAATCTTGCCATTTGCAATGACATGGATGGAGCTAGAGTGTATTATGCTAAACAAAGTAAGTCAATCAGAGAAAAACATATCATGATTTTGCTCATACGTGGAATTTAAGAAACAAAACAGACAAACGTATGGGAAGGGTAGAAAACAGGAAGAGAAACAAACCATAAAAGATTCTTAATGATAGAAAACAAACAGATTTGATGGAGGGAGGGAGGTGGGGGATGGGCTAGATGAATGATGGGCATTAAGGAGGGAATTTGTGATGAGTGCTGGGTGTTTTATGTAAATGATGAATCACTGAATTCTACTTCTGAAACCAATATTGCACTGTATGTTCACTAACTAGAATTTAAATAAAATTTAAGAAGAAAAAAAGCTTCTACTGTATATTTTTTAAGATGTGAATGTGCTGTCCAGATCACTGTGCCCCTTTCATATCTCCACCTGACCTGTTTCCTACATTTAGACTGCTTTGTGGTCCTTTTGGGCTCTTGACTCTGATTCTTGGTCATTTATTCTTGATACTTGGGGGGATGCAGAGCCTCTTGAGAATCAGTGAAAACTTTCTACTCTCTTCCTAAAATGACTCACATATCACACATAGATAAAATTCTGTATGTAATTTCAGGGTACTTAGTAAACACTCTGGATCCATCCATGGATATGCCCCTCCCAGAAGTGCATGAAGCCCTTCATTTAAACGATCTTGAAGGCCACTTGGTGGTCTAGAGTTGGGAGATTCCTGGTAATCCTCTGCTTCTCTGAGGTGGAGTGCCCTCAGTCACAGTCACAGATAGCCACCCAGTGTGGCTGTTGTGCTGTCACAGCCCATGCAAAGCAAGCATGAGGGGAGTTGGGTTGAAGGTCTTAGTACTCCTTCCCTGAGACTCAGGAAAGGATTGACTTTTGCCAGAAACTGGATAAACACTGAACATATTGCTATTGAGCTGCTTTGTGTTCCTGTAAAGAAAAAAGACATTTCCTAAGGGAAAAACCTCTTTCCAACCACTTTCAGTGTCAGAAGGGGAAGAGGGTTTTTCCAAGAGGCCAGAATTAACATATGGCTGCTTACCCCTACAAGCTGTTGATTATTTTCATTAAAAATTGCCATTGTGACTAGAAGAAGTTCTCTTGGTGGCTCCCTCGCAGCAGCAAGGTGAAGAGCTAGCTTTTATTGGAACTACCCCACACCTTCCACTGAGGGTGGATAATGAGCAACATGGAGTCAGGAACAGCAGCAAGACTGTTTGCCAAGAGATCTGAATTCTAGTTCTGCAAGATCGTAATGATGGCTGGCATCTGTCTACTGCTTATCTCATGTAAAACGGTCATAAGCCTATGAGATAGCCTTTATTATTCCTGTTTTACAGAGGTGGACATGGAGGCTCAAAGAGGTAAGCTGACTTGCCCCAGGTCACACAGTGGGTCAGGCCAATCTGACTCTGTCCTATATGTTCTTATCCGGGATGCTGGGTGTGTGAGTGGGTGAGTGACTCAGGCTTCCCGCCCCACTGTGAGTCATACTTGGTTGTGTAGGGAAGAGAAGGAGGAGGAGGAGGGAGTCTATGATGCCAGCCAACTCCTGCAACAACTCCCCACAAACCCAGCACCACTTTCCCAGACCAGCAACTGAGGCTGAGAGAAGGAAGGAGTGAGTCCCCCACTACTGCCAATCATCCTCCTTGCCAACCCCCTTGACCTCCTCAGCCCTGAGCCCCCACTGTGGCCTAACTCAGGAGTCACAGGAGTGCCCTACGGAGAGCCCAGAAGGGACTTAGTAAAGAATGGGAACCAGACACTCAATCTAGACTCTCCCTCTGAAAGTGTGAAAACCCTTGGCTCTGACTCAATAAAAGTTAAATTAGCACTTTTAACTCTCCAGATCTCTTCCCTGGCATTATTTCATTTTTCCCTGAAATAACCCTGGGGCATTGTACATTTCTTTCGTCTGATTTTCTGTTTGTATATTATATTTCAGACACCAAAAAGGTAAAAAGAATGCATGTCTACAATCCAAGTGGTGTGGCTGGTATTATTCCCTTTTTGCAGGTGGAGAAATAGAGGCACATAAGTTAATAATTTGACTAAACAGAGTTGCCACATCCAGTTTTGCAGATTTTTCACTGTATAAGGAACATAGCAGAGAGGTGAATAGAGCTGAAATATCATCTATGCTAGATAGCCAGGCTGTCAATGGGCTCCAGCTACCTGGGAAAAGGGGTACCTTTTCTGTTTTGCAGGAAATGGAAGTCTAGATGCAGCCTAGTGCCCAGGGTGGGGAGGTGGATCAAGGGCATCCCTGGGAATACAGGCCAGGTCTCCAAACTCTTGCAGCTCACTTATCATACCATTGTCCATGCCCTATGTCCCTATCCACCTTCAGTTATTCTCAGTTTCTGCCTACAACCTTCCTACCCTGCTTTCTAAATTCAATAGCCTTGGGGAGAGAAAGGGGAAAAAAATAATGCAAAGGGAGGTCAAGACTGAAAACAGAAACATAATGGGCTGTAGAAAAGCATTAGTGGCTTCCACAGGCAGGGATAGAAAGGCATGCAGACAGAGAAAGATGGGATTCTCTCTTCCTGAGTCTCCTAAGGAAGTGGGTGAGTGCTGCTTGCTTCTCTCTGTTGATGTCTTTGGGTTCCTGGCACCCTGCCAGATGCAGCTATAAGGTTTTACTTTAATGAATAATTTAGTGATTTCTTTTTACCTCCATGTTTCCCTGGAGTAGGTTTATTCACTCCATCTTGGTGAACCTTCCTCAGGGTTCCTTCTGACCTGCCTACTGCTTCCTTTAGACTAGAGTCTCCTTGGTTTTCACTTCCATTCCTTTCAGGCTTCTGTCCCCCCGGACAGACAATAGTGTTCCTAGATGGTGGGATTTTCTGTGGACTCAGAGGCTCCAGAATCTGGAAGTGAGTGGGGGTACTTCCCTGATGCGTGGTCAAGGGAGGATGGTGCTCAGGATGGTGCCTCTCCTTTCTCAGGTTCATTCACATCTCACATCTGAGTTGTGTGTTCTTACTTCTGCATTCCCAGAATTCATCTCCTTGTACAGTAACACCCAGATTCCTCAGGGAGTTTCCTCTCTCCCAGCATTTGTTGCCTTAAGGAAAGACTTGTTTCAGGTCCTGTATCCACTGAAGAAACTGAGGACAGAGCCTTTCTCTCCCCACCCTAGTTTGCTGGAGACTGGCCAATGGAAGATGACTTCTTGGGAGTTAGACTCAGAGCAGAGACACACATAGAGGATGATGTTGCCCTGTGTAGGCTCTTCAGATGTGAGAAGGTGCTTCCTGATGTCCATCTCCTGGCTTTGTGGCACCCTCTTGTTTCCTGCTCTTCCCAAGTCCACTGTTGCATGGATTCCACAAGTGTCCTGAAATCCTCAGCAGATTCTCTGTTTTTGTTGCTCACAGCCAAGAACCCTGTCTTAGTCAGCTTGGGCTGCCATAACAAAATACCACAGACGGGATGGTTTAAACAACACACATTTATTTCTCACAGTTCTGGAGGCTGGGAAGTCCAAGGTCAAGGCGCTGGATGATTCATTTCTTGGTGAGAGCTCTCTTCCTGGCTTCCAGATGGTTGTGTACTTGCTGTGTGCTCACAAGACCTCTTCTTTGTGAACATGTGGAGAGAGAGCTCTTTTGTCTCTTTCTCTTCTTCTAAGGGTGCTAATCCCATCCGGAGGGCTTCATTCTTGTAACCTAATCTAAACCTAACTACCTCCAAAGACCCCATCTCCTAATACCATCACATGATATGGGGGGTAGTTAGGGCTGCACCATACGAATTTTGGGGAGACATAAACATTCAACTCAAAACAGACCAGGACTGATCCAACCCCCAAATTTCCGGGCTTAATATGTTATAGCAGCCCAGTACTAAATGGTTTCTCTACCATTTTACTGAAGACTTTATCTGAGGACAGGGGGCTGTGGACACAGCTTCTGGATAGTGCAACAATTTGTCCTGCCCCTAGGCTCTGCCCAGTGTTTTCCTTACCCCTCATGAAGGGAATATTCTTTACCCAAACTGGTGGCCTGAAGGCAACACACACCTCCTTAGCTCCCACCTCCTGGTTTCTTTAGACAGACATCCACATATTTGTATTATTATAC
Source organism: Suricata suricatta (assembly GCF_006229205.1). Lineage (NCBI taxonomy): Eukaryota > Metazoa > Chordata > Mammalia > Carnivora > Herpestidae > Suricata > Suricata suricatta. The sequence continues at coordinate 34,297,040 of NC_043715.1, read as the reverse complement.
AAGTATAGGAGGTACTCAGCAGGAGATAACAATGATAATAAGCTTAGGGAATCTTTATAAGGATTAAAACTCAAATTCTCTTTGATTCTGTGGGATCAGCCCCTTGTCTGGGAATTTCCTAACTCTGTTGCCGTGGGCAATTACTGAATCTTCCATGTCCCCAGGTTATCATCTAAAATATGAAATAACATTATCTATATCTTTGGAATTTTGTGGTGGCCAATGTTAGACAAACCTAAAGTGCTTTGTATATTTCTTCATATATAAGTGCTTGAATATGAGCTATTATATGATATTATTAGATTAGTATTTGTAGTTATAGGGTCTTTTCATTTCCCCACGCTCATGAACTTTGATGATTCAGGAAGGCTCCTTTCCAACTCTTTGGCCTTCCTTTCTGTGACTTCAAGTCTTTGTCCATCCTTTGAGAACAATTGCCCACTCTTGCGTTGAGCCTAGGCCTCCCTCCCCCCCCCCCCCCCCACATACACACACATCTTAATCCATGTGCCTCTGGGTGCCCTGAACTGGATGTAGAACATATTGACCTCAGGAGTGCCTCCTACAACGTGTATCTAATCTGTTAGCCTCTCTACCTCTATGGAGAAAGTCCCATCTTTTTAGCTTCAGGCTCCTCTGTGACTCTTGGCTTTTTCATTCACTCTTACGGAAAGTTCTTTAGCTGCCTGCTCCCTGCAACCCACCTCCTCCAGGAAACGTTCTCTAAGTGTAGCTGACAGCATGGTGATGATTCTCCCCAGGGATGCAGCCTACTCAGGAGCCCTATTGTCCTCACATGCTGGGGAAGAAACTGCCTCCAGAGACTGTCATTCCTGGGGCCCACAGGGATACAGGGATACCATAACCTGTCAGAGAGAGAGAGAGAGAGAGAGAGAGAGAGAGAGAGAGAGAGAGAGAGAGAGAGAGAGAGGAAGCTCCCTGGCCTCTTCCTATTGTAGTGCTGTAGGGTCCTAATGCAAACTCATAGACTCCTAGAACTCAGAATTTCAAGGAACATCAAACAATCACATACTTTTGCTAAAGTTAGACTCACATTGTTGTAGATCATGTGGCCATCACAAGGTCACATGGCTGGAGTAAAAAGGGGACCAGAATTGAGTCATCCTTCTCCTGATCAGAAGCACTGCTAGGAAAGTCATTCTCTATCCAAAGCAAGCCCATTCTCCAACACCAGTGTGGCTTTCATTCTCTCTCTCTCTCTCTCTCTCTCTCTCTCTCTCTCTCCTTCTCTTCCTGCCCCCTCCACCTCATTGTGAGAGCAAGGGTCGGTCTGTCCAATATGCAGTTTGAAATTGGAGCACAAGCAGGCTTATGGAAGGAGCGTAGAAGAGGTTGTGGGTATGGCGGATAGGGATGGAAGTTATTTCTTGACTTCCTCCCCCACAACCCAGCCCTGCTCACTGGCTGCTGAAACCTGGCTCTGCCTCTCCTTGCAGCATGGTGGGTGTTTTCCCAAGCAACCTGGTGCATCCTTATGCAGCAGGTTAGCCTCCATTGGCATCACTGCTTCCATATTATAATTGGCCTGAAGATTTTGTGAGCCTCGGTCTATCTGTTTGATTTCTCTCCGAGTCTCACCACATACTTAGGACTTAAATAATTGACTTTAAGTGTACAAATTCACAGATTATAAATACTATTAGAAGAAGCCAAGATTTTCTTGTCTCCCTAAATGCAAGGAGAGTACTTATTCAGGACCTAGGACATTTCTTGCTGATTTTTTTCCACTTAGAGCATTTACATACAGGTTGAACATTTTTCAGATGTTGGATTTTCATTCTTTTGTGAATTAAAGCAAGATGTTAACTTGGTTTGGAGTCTCTGGTGTGTATAAGGGCCACATTTTAAAGTGTTAGCAGACTCTTTAATTAAAGATGAGAGAAAGCAAGTGGCAGTGAAGATCTTCTTCTTCTTCTTCTTCTTTTTTTTTTTTTTTCCAGTTAAGGAACTTGGAATTCTGAACATTTACATGTGAAATTCAGCTGCAGCAAATCTGGATATAAATAATACATTGAAATTTTTATGTAGTTAAGCATTACAGGAGTCGGACAAACTCTATAAGGATTTGCACTTAATTCTGTTTTTTTAATGTGTTAACTAAAAATAAACTAATTTCAGGCATAAAAAGTAATTAAGACAATAGGAGATTTCGCAACAGAAAATGATGTTTCATTTAATGCCTGTATCTTAAACCCTTCATGGGATTAATTAACCACTCATGGGAGAAGGTCACCCCAGGGGTGGAAGGAAGAGGCAGCTCTGAATTACAAGCCAGGATGCTGGTTTTGGCCTTCAGATATGTCCCATCTTACTCCTTCCCGGCTCTTCACAGAGCCAGACCTCCTTTTGTTAAGCAATGCCAGAGGAATGCTCCTGCAGCCAGAGAGGCCACAGATGTGGGCTAAGACAGGAGGTGAGAGAAAAGGAAGAGAACTTTCCTTTCCATCCCCCATATGACCTGAGTGAGTATATCACACAACCTTTTAGGTCTGGATTTCTTCCTGTAATAAAAGGTGGAATTACAAAGTGATATCTTTGATCTGTCTCAATTCTGGGATTCCAGATGGCCCATCAGACTGATACCAGATATCTATATTCCTGGGTTTTTGAACCAGCTTCATTCCCAGTTACTGTCTAAGCTTATCCAATAATAAGTGTATATTCCAGACCCTATGTTAGGCACCAGGGACGTATAGCTGACCATAGCCCAGCCCTTCTCATAAGGAGCCCCGAGATAGGTAAAGCAAAGGTTACTATACATATAGGTTCTGGGTTATAGGAGAGTAAATAGTCCTTCAAGAGGTGCAGCCCCTTCTTAGGGAGATGGAGGTAGCACTCACTCTGTGCAGTTCCCTATGCCACGTGCCCCTTTAGCTTGGTGCAGCAGACCAACTGTACCATATGCTCCACACACATTCAATTTCCTTCAGTCACGTGATCTCACTATGGAATAGGTACTCTTTTTTTTTATGGAGGCAAATTTTGTATAACATGAAATTCACTATTTTAAGCATTTTAAGTAAGTTATGTAGCTTCTAGTACCTTCACAATGCTGTGCAACCATCACCCCATCTAGTTCCAAATGTTTTTATCCCCAAAAGAAATCCTGTTATTCTCTATTACTCCTACTCCCAGCCCCTAACAACCAGTAATCTCTGCTTTCTTTCTCAATGAGTTTGCTTATTTCTGGATATTTTATTTAAGTGCAATCATACAATATGTGGCTCTCAATGTCTAAGTTCTTTCACTTAGCATAAAGGGTTCGAGGGTCACCCATGTTGTAGCATGTCTGTAACTTTAGTCCTTCCGATGCCTGAATACTATTCGATTTTGTTAATATACCACATTATGGTTTATCCATTTTTCAGTTGATGGACACCTAAGTTGTTTCCATACTTTGGCTATTGTAAATAAGGCTGCTATGAACATTCATGGACAAGTTTTTGTTTGAAAACGTGTTTTAAATTCCCTTGAATTTATGCCTAGGAACGGAATTTCTGGGTTATACAGTAACTCCGTGTTTAATGTTTTGAGGAACCACTACTTTTATTTTCACTTAATAGGTGAGGAGATTGTAGAGCTGGGAATTTCAGTCCATAGTTCATGCACCAACCACTTCATGACACTGCCTTAAAGGAGATGATGGAGGTGGATTCTGAAGGACCGGAAGTTATATTGATTGACAGGGGAAAGAAGGGTGTTCTGGGCATATACGTTAGGTCCTAGAAGTATGAGAGAGCGTTTGGCAATTACACAGTAGGAGGTAGTTGAGGACACCTGCAGCATGAATCTTTGTGGGAAGAAGTGGAAGGAACCAAACCCTCTTACACACCATGCTCAGAAGTTGAGTTCACTCATAGGTCTAACAGGAGAGCAGGAGAGACCTAATGGAGGACCAGGGAGAGGGGAAGGGGGAAAGAGAGTTGGGGAGAGAGAGGGACGCAAAACCTGAGAGACTACTGAATACTGAAAATGAACAGAGGGTTGAAGGGAAAGGGGGAGGGGGGAAAAGAGGTGGTGGTGATGGAGGAGGGCAAAGTGGGGAAGAGCACTGGGTGTTGTATGGAAACCAATTTGACAATAAACTATTAAAAAAAAGAAGTTGAGTGCAGAAAGATCTTAAATAAAAGAAAGAATAAGTATGAAAAAATATATGTAAAACAAAAATGAAACCCACAAATCAAATGAAAAGGCAAACACGCTGAGAAAAAATTTTGTGACATTGGGTTAATAGCTTTGTTATATAAAGAACTCCTAAAACTGATTATGAAAACATTTAAACTGAACTAAATAAATGGGCAAAGGACATGAACAGATGATTTGCAAAATAAGAAATGCAAAGCAGTAAACAAACATATGGAAAAATGTGCAACCTCTAGTATAATCAAAGACATGCAAATTTAAACAACACTAAGAGAACCATTCTTTGCCTATCAGACTAGTAAATGTTTGTCAAAATGGTAATAGCTGATTCTGGCAAGAATGAGCTGCAAAAGAAATTCCTGCACATAAGTATGTTCGAATCCTGGATGCCAAATGTTCCTTTCCCTATAATTCTGTAATTCCAGTTCTGGCAATCAGTTCTCTCTGAGGCTGCATTTATATACTGTTTGCAATAAAGAAAAAAAAAAAGAGAACAAGGAGGCAGAGGGTACAGGTGACCAACGTTTAGAACATCACTTCTGTGTGGACACCAGAAACATTTCTCTAGCCCTAACTTCTTCTAGGAGTTCCAGAACTATCCCAAGCTGGACTCTTCTCTAAATCTGGTTTGTCACATCCATTTTCATTTTCATTAAAGGTATCACAGGCTATATTGTGAGCCAAGCCAAGTCTTGGAAATTATCATTTCTTCCTTGCCATGGTCTAAATATTTGTGTCCTTCACTCCCCCTTCCTCTGGTAAACTCATATGTTAAAAATCCTAACTCCCACAGATGACAGAATTCGGAGATGGGGCCTTTAGAAGTGTTTAGATTATAGGGGGAGAGCCTCATGAATGGGATTAGTGTCTTATGGAAAAGGCCTTACAGAGATCCTTAGCCCCTTCCACCATGTGAGGACAAGGACAAGGCGAGAAGACTGTTTATGAACCAGAAAGTGAGCTGTTACCAAACACCAAATCCCGTGGTACACCTTTCCTGGGCTTCTAGCCTCTGGAACTGTAAGAAATAAATTCTGTTGTTTATAGAACATGTAGTCTGCGGTGTTCAGGTGTAGGAGCCTGAAAGGACTCAGACAACCCTCTTCTTCATTTATTCTATTCACCTCAAATTTTGTCAGCTCCACCTCAGGAAGCTTCTTTGTAGGTTTTTTTCCCCCTGGTTTATTTTATTTGTTTTACTTTATTTTATTTTGTATGTTATTTTATTCCCAGTATAATTAACATACAGTGTTATAATAGTTTCAGGTGTGTTATATAGACACTTTTTGTTTTTATGTTTTTTTTAAAGTTAACAGCTTTATTGAGTAATAATTTGCATATCATACAATTTGAAGATTTTAAATAATTTGTGTACTTGTGCAATCATCACCATAATCTACTTGTCCGAAAATTTTATTGCCCCCCCCAAACTTTACTCATTCCTGTTTTTAGTCACTACCTTTCCCATCACTAAAGCTCAGACAACGACTAATTTGATTTCTATCCCTATATATTTGCCTCTCCTAGAAACCTTTATTATACAATACATTCTCTTTGTGTCTGATTTCTTTCATTTAGCATATTGTGTTTCAGGTTCATCCATGTGGTTGAAAGCATCAGTAGTTTCTTCCATTTTGCATGGATAAACTACATTGTATTTATGCATTCAGCAATTGATAGACATTTAGGTAGATTGTAGTTTTGAACTATTGAAGATAAAGTTGCTATGAACACAAAAGTCTGTGTGGATATGTGTTTTTGTTTCTTTTTAGTAGATACTTAGAAGAACAATACTGTGTCATATGAAAAATATATGTTTTACTTTTTAAGAAACTGTCAAATTGTTTTTCAAAATATTGGATCATTTCCATTGTCACAATGTATGTAGGTCACAATGTATGAGTTTCAGCCTTGCAAACTAGGTCATGGTCAGGATTTTAAGTTTTGGACATTATATTCAGTGTGTGGTGACTTATTATTTATTTTCTTTTTTCCTTAAAAAAATAGTTTATTGTCAAATTGGTTTCCATACAACACCCAGTGCTCTTCCCCACAAGTGCCCTCCTCCATTACCACCACCTCTTTTCTCCCTCCCCCTCCCCCTTCAACCCTCCTCTTGTTTTCAGTATTCAATAGTCTCTCAGGTTTTGCGTCCCTCTCTCTCCCCAACTCTCTTTCCCTCTTCCCCTCCCCATGGTCCTCCATTAGATTTCTCCGGTTCTCCTGTAAGACGCATGAGTGCAAACATGTGGTATCTGTCCTTCTCCGCCTGACTTATTTCGCTTAGCATGACACCCTCGAAGTCCATCCACTTTCCTACAAATGGCCAGATTGCATTCTTTCTCATTGCCATGTAATACTCCATTGTATATATATACCACATCTTCTTGATCCATTCATCAGGTGATGGACATTTAGGCTTTCCATGTTTTGGCTATTGTTCACATTGCTGCTTAGAACATTGAGGTACATGTGCTCCTATGCATCCGCACTTCTGTATCCCTTCGGTAAACCTAGCAGTGCTATTGCTGGGTCATAGGGGAGTTCTAGTGATAGTTTTTTGAGGAACCTCCACATTGTTTTCCAGAGCAGCTGCACCAGTTTACATTCCCACCAACAGTGTAGGAGGGTGCCCATCTCCCCACACCCTCGCCAGCATCTACATTTTCTTGATTTGTTTATTTTAGTTACTCTGACCGGTGTGAGGTGGTATCTCAGTGTGGTTTTGATTTGTATTTCCCTGATGATGAGTGACGCTGAGCATCGTTTCATGTGCCTGTAGGCCATCTGGATGTCCTCTTTGGAGAAGTGTCTGTTTATGTCTTCTGCCCATTTCTTCACTGGATTATTTGTTTTTCAGGTGTGGA
>NC_043715.1:34190698-34289909 GCF_006229205.1 Suricata suricatta | reverse complement strand
GGTCCTTCTGCCATTTTGAGTTTATTTTTGTGTATGGTGTAAGAAAGTGGTCTAGTTTCATTCTTCTGCATGTTGCTGTCCAGTTCTCTCAGCACCACCTGCTTAAGTGGCAGTCTTTTTTCCATTGGATACTCTTTCCTGCTTTGTCAAAAATTAATTGGCCATACATTTGTGGGCCCAGTTCTGGGTTCTCTATTCTATTCCATTGGTCCATGTGTCTGTTTTTGTGCCATATAGACACTTTTTGAATCCATTCTCTCATCTTCTATCTAGTTGCTATTGCCTTAAATTACCCATTTATTATATTATCAAATATAATAAATTATATGTTCACCCTGAATTGTTCCTAGTTTCCTATCACAGGCCATCCAACTGGAGGGTGTTGAGTAAGAGGGGAGGGTCATATTGAGGGGAGAGTTTCAAGCAAGGCTCCAGCAGTGGCATTGGGTTTTCTCTCTCTCTCTCTCTCTTTTTTTTTTTTAGAAGACCAGAGGCAAATATCCTAAAAAGTTAAGGTTTATTGAAAAGGTATGAATAATATGTTCACTACATTCTCTGTTTTTCTATGTATTTTAAAGTGTGTCAAGTCTCTTGTCTGATCTCCTTTCTGCAAGTTCCCCTTCATTCATATCCATCCTTCACAATTCCACTAAATATTTTAAGAATAAGAAAGTCTAATTTTGTCATTCTCTTCTGAGAACCTCCATTACATTAGTTTCGTATTTCTCACAGAATAAAATCTGAATTTATTAGCTTGACCCAACAGACCCTCCACACCCTATGTCCAAGCCATGCTAAACTTCATAGGACCCCAAACCCTAACTTCAATGACTCTAGACCTCACTCATACTTCTGCACATGCCCTGCTTCACATGTCCACCTCCATCTTCCCATATGGAAGACCTCAACTCACTTTTCAAAATCAAGATTCAACATCTGTTCCAGAGGAAAGCTTTCTACAAGCAGAAGTTCATCATTCCTTCTCAAATATTTTTCTTCATGGCATTTATCACCACTCTTACTGCACTGTTCTGAAATCTTTTTTCACTGTTTCTTCAACAGGCTGTGGACTCCTCAGGGAGAGGGCTGGTGTCCTCTTTATCTTTGCCAAGTCCTAGGCTGAGTGCAATGCCAAGAACATCAGAAACCCTTCAAGTGCTGTTAGAATGGAAGAATGAGGTTAAGGAGTCAACATGCACTGGATCATGAGACCTTTGCCTCCACAAGAGAATCTTGAGAAAGTGAGGATAGAAATGTGTGTAAGAGACACAGTTTGGATAACACATAGAATCAGTAATCAGACTACTGCTGGAAGAGAATCTCATCCAAAAAAAGAAGGCAGGATGAAAATTTCAAATGTTAGAAGGCAATCTGTGAGGACAGATTCCCACCCCAGAGTAACCAGGCATGCTACTTGCCCTCAGTGATATAACAAATGCCCTGGCTTGCAGCCCAGATTTGCATTTTAGGAATAAGTCATTCCCCCAGCTGTTGCAAGATTGGTAGCCATTAGCTCTAAGTTGAGTACTCTCTGAGAATTGTCCCCAGCCAAAGAAAGCCGTCCTCCAAGTTCATACCCCTTCCTGAAGACATCCCTCATCCAATGACTGGTCAATGAGGTCCAGCCCATTTAGCTCCAGACTAAACAATGTTAAAGGGTCCTCCCAGCAGGAGAGCTCCACATGGGGCCAGCTGAGTCCTATCCACAACAAAGTTCAGCTTTTCTCCTTACTCATTCCCACTTCCTTCACTCCCAAACAGGTATTCATTCCTAAGTCACTGTCTAATAAATATATTGCCAGCATGTAAATCTCTATCTTCAGAGTCTATTTTCCAGAGAAATGATCTAAGACAAATGTACCTGGGCTTAGAGTTCCATCCCAATATCTTCACTAGATTGGAAGACACTTCCTTGGACACAGATGCCAACATCAACTGCACAGATTCTTGAAAATTGTTTTTTCATTTTTGGAATTTTGTTAGTGGCCCAAGGCCACTGACTCCTTACCTATGTCCTGATTAATATTTTTATAATGGTTGATAAGGTGTCATTATTTGAGGTCAGATAGAAGTCTCAAATTAAAATAGCTAGTGGTAGGGGTGCCTGGGTGGCTCAGTCGGTTAAGCATCTGACTTTGGCTCAAGTCATGATCTCACAGTCCGTGGGTTCGAGCCCCACATCAGGCTCTGTGCTGACAGCTTCCAATTCTATGTCTCCCTTTCTCTGCCCCTTCCCCACTCATACTCTGTCTCTGTCTCTCTCTCAAAAATAAATAACATTAAAAAATCAATCAATAAAATAAAATAAAAATAAAATAGCTAGTGGTAAACTAGGAGCAGACAAAAACATTAACATTTGGTCTTCTCAATTAGCTAACTTTTATTTTTTTAAATTTTTATTTATTTATTTAACATAATTAATTGTCAAATAGGCTAACATACTGTGTGCACAGTGTGCTCCTGGTTTTGGAAGTAGGGTCTCATGATTCATTGCTTACATGCAGTACCCAGTGCTGATCCCAACAAGTGCTCTCCTTATGCCTATCAGCCATTTTCCCCTCTCCCTCACTCATCCACCAACTCTTGGTTTTTAAAAGTCTCTGTATTTGAGAGTCTCTTATGGTTTGCTCCCTCTCTCTCTGTTTGTATCTATTTTTCCCCCTATCCTTCCCCCATGGTCTTCTGTTAAGTTTCTCAAGTTCCATATATGAGTGAAAACATATGATATCTGTCTTTCTCTGACTGACTTATTTCACTTAGTGTAATACCCTCCAGTCCCATCCACATTGCTGTAAATGGCATGATTAGCTAACTTTTAAAGGAAAACCTAAAAACTTTAAAGGAAAATTCCAACTTTTGAAGGAAAGATGGCTATGGCCAGACATGTTTTTGTCCTAGTTGGCTGAATTAGAGGGATGGGAGTCTGTTAACTCTAGATCAGTGAAAGTCACTGAGAATAGGGCTGCGGTTGGCAGAGGGGGCCAAAGTATGTTTGGGATTTTTAATTCATGGACCTACATCCCAGCTGTTTATTTGAAGTAGCAAATGTGGAATTGGTCAGACATCCAATCAGTATGGTGTTGCCCATGAATGTTCCATCCCAACAATGCGTTTCCCCTGCTTTGAGGTTGTGAATGGCTACGGTGGAGCACTGGAAGGCCCGTAGAATCTGTGGGAGAGTTCTTGTTAGAAGGACAGTCTCTCCATTCCTTCCTGCACTTCATTTTTTTCTTTATAATTAACATGACTTGCTTCATCTCTAATCCTTCCTGGGACTTGGTCCTCACTTTTGACCCTCAACTCCAGAAGGTCCTCTTCTCTCTAGCAGTCTGTATAGCTTCTGGCTCTTCATCTACATTCCTATTCATGTTGTGGCAAATTTTCTCCAGGTTCCTCAATTCATTGTTTCATATAATTGTTTTTTAATATTTGTGAATTCATTTGGCAGGCAGACATTGCAATTATGGACAAGATTGACTATTAGGAGGAATCCTCCCCCTTCCTACCTCCCCGGGAGCAATTGAATAGCACACCACATATTAAATCAAATGAGCAGGCATTAGCATCAGTTGTAAACAATTTACACTGTGGAACTCCTGCCATCTTGCCAAATGCCCTAAGAATTAGATGTGGATTCCAACTCACCTTGCTAATTAATTCAGAACGAGAAGATATCCCAAAAAACAATTCTCTTTCATACTGGTGGAGAATGACACAGACATTTAAAAATGCTTGGAATATCCACCCTGTTATTTTTAGCTTAAGAAGATTTCTTTGCCAAAGCCTGCTTCCAAAATTTCATCACTTTCTGAGAAAAATAGTGTGCATGGAAGCATGTGGCTGTTATTGCTGCCTCATTCATTTTTGAAACCCCCTCACCTAGCACAGTTCTGGGCATATTATAAACACTCAGTTGTTATGATATTGAATTAAATCATAGACCGCTCCTCCAGTGCAGTAGCCAATTCAGAAATTCACAGGGAAAATCCAGATAAATTCCAGTACACTTCCAAGTGTTTGTCAATTTAGGTTGCTAGAGCAGAATACCATAGACTGGGTGACTTTATAAACAATGGGAATGTATTTCTTATAGTTATGGAGGCTGAAAGTCCCAGATCTGGGTGCCAGCACCATCAGGTTCTTGTGAGAGCTCTTTTCTGGGTTGCAGGCTGCCAACTTCTCACTGTGTCCTCACAAGGTGAGCAACAGAGAGGGAAAGCAAGCAAGCTCTCTGGTGACTCTTCTAAAGGCACTAACCCCATTCTGAGGGCTCCACCCCCATGACATCATCTAGTCCTGATTACCTCTCAATGCCCCATTTTTACACTAACTCATTGGTGGTGGGGCTTTCAACAGATAGATCTTGAGGAAACACAAACACCCAGCATGGGCTTTTGTAACAACTCCTAAGGATGGAGTTTTCCCAAGATTAGTAGGTGAACTGAGGAATCAGATTTTGAATGTAGTACTGTTTGATTCCAAGGTTTTCTCTCTCTCTCTCTCTCTCTCTCTCTCTCTCTCTCTCTCTCTCTCTCTCCTCTCTCTCTCTCTGTCTCTCTGTCTCTCACCATGCTGGAGGATCTGTTTTTCAGGTCTGTTCTTAACAATTTTGTTTGGTCTTAGGTGCACATGTGTTTTTGCCTTTTGAAAGACTTCTCCCTGAATTCAGAACCTCAGAGCAATGCTTTCACGCTGCCTGGACTGCAATGGGAATGAAAATGGAATATAATCAATGGATTCCAATTAAGATGCTAACCTCCATCAAGAATGTTTGTAGGATTTAAGTCACTGAAATATGTTCACTCAACAGCACAAGTATCGCTCCCCATCATAAAGCCTCCCAACTGGCCTCCTATTGGGTCTGGAATACACCTCAACTTCTACGCCATAGCCCACGAGGGTCTACATGATCTGGCCTCGGCCAGCCTCCCCGGCTCCATCTCATCCCACTGCCTTCTAACTGTCGGGTTACTAATCTGATTCCCTGAACACAATGGACTCATTCACAACTCAGAGCCCCACCCCCACCATTTCCTCTGCCTGGACCGCTTTCCCCTTGGATATTTTCCATGGCTGCCTCGTTCCCATTTTTCAGGTCTCCTTTGAGAAGCCTTCCTTTATCACCTAATTCCAGACTGCCTTCCATTCCAAGCCATTCTCTAATCTCTGATCTTCTTTTCATTTATTTATAACATTTATCATTATCTTGTTTATTTATGTGCACTGTCAACTTCCAAGAGGATGTAAAACGTAGGGACCTTACCTTCCTTCTTCACTGATGGTGTTGCTCATGTCAAGATCACTGCCTGGCATGTAATAGGTGCTCATTAAATATCTGTGAAATGAATGAATATCTTCAAAGGTGAAGTCCAGATCTTTGTAGAAGCAGGAAAAGGGAGGAGGAATTTGGAAGTCGGAGAATATCGCTGAAGGGAGCCCATCATGTCTTCCTCATCTTTAGATGTGCAGACCCTTTCTTAGCTCTGGCGCCAGACCGCTTGCTGACCTGGAGCTGTAGTTGGAGTCTGAGAACTAAGTGTGTTTCCTGCAAGGTGTTTGGGGGACCCTTGGTGGGTGCTGTTGTGCAACACCAGTGTGAGCACTGTACTCTGGAGCTCATTGTGTTCATATGAAGCAATGAACTAGATTTTGTTGAGGAGATAAAGTTTGAAAAAGCAGGAAGGTAGTTGTAGTTGCTGTTGAGCAAATTCTTGTGAGCATCCTGTCCTCTCTATTATGAGGCTCCCAGAGAGCCCTGCATAATAGGATTTCTTGCCAGCTGTTAACCTATCCACACCAGAGGTAGGAGTAGCAGATGCTTATGGGGAGTGGGGTTATTTTAGTGACTGAATGGATCGACAAATCACTCTGCAGCCACTTTAATGAAATAAGTTCTCGCATTCAATGACACACACCTGCACTTAAAACCTGGTCAACACTTCCTTCACTTGCTTTGGTATGGCTGAGGTTTTCAACGTAACTGAGTATCTTCGCTGCTCGTGGTTCTGAAACAATTTTTCTTCAAGCAGGCAACTGAGAGGAAATAACATTTCTGCCATCGTCCATTTTGATGCTACAAAGAGATTTATGGGTTTCAAAACTCTTCACACATATCTTAGTTTTCTTCCTGAGAGTTTTGTAAACTTTGTAAAGAAGATGGCTATCCTCACATTTTATAGACTTGGAATCCTTTGTTGAAATCTACAAACCTCTACTTTTATTAGAATTTCTTTCATCTTGATAGATGTCTTTTAAAACAACTATTTTTTACATAGGAAAAAAAAGTTAATTGTGGAAATTTCAAAAAGACGGGTAAACAGCAAATGAAAATACTTATGGTCTCACATCCAGAGAAAACTACTGTCAGCATTTTGATAAATATTCTTTGATATAGATATATAGATAGACCGAAAGAAGATACATGGTCTAATATTGTGTATACTGTTTTGCAACCATGTTTTCCACTTAGAAAGTTATTAGATACTTTTTCCATGTTAGAAAGTATATTTCCACAGCTTTTCAAAAGAGGTGAATAGTATATAATTGTGGATTTATACCATAATTTATATAACCAATTTTTGTTGCACATTTAGATAATTTCTGTTGTCTTTGTGATTACAAGCAGTATTGTAATAAGAACTCTTACAGCTAAATGTTTATGCATATTCCTATTTATTTCTTCAAGAAAACTGTTGAAATAAAAATTTCTGGGTCACACAATTTAAGTTCTTTTGATCCAATAGTTCACTTTGTACAGCCATTGGCACCTCATTTTCTTAATACTCATGCATTCTGAGTATTACTATTTAAAAACATATTTTTCAAATTTATGGGTATGCAAAAATTAATTCAAAATGGATGGAAGACCTAAATGTAAGATAGGAGGCCATCAAAATCCTAGAGGAGAAAGCAGGCAACAACTTCTTTGACCTTGGCCACAGTGACTTCTTACTTGTCATATCTCAGGAGGTCAGGGAAACAAAAGCAAAAATGCACTAGTGGGACCTCATCAAGATAAAAAAACTTCTGCATAGCAAAGGAAACAATCAGCAAAACTAAAAGATAACCAATGGAATGGGAGAAAATATTTGCAAATGACATATCAGATAAAGGGTTATTTATATAAGGAACTTATCAAACTCAACACCCAAAAAACATATCATCCATTAAAGAAATGGGCAAAAGGCATGAACAGAGACTTTTCCAAAGAAGACATCCAGATGGCCAACAGACACATGAAAAGATGCTCAATATCACTCATCATCAGGGAAATACAGATCAAAACCACAATGAAATACCACCTCACACCTGTCAGAATGGCTAACATTAACAACTCAGGCAACAACAGATGTTGGCAAAGATGCAGAGAAAGAAGAACACTTTTCACTGCTGGTTGAGTGCAAACTGGTACAGTCACTCTGAAAAGCAGTACAGAGGTTTCTCAAAAAATTAAAAATAGAACTATCCTATAACCCATCAATTGCACTACTAGGTAATAAAGGATACAAAAATGCTGAAAGGAGCACATGCACCCCAATGTTTATAGCAGCGCTATTGACAATAGCCAAATTATGGAAAGAGCCCAAACGTCTATCGAGTGACAAATGGATAAATAAGATGTGTTGTGTGTGTGTGTATATATATATATATATATATACACACACACACAGACACATATATACACACACATATACACAATGGAATATTACTCAGTAATCAGAAAGAATGAAATCTTGTCATTTGCAACAACATGGATGGAACTAGAGTGTATTATGCTAAGCAAAATAAGTCAGTCAAAGAAAGACAAATATCATATGATTCACTCATATATGGAATTTAAGAAACACAAAAGATTAATATAAAGGAAGGGAAGCAAAAATAATATAAAAACAGAAAGGGAGACAACCCATAAGAGACTCTTAAATACAGAGAATAAACTGAGGGCTGTTGGTGGGGTGTGTAGTGGGAGGATGAGGTAAATGGGCAATGGGCATTAAATAGGATGAGTACTGGGTGTTGTATGTAAGTAATGAATCACTAAATTTTATTCCTGAAATCATTATTACACTATATGTTAACTAACCTGGATTTAAATTAAAAAAAAAACAACTAAATTAAATTAAGTTAATAAAATTTATGGGTGGAAATGGCATCTTGCTGTTCTTAGTTGCCTTTCTTATATTACTGGTGAGATTGGACACATTTAAAGTATTTCCAACCATTTGAATCTTTCTTTCCTTAACTTCCTTCTCATGATCTTTGCCTACTTTCTTGTTTGAGAGTTTTGAAATCTAGGTCTTCTGCTTCTAAATTCAATGGTCTTTCTTTGCATTACAAAGGACTAGCTGTTAAGACAATATGTATGTGTTCAGGATAGGTCCTTCTGTTCTTGCCTTTTAGGTTCTTCTCCCTCAGGCTTCCAGTCCTGTTCTAATTCCAGCTATGATGACTCACTAGTATCTATGTTGCTTTGTTACTTATACATTACTTCCTTCAACTCTCACAAGTGTCCCAAGAGACAGATGGGGCAACAATGATGTCTGAATAACAGATGAAACACTGAGGCCAACGGACTTACCCAAGATCACAAGCTAGTACCTAAGTCAAGATAAATCTTGAACCAGGATTTCTTAGGAATCTAGTGGGGAGGTGATCTGATAAGCAAATTACATGAATGCTTAATGACTATCACAATACATTATCTTTCCCAGATTTATTTGCATTAAATAGACAGAAACATGAAGCAATCACTACTTAATGTGTCCTGTGAAGCCGGAGGAAGAACTATTTTAGGGTCTGAAGCATGCCCACTTCTTAAATCACACTGTGAGGATCTCCACCTACTGCATCTATGCATGGTCCTGGCACTTCTGTCTCAACGTGGGTTGACTTGAGACACCAACAATGACAATCTGAATATATACAATATAATGCCCAAAACAGAAAGAAAATAAAGGCTGTTTCTAGCTCGCTCTCCCTCCCCCGCCCCCGTTCCCTCATTTTAAAACTATCTTTTTTGAGCAGAAAACTGTATTTCAATTTTCATCACCTCTTTTCCTTTTCTTATGAAGCTAATGAGTTACTAAGTGCCTCTCAGAAAGGGTCTTTAAGCGCCCAGAAGAACAATAGCCAGTCAGCTAGAAAGTCGTGGAACACTGAGCAGCAGAAACAGCGGCTCTACACTGACCCACTGTCTGATGCATTTAGGTTTCAGTTTGTCCCAGCTTGCCTGGCCCGCAGGCATTAAGTGGTGGACTCTCCTTGGGCCCTTGGTGGACCCCAAACTTCATCAGAGCAGGTGGGGATGCTTCTGAACACTACCCCTCTCGTACAGTTATTGTGCGGTGACAGTTCTCATTGTGCAAAACCACACAATGGTCTCAAGACTCCTCAGAGGTCTCTTCCTCCCTCGTTTTGGGTGCTGCTATCTCTGCCTTTGTTTCCCCCTTGATAGATTTCACCATTAGGACTTTAAACATTTTATGAAAGGAGGCTTTGCAATATTTTGGGGTAATATTTTGCTGGTATTCTTTCCATAATCATTGAAAAGAATTGCTTTTTGCAGTGACTCTCTAGTGCCTTGTCTATATTTTCTTTGCTTTTCTCTATACCATCTTTAGAAGAATTTTCTAAAGGTCTTTTTGGTACTTTAAGTTTTGCAGAATTAACACGCTAATGCTAGATATCCTGAGGCTCAAAATAGACTGATATAGCCTCGCATTATGAATATTTTCTTATTATAAAGATGTGAGGATTGACATAATTTATAGTCAACTGTAAATTGGCTGGTGATTACAGGAAGGAAGAAGATCACAGATAGAGTCATACTTTGATTAATACAGTTAAATTTTTTATTTGGTGGTTGGATTACCCATGGTCGAGAGAAGGAAGGACTGGGAATGATTTCGTATCTCCAGGGGGAAATAATCAGGCAGCAGATAATCACTACTAATTGATACCTCCCACTGGTGTGTGTGTGTGTGTGTGTGTGTGTGTGTAGCAACAGGGAGATCATACCTCTATATGGGCTAGGATCCATCTTAACTCATCTTGGACTTTTTCATGGACTCCAGGTTTCTTCTCCATCAAATGGTGATAATAATCCCTGCTTTATAAAACAAAGAGAGTAGAAATCAAGTTTAAAACCGAAGGAGTTTGAGAAGAAGACGGTGCTATACAAATGCAAAGGATTTTGATTTCCTGTGGTTTATTGGAGCAAAGGGCTCGCATAGGGATCCAGAGTGCATGATTGGCAGGTGCACCAGAGCTGGATAACTAAGACATCAGAAAGGGTAGCTGCAAGGCGCCATACTGAAGTGCTTACATCTTTGAAGAAAACATTTCAGAAGCTAGACTAACAGATGCCTGAGAATCAGTTTTTTGAAACACAACCTTTTTCAAGTATGGAAGGAGCCCACATAATTTGTTTTAGAGAAAGACATGTCCCAGCCACAAGAGTCAGCTCTCAGACTGTCTCAGGCGGTTTCACATCTGTGCACATGGGCGGCAGAGCTGCCCACATGAGCAGAAAGGGCACTAGCCTCATGGCAGGCAGCTGTTCCTGCTGGAGCCAGAACTATACTTTCCTCTCATTTGGCAGAAACAAAGTGTTATTTTGGTAACTCTTTATTTTCCACACTGCAGCTTCCCATGTAATTATTGAATACAATTAGATATTCCATGCTGCATAATTACTCAGCTAGTTGTGCCTCTGAAAGATATGAGAATAAATGATCATGAAAGTTTATAGTGAAAAGCCTCCATCCAAAGAATAAGACTGGGCTATCTACTGGACAATGCGTCTGAATCAGAAAAAATAAAACTTGAACTCTTTGGGGTTTTTCTTCCATCTGTGATGCTCACAGACACAATTTTGCATTAGTCAGCAGAACAAACTGGCTTGGTTGACTTTTCTTTGTCATCTTAAGCTATGGTTTCCTATTCTGGTTTGTGTAGACATCTAAATAAAACTTCTCCATGGCATGAAAAAAAGGAATGACAGATCAGAGTTCAAAGATGATCCATAAATCCAGCTTAACTAACGAATACACAGGGTAGCTGAAAGGTCCTGCTATCTCTACATCAAATTCATTCTTTTGCACAAAGAAGAAAAGAATAGCAAAGCATATTAAAGTAGAGAAAGGGCTTTGCTTTTTGTACACATCTTTACTAACCAAGATTCTTTTGATGGCAAGTGACAGAAAGCCAATTCCAGCCAGCTGCAAACAAGGGATTTAGTAACATGATATTGGAATCAAACATTGCAGGAATACACGAAACTCAGACTGGAACTGAAGGCTTCATATCAGGACTTTGTCTTCCTCTATTCATCTCTTTGTTTTTCTCTCTGTCTTGGCTTCATTCTCTTGTATTATTCGAAAAGTTTTCTTTACTTGTCAGTGATCACGCTACTGGAAATTCTGGAGTCACAACTCTGAAACATATCCTAGGGAGAAAGGGAGTCTTTCATGTCAGTTCTATTAAGAACAAACAACAGGGGCGCCTAGGTGGCTCAATTGGTTAAGTGTCTGACTTCAGCTCCGGTCATGATCATGCAGCTGGTGAGTTCTAACCCTGCATCTGGCTCTCTGCTGTCAGTGCAGAACCTGCTTTGGATCCTCTGTTTCTCTCTCTCTGCCCCTTCCTCCCTCCCTCCCTCTCTCTCTCTCTCTCTCTCTCTCTCTCTCAAAAATAAATGAACATTTAAAAAAAGTAAAAAAGGAAAAATAATAGTGAAGTACACTGATTGACCTAGATTGGGTCAAGTACCTTTCCCTGGACCAATTTCTGGCTTAAGCAGTAGGTTAAGGTACTTATGCTAGCCTGGCCTGAGTCATATACCCAAACCTGTGCAGGGAACAAGGTTTATAACCAGAAGAAGGTAGGGGCTGGGACAGGAGAAAGCATGCTGGGGAAGAGGACAATAGTAGCACCAAAGCACCCAAATATGCATTTATGTAAACTCAAGGAGCATCTTCAGGGCCCAAGATATTAATCCAAAGTATACTAAAGTGAAGTCATTTTATGTATGATCTTAGAATTCAGTTTTCTAATGGAACTTGTACTTTCTCTCATGACCTGGGACCTAGCAGGGCCACATAGAAACACATAAGCATTTCAGGCAGGATTATTTTCAGAAGATAACCAATATCAAAACTCTAGATATGCAGTGAATGGTGATGGTAAGGACAGGCAAAACGTCAAGGAACTTGTGATAAGTATTATTGTTTTTTTGGGGGGGGGGTTAAGCCAACCAAGGCAGCAGTGAGAGAAAGAATATTGGCTATTTTCCCCCACTCAGATAGAAAGCTCAGTGATGGCAAAGCCCATGTCCTTTTCTTGCCTCACTTAAAGATAATTTCTGAAAAAAAATTTTATCTCTTTCATTAGGTAGATAGACAAATATAATTGCCCAATGATACTCTATTTTCTAAAACAGTCACAAATCAAGTAGAGAACATTGGGTGTTTCCATTGGACCATAAATTTCACATTGTCTAACTGGATCCATGAATATTCCCAGTATCTTAGCTCAGTTTCCTCTGAGCAAAGCTTGTGACAAATCTCAAGGGCTAATTCTTTATTAGAGGGTAAAATCCCAAGAAGCAGGAGCGAGGGACAAAGGAAATGAGTCAGAGAAGGAGGGAAAGCCAGTATGAAAGTGTCTTGATAAACTGGCCACCACTTGATAAGTGTAACTGATTGTTCTGTCTCATGGGACCATCTTCTATGATGCCAAGCAAAAAGATGCTTCTTAAAATAACCCACCTGGTTGAGTAAGGGAGAATTATTGCCAGATCCCATCTCCCATCGGTCCAATGTTTGACCAACAGGGCTTGGATGCCCTTGTACTTTCAGTGTGGGTGTTCTTAGCTCAGTGCTAAGTGGGGAAGTCCCAGGACAAGAGGCTGATGGTGGGCAGTGCAGGCCTGAGGCAAGGCACCATCAGGTTACATCCAGGGACGCTCAGGCAGAGTTCGCCTGAGTTGGTCATCACAGTGTTGGTTGGCTCAGCCTAGAACAAGTGGTCCAAGGCACTGTGGAACATGAAGCCCAGGTGATTCTATGTCACCCAGAATCAGCATTTAAAACCTAGAATAAACCTTAGAGGTACATTTCTGATTAACAAACTAAAACACAGGCTTTAAGGGGCTTGCTAAATAAACTCACACAACCAGTTGCTCCAGTTAGTGACAGAGCCTAGAACTTGCCCCACTCCTAACACTCTATTCATAACTTCTCCATGGCTCTGTAGCAGCAGATCCCCATTTGTGGCAAAATTTCCCAAATGCCTTATGAGGTGAGAAGCAAGTCAACACTTTCTAAATATTCATGAGCTATTTAACAGTTCAATTTTGGTGGGTAGCAATATGTCTATCAGGATCTATTTATTCTCATTACTTCGGTGCTGTTCTGGCGCGATGCATTATAAACAATTTATGATGTGTTGACAGGACAGATGAATGCTAGGATAATAGGCTGAAGAGGAGAAAATCTCACCAGTGCAAACAGAATGCAGAGATGTGACTCAGAAGGCTGATGAGAAAGATTTTGATGTTTGTGTGCTTGGCCATTTATGTGCCAGTCTACAGTTTTAGTTCTATGCCACAACAGTTGTGGATCTACCTTGGCCTCTGTTTGACTTGGGTATCTTTGTAGTAGAACTTGTAGCATCTCTGAATCCCAAAGGGAGGGTGCCATGGCTGAGGAGCGCAGTTCTCTACAGCCTGTGAGCAGAAATATCCCTGAATTCCTGATGCCTCAGTAACGTTTGGATGGGGAGGTCATCTTACTCAGCCAACCCAAAAATCAATGGGCTCAAGTTTTGAGTGAAGATTAAGTTTCCAAAAGTTAAGGCTATTTAGTATTTCAGGCTAAGTAGTCTAATCATTTAGAGCTGCTGTTTCAACAAGAAGCATTCTCTCAAATGCTGAATATTTCTCTGCCATTCAAAGTGGTCGTCTATGTTCATGACTCACCCAGAGATAGGATGGGACTCTGCTTTCATGTCACCCACACATATCTTTCCTGTAAACAGCCCAAAACACATAAACAAAAATCATGTTGAGCTTTTTTCCCTCAAGATACACATTATGGGAAGAAATATTTGTTAAGTACCTGTTAGATGTTATCCACATTTTTCAGAGAGACAAAGGAGGTAAAAAGAGGTTAAATTTGTTCCAAGAGACAGAGAAGGCATGTCTTAGAGCCGGAAATCTAGGTCTGATTGGTGAGCTCTCATCATCTGTGCTGTGAACATTATCATGCTTCAAGTGGCCTTGAGAAATGGCATTTACTTCTCAGGGCCTCATATTTCCCATCTATAAAATGTGGGTTTAGATAAATTGCCTACATGCCCTAAAGGCAGCTCTGAGGGTAAAATACATAGATAAATCTAAAAGCACATTGAAAAAAGTTAAAAGACATGGGGAAAACAAGGGAGGAGTTTTTCTCCCTTTGTCTTGTCGTTGTTAGCTTATTTCATTCCAAGTCTTGAGTATCTGTTGGATGGTCTCAACCAGCTGTTCTTCCTATCTACCATGGAGGCGAAATGTGGTGCTCTGAAAAGCACATTTGTGCACATCCCTCCCATCTCATCCTCCAACTTTTGAGAGCATGGATGAAGCCCTTATATTTCTGACAAAGCAAGTCTCCCGTAAACTGATTTCCCCAGAGCTGGTGAATGACAGCCCAACATTGCACAGCGCATTGGAGGGAGAGCAGAGCCCTCCTCTGCTGTCTGTGTGTTCTATTCACATACACACCCAGGTTCATCGTGCCTACACTATGTTTTGGCATAAAGAAATCTTTAAATCAGAGCTGGCAGTGTGTGCTGGGTAGGCTCCTAGAGTTTGTGGTGAGAAGAAGATTCTGGAGATTTCTTTGTCCACTTTCAGTTCTTACTTCCTTTCTAAGCTGCCACACACCTCTCTGAAGTACCTTTACATTCTCTCAGCCCTGCATTCTGTTCCTCTATCTCTTCCTCAGGCCAAGTCTAGGGGGACACGAGGCAAGGAGGGCGGGAGGAATAGCAGCAAGGACACGTTGCTATCCCAACATTTGCTTGATTTAGTTATCACGCCTTGAAGCTGCAACTATTTTTAACTCTGGGTATTTATGTTGTGTAAATCATTGAGTGCCTCGTAAGTGGCACAATGAGAGACCTAGAAAAGCTGGCCTGCTCGTGTATGCCTCTCATGTGTTGAGAATTGCTCCAGCTCTTGATGGATAGATGGGGTTCATTAGATCAGTGGTCTGGACACTTTTTGTTAAAGAGCCAGATAGTAAATGTTTCAGGCTCTCAGGACTCCAGTCTTGGTTGCAACTACCCAGCTCTGCTCTTGTAGCTTTAAAGCAATCATGGACAGTGTGTAAATGTGGCTGCGTTCCAGTAAAACTTTACAAAAACAGGTGGCAGCCCAGATTTGGTCTGTGAGACAAAATTTGCCAGTCCATGTTTTATTCTGTCTAGTTTAGTAGATGTTTTAAGTTTTTTTGTGGTAAAATGTGAAAATATTTGTGCTTCAAGTTAGAGGTGATCATTTCTTAAGGAGTAAAACCATAGTTAATTAAAATTCTTACCCTCCGTTGCTGTACACAAAACACAAATCACCTAATAGTAATCACATTTTGGTAGAAGTAAGCTTTTTTCATATGAATGAAGTAGGATGTCATCAATTATCTTAAAAATGTTGGTGACAGCTACATAGTTTCTCTGCAAACTTTGGAGTAAAAACAAATCTAATTTTGTCTAAATTATTTAGATTGACTGGTGAGGCTCCACTGGGGAGTTGGGTGTCAAATACGGCAGAAGTCTTCTTTTTCCTTTCCAAAGTCAATAATCTATGAACTCCAGCTGTGTGGCTTATGCCGCGGGCTGGGCAGGTGCAATTTAGGAAGCACCAGCCTTGCTCTTAGGCAGCAATTGTTTCTGACGCTAGCCAAAGCCAATTCCCACTCCTCTGCTGCTATCACTTCCGTTTCCATGGAAATGGACACCAGCTCAACTAAAACAAGGGAACTGAGGTTTTAAAACAGTGATTATTTGGACTCTCAGTTTCTATGGAAATCACAGTTGGCAGTCAAGGATCACTATTTAGATCGTGAATTTTTTCATTCCTGACATAGGATACCAAACTTTGTCCAATATTCTCATCTGTAAAATGGACATGATCATAGTACCTGCCTCATAGGAACACTTCAGATAACAAAAGACAAAGAGTAAATTAAACTATATAGTGCAGCTATTAAAAATAGCAGGATGATGAGGGATGAAAGGCAGTTAAGATGCTTCCATTAAAAAGTTAGGTAAAAAAGCAAGATAAAAATTATCTCAATCTTATTATCTCAATAACTTAAAAATATGTATCGTGAAAAACTGGAAGTATTATTTTGAACAGGATTCTCAATAGTAAACTCACAAACTATTTTCATCTTTACATGATGGGTCTATGTTCAGTGTTTTATCCTAGCTTCTAGAATTATAGGGGGTGCCTGGGTGGCTCAGTCGGTTAAGCATCTGGCTTCGGCTCAGGTCATAATCTCACGGTTCATGGGTTCGAGCCCCGTGTCGGGCTCGGTGCTGACAGCTAGCTCAGAGCCTGGAGCCTGCTTCGGATTCTATGTCTCCCTCTCTCTCTGACCCTCCCCAGCTCAAGCTGTCTCTCTCTGTCTCTCATAAATAAATAAATGTAAAAAAAATTTTTGGAATTATAAATTGCTTTGTATGACTGCATTTTAGGTATGCTTGATTTTCATATGATCTGAATGTTTCAGAAAGAACCTGTAGTGAAGTAGAATAGTGGTTACTAGGGTCTGGGGGAGGGAAGCCATTGTTCAATGGCTTCAGGGTTTCGGTTTTGCAGGATAAGTTAGAACTAGAGATCTGCCAGGTGCAGAGAGTTAACACTACTGTGCTATACACTTAAAATGCTTAAGATGGTTAATTTTATGTTGAGTGTGCTCTACCTGGATTTAAAAATGTACTTCTAAATAAAGCACTGAGGTCTCTGTCTCTGTACTGCCATGAAATACTTGCTACCATATATTATTATGTGAAAAAAGCAAGGTGCAAACAATGACAACCACTACAAACCAACTGTGAGTGTGTTTCCCAGGGGGCAAAAAGCTGTTTTTTGTTTATACAATATAAAACAATGTTTTGAATTCCACCACTTGATAAAAGCACCTCTCGAGGGATTTTAGATGTCTCATAAAATAAAATGAGCATTCTGTGTTGTTTGGGAGAAAGATGAGTTCTGTCATACAGGACTGGAGTTCCGGGTTTTTCCACTCTCCTGCAGGATGGAGCAAGTGGACTTAGCTCAGATGCCAATACCAATGACATTTGTTGCGATGCCTACATATGGCTGGCGCTTGGAGGGCGCTCTCAGATTAAGAGAGTAACCTGACAATTGAAGCAATATGCAGTTGAAAAACAAAGCTTTCTACCAAAGGAAGTTGACTTTATTCTATTTGCCCTTCCTGGGAGCTGATTCACTCAGTGTTTGCCCACCGCCATTATTTTAACTGGGAGAAGGAAGAGTGCTATTTCTCTTGTCTCTGTCTCTGACTCTGTCTCTGTCTGTCTGTCTGTCTCTCTCTCTCTCTCTCACACACACACACACACACACACACACACACACACATAACCTTCACCCTTCTTTCTATAGTGAAGCTGTATCTTAGACAAATCAAAGAACTATTTTGTGGAATTCCTTTCTGAGAAACCTAAAAAAGACACTAGAGAATTGTTAAAAAGTAAAACTTCCCAATCCCGACAAGCTGTTCTCGTGTACTGCTGGGTAAAGTGACCCAATCTTTCTGAAAACAATAAGGCCGAGTACATAAAAGGCCTTAGCAATGTTAACACGCTTCAGTAAGCTAATCTCAGCCCTGTGAATTTAACTCAAGGAAGTTATCCAGAATGTTGACAAAGATGTCCTTTGAAGTGGTATTTTTCCCCCCAAGGAGGTAAAACTGAAACTAACTCCAGTGCCCTTAGGGGTGAATGGTTAGTGAATTATAACAGACGTACACAGATGGGCCTTTGTGCAACCATTAAAGATGTTTACAAAAACAATGAAATGCTTAGAAACAAACTTAACCAAGGAAGCAAATGATCCGTACAATAAAAACTGCAAGACTTTGGTGAAAAAAGTTGATGAAGACACAAACAAATGGAAAAATATCCTGTGTTCATGGGTCAGAAAATTTAATATTGTTAAAATGTTTATACTATCCAAAGCTATCTATAGATTCATTGTAGTCCCTATCAAAATTCCAAAGGCATTTTTCACAGATGTAGAAAAAAATTCTAAATTTGTATGAAGCCATAAAAGACTGATAGCCAAAGCAATCCTGAGAAAGAAGAACAAAGCCAGAAGTATCACACTTCCTGATTTCAAACTATACTTCAAAATTAAAACAGTATGGTACTGGCATAAAAATAGACACAAAGACTAGTGGAATGGATTAGAGACATATTAAGTGAATGATACAGTCTGATACAATTTAAAATATAAAAATGTAGAAATATACAAAGTACTTCTAGTTAAGATGGGGTAAACACACTCCATCCTGTTTCTCCCACTAAGGAGCCAGTAAAAGCCCTGGACAGAAAACATGGCGTGTCTATTTGAAGATTCCAAAAAGTAAATAATATCAGGCTGACTGAGAAAGAAAACATGAACTTGAACTAAGATTGATGTGTCGGTGATTTTCCTGCCTTTTCCCTCCTCTGTATACTCTGGTGTTGGGTCCAAGGTATCAGAATCCTGGGAGAGCTCATTGAGTTGATAGAAAACACTCTAAAAGAAGCTCTCCCTTTCTTTTCAGAGGCATAGGAAGAGGGGCACATATTAGACAGAGAATGGGGGAACTTCCTGTATGCTTTCTTTTCCTCTCCAGTCCTGAAAGTGAAATCTGGTGGAGGTAATGGTGGCTATAGTGGCAAGGCAGGCATCTAAAATTCTGAAGAAGATGAGTCCTCCTCTCAACCCCCACTGCTGTCCGAAGAGTAAGAGAGGATCTATTGCTTCTCTCTCTATATATCCTTCCACCATTTGTTCTTGGAAGCAAACCCAATGGTGAGAAGTGCACAGCACTCTAGGGAGACAAAAGCACTGGATTTCTAGTCAGAGGATAGAAATGGGCTCCTGGGAGAGACTGTGGAGGTTGTGGAGAGCAGGAAGCTTGGGAAAGAGATCCAGGACGTTGTTGTGGGTGAGCTCTTGGGCCCAACCTCCAAGAGGCATATGGGTGGATTTGATTCTCCACAGTATACCAGCTACTTTGAGAAAAGAACTCTGGTGGTGGGACACCATCCGGGTCCTTGGCTGGTTCCTGGGTAGCACATTCAGAATACACCTGACTAACACTAGAATACTCAGAAAGCAGAACTTGAAGTCTCAGCCACACTTCAGGAGCCCTCAGACGTACTTACGACCAACTGGCTATAAGTTTGAGGGTGTGCACAACACTCTCAGGTTTGATAATTCACTAGAATGACTACCAGCACTCAGGAAAGTGTTATACTTAAAATTACAACTTCATTATAAAGGGTAAGATCTGGGGTGGGAGGGGGTGGGGTCGGAGTCCTGAATGCAGAGCTCCTATGCTCTTTTCTGGAGATAAGCCATGTCACTTTCCCAGCACATCAATGTGTTCATCAACCAGGAGGCTCCACGGAGCTTTGGTATCCAGAGTTTGTATTTGGTTTCATGACATAGGGATGATTGATTAAATCTTTGGCCCAAGTCATTGAACTCAATCTCCAACCTCCTACTTCTCCCCAGAGACTGGTAAGCCAAGGTTACTGCCCTTTAATCACCTGCTTAGTTTTTACGGTGACCAAGTCCCACTCTAAAGCTATTTAAGTGACCACCTCAAGTCACCTTATTAGCATAGGAAAGACACTCCTATCACTTAAGAAATCCCAAGGGTGAATAGAACTAGAACATATCATGCTAAGCAAAATAAGTCAGTCAGAGAAAGACAAATAGCATATATTTCACTCATACATGGAATTTAAAAAATAAAACAGATGAACATGAGGAAGGCAACAAAAAATAAAATAAAAAACAGAGAGGGAGGCAAACCATAAGAGAATACAGAGAACAAACCACAGGATTTTAGAGGGGGTTAGAGGGGCATGGGCTAGATGGGCTATGGGTACTAAGGAGGGCACTTGTGATGAGCACTGGGTGTTATATGTAAGTGATGAATCACTAAATTCTACTTCCGAAACCATTATTACACTATATGTTAACTGACTTGGATTTAAATAAAATTAAAAGAAAAAAAAAAGAAATCCCAAGGGTTTTGGAAGCTCCCTGCCAGGAACCTGTGACACAGAGCACACAAGTTATTATACCACAGCATCTAATAAGTACTCTTTGATTAGGATGAGAGATTCTATCCTTTCCAGAAGATAAAAGACATGTTCTAAAGCCAGAAGGCATGGTATAGTAAAAGAGACAAGGCAAGCATTTTTAAAATATACATTTTGCTTCTGAACTTAATCTAGTTCAAGGTGTGTATAGCTAAGCAATTCAATAAATGCCTTTTTAAAATAAGAGTTATTACACAGAATTTTTTTTGACTTCTCAAGTGTGAGTTTTGTAGGTGCTGGTAGCGTGTTTACTAGAAATCCTTTTCTATTAGCCAAAGATAACAGTTTTGGGGATCTTTGCTTTGCAAAATGCTCTGTTACAAAAAGCATGTCTTCAGCTGAAATGTGTTTTAGATGTTTTTCAAAGTCGTCAAATCATTTTTCTATAAGGAAGTGTTAAGAGTGAAAAAAAAAGAGATAGCATTGAATCCTAGGGTTAGTCAGGTTCTCAAGGTCTTCTTGTTCAATCCTATATGCAGAGGCGCCTTTTTTCAACTGATGGTTTTAGCTCTGATCCTTGGAATCTATGAATGAAAAATCGGGGGGCCTGACAAAAAGATGAGGGACATTCTATCAAAGATGTGTGAGAACAGACCTTCCTGCAGCCAGAAGAGGGGTCCTGATATCCTATTAGTGTTTTAGTTTCAGGAAAGATGGTGGTTAAGAACCTGTCTCATGGCTCTTCTTAGCTATCGATCAGGAATTTTAGCACAAGGAAATTTACTACTAAGGATAACAAAAGCAGATAAAATAATAGCAACATTTTGATGCCATTATGTGCCACATACTATGCTAGAAGCTTTCCTTGCATGATCTCACTTAATTTTGAAAACAATTTCATATGGTAGACACGATTGCTGTCATCACTTTATAGGTAGGTTCACTGAAGCTCAGAGAGGTCAGATAACCTTCTCAAGGTCCCTCAACTAAGGGAGGTAGGTCTAAACCTTAAACCTTAACTCTAGAATACATATTTTTAGTGGTTCACACAACACTGAATTCCACTTTAATTTTTTAATGTTTATTTATTTAATTTAAAAAGCAGAGGAGAGACAGAGAGGGGAAAGAGCAAGAATCCTGAGCCAGCTAACAGTGAGTACAGAGCCTGATATGGGGCTCAAACCCACAAACCGTGAGATCATGGCCGAGCCGAAATGAAGAGCTAGATGCTTAACCAACTGAGCCACCCAGGTGCCCCTCCACTTTAATTTTAATGACATGTATGGGTTGCTGATTTGCCTACAACTGAGAGTCTTTTGTCCTCAGATCTTCCTGTATGCCATTTACTTTTGGGAGATGCACTGTCACCATGGACAGGGGCACGGCAGTTTGGGTAGCTGGAGTCCCGGTGTGGGTTGGTAGTAGAAGTGCACGTGAAAGAAACAAAATGAAACACCCCAAATGGTCCCTAGTGCCAGAATTTAATTCTATAACTGATGGCTTCAGAGTCTATTTTTTTAATCTAGACAGCTTTCTTGGGAACATCCCACTCCAGGGCATGTTACCAGCTGGATGTCACTGCACAATAACTTTTCTAGATGATTAAGTACCACCAAGAATGTTGGCCTTAAATTGCCTCACAGATTAGTCACCATCCAGGGGCACAGTAATTTGGTCAGTGAAGGTTCTTCTGGGTTTTAGATGGCAAATAGCCTTCACAGTGAAAGGCTCAGAGATGGGACACTGAAAAGAAGGTTTTATGGAGTCCCACCAGAGAATGAACCCAGAATCTCTTTCCATTTATTCACCCTCAAATCCTTCCTGTGTATCTGACTGTACAAGATGCTGCAGTTAATAAAATACACACAGTTTCTGCCCTGTGAGTTGTTTTCAAGAAATCCATCCAGGCATCATGGGACTACAGAGGTGAATAACCTGTCATTTCTGCCTTGGAAATCAAGATATCAACATGAAAGATAAGATGAATGCATGAATCCCGAGGCAAGACATGTAATAAGTAGTCAGAGAGAGAGAGAGAAGCAAAATCATGAGGTTTCCTAAAGAGAGCGTGGTCATCTCCTCTTTTTGGGAAACAAAGAAGGCTTCACCAAAAAGCTGGAATTTTAATCCAGAGATTACAAACTGGAGGCCCACATCTGAATCTAGCCTGCAGATGTGGGAACAGTAAAGGATACAGCCTGCATAAGACAGCATATCAGACAAGCATTAAAATTGTATAAAACTCTGCTCTAGGTTTGTTGCAATAGAGACTGAACAGGAGAACTGAGAGATTGAATTTAAAAGGTGGTCCAGGACTAGATTAGGGAATCTAATCTGCCAAAAAATTGGAATGTTCCTTCTTACTGAGCATATGCCAGAAAAAAGGGTCCTCACAAGGTAGAATTATCCTGTAACTCTCTAGCCCACCGCTCCAAGGGAACACTTAGGAATAATGGAAATGAAAATTATCAAAAGACTTGGGTCATTCCTGCTTATTTGGTGATAGTATTTGTACCAGAAGGGGTTATTATTATGGGGCTGGGAAATCCCCAAGAGGATTAGCAGATGCAATATTTCTGTGATTAAACCAAGAGATAAGCACATCTTAAATTGCATGTTACTATTAACAGAATGTATTCTGTGTGAACTCCACTATTAATGCAATACTAATAATACGAGATTCCCAAAGGAACCAGCTCTGAACCATGGCCCATTGGAATAAATCATACCTGCCATCCTTCCTGCTCTGTTCCAACCAGCCAGTCTGCTCTGGGTATTTCGGGTTGGAAGAACTCCACCTTTAGTCTAACTTTATTTGCATTTAATATGCCAATTACAGGTCTTGCTGATCTACTCATGGGCAGTTTTCCAGAAGACCTGTCTCACTTTGTGCAGATCAAATCAATTATGCTGATTCAATTCCATTGGCAGTGTATGTGGAACAATTATTACCAGGTTCTCTACTTCTCATTCCTGATTTAGATCTGTAGCTTATTTTAATCACTTCTCTTCTTCTTGTACCTCATCTCTGTCTGGACTCAGTTCCTAGGGTTACTTTCTTTGCCTGAGGAATGGTGAATTCAGCATTGTTACTCCAGAGTTAGTATAGAATTGTTTGAATGGAAAGCTCCATCAGCTATGTGGCTACGTCTTGTGCCACAGAAACTTAGCCAGCTTTCCCAGAATGTAATGACATCATTAAACAGAGCTGAGAGACCAGGCTGAGCAGCTGAGACCAGAGCAAAGAGACTGACTTTGCCAGTAACTTTCTGTGGTGGACAACTGTGGATTGTATCCCCAGTATGGATTTTCTCTCCACAATAGTATTCAACATTTCTCCGCCATGAGGTTTGGGTGAACTGATCCTACCTCCAGCTCTAGGGCTAGACCCTTTTTGCCTCAAACAAGTCTGCATATCCTATTTCAGTGGCCACAGTGATGGGTTCAGAGGTATACCACATGCCAAGCCAAGTGAAGGCCAAGCTAGGGCCAACAAAACCAACTTCTGGAGCATTGGTTGAATTACTGGAGAAATGGAATCCAGTGGGGAAGTATGTAGTTGTAGTTCTGGGGTGTCTTAGGGTTCATTTTGGAAGCCAGAGAATGAAAGAGGGAGGGAGAGAGACAATGTGAGAGAGGGAAAGAGACATGCTAATCCCAATATCAATCTCATCATTGGGGTCCCAGATCAAGTCTTATGTAAAGATGGGCATACCTCTGGACAGTTCTGCTACATGAACCAATAGGTTCTCTTTTTATGTAAGCCAATTTGGGTTGAGATTTATATTTCTTGCAACCAAAAGCATTTTAACTGCCATGTGGTAAGCCAAATATGGTAAGTTACTTTCCCTGTCTGAACCTCAGTTTCCTTATATGCCACAGAAGGGGCTGGGCAGATTAAGCTCCATTCCAGCTCTGAAATTCTGAGACTTTTTAAATATTTTGCTTCCAATTCTTTATAATATGCCTGGCCGTTTTCCCTGAAGAAAGGAAGCATGAATATAGATCTTATTTATCATACTGTAGTTGGTGGTAGGGGTGGATCAGGAAAGGCCACTCTGAGGAAAGTGTTTATTTTTAGTTAAGGCAAGAAGAATGAGGGATGGTGAGGTATATACTCTCCAGGTGGTGGGAACATCCAGTTGGAAATGGGAGATTTGGGAACAGGTTGGTTTGATATCTTCGTAAAAAAATTGTACAAGTAAGCATTTGTTCATATGACCTCTCCTCTGGTATATCTGCCTTCACAAGATTCTCTCCCTCATGTAGGTAGCTTCCATTTCTATTGTAGCTACAAATTCCTTGAAGACATGGGTTATTGTTTCATTGATGCAGTGCCTCTAGAGTGCCGAGAAAGCACAATGCTTTCTATGGACATGATGAGTTGAATTTCAACCCACAAGATGAGTAAAGTCGTAAAGTCTCAAAAGTGGGAAAAACCAAGTCAATGAAAAGGAGACAGGCTGGTTGAAATAGGACTTAGGTAGGAAAGAAAAGGAAATGGGGCTACAAAATTACAGTTAGAGAGAGACTCTCAAATGCCAAGATAAGGTATTGGAGCCACAAGTTGCTTTTACATAGGAAACTAAACAGCAAGGTTATCAAAGGACATATTTGTGTAACCAGAATGCATTCCATCTCTCTAACTATCCAGGCCATTGATGGATCATTTGGCAACAGGGGATTTGTGTGAGCTGAAAATACATTATGCTCCAGAGACAGCTTGGGGAGTTTCTGGCTTTAGCTTTTACTCTTGGCGACCTTCCAAGAATAATCAGTTATATATTTAGGCTCATTCCCCACAGGTGTGGACAATCAGGGTGCTGGAAAGAGGATAACTCATGCAGGAATGCAGCACATTCAGACAGTTATTGGAGGTGGACCCAGAACGAGCCAAACCCAGCATTGATCTAACCCCCTCCAATACACACATATTGTGTTTAGCATCTGTTCTTATCCAAATCCTCAGAGGAACCTGGATTCTGAACAGCCTGTGAACTACTCTTTCAACTCAACATATCCAAAATATCCAAAAAGCAAACTCATTTCTGTCCTCACTCAACCCTAATCTTCTGCCTGACTTAATGCATTTCCACTTTCCTCTTTTCTAACAGGGCACCGATATCTTCTCAATCTTCCAGGCCTGAAAACGGACAGTCATCTTAGTCTCAACCTGCTGTTGCTGCCCCTTTATCTCAACAATCTCTGAGTCTTGCCAGTCTTCACCCTCCCCATCTTGTCCTCTTTCTGGTAAGGGCTCTGATAACTCCATGCTCATATTTTCATTGAGCCTTAAGTGAATAACTATTAACAATCACTCAATCAGCTTTCATTTTTTGAAACAACCTCAATCTTACAGAAAGTTGTAACAACAATATAAACCATTTGAGATTACATTGCTAATTAATGCGCCATTACCCTTTAATAGGTTGGTGACTGCAAAAAACCAATACAACTGGCAAATTCAGGGCATTAAAATTGGTACCTTACTACAGTCTAATCCTCAGACTCCAAGTTTTCCCAGTTTGTTTCCGTATCTTGTTCAGTAATAGGATGCAGTTCAGGATTGCGGGATGCATTTAGTCGGCATGTCTATTTAGTCTTCTTCACACTTTAATAGTATCTGTCTTTTCTTGATTTTTAAGACTTTGACGCCTTTGAAGATTATACATCCATTATTTTGTAAAATGTCCCTTGATTTGGGTTTGTTTGATATTTCCTCATATTTAGACAGGTTATGCATCCATGGCAGGAATATGACAGAAGTGATATAATGTGTGTCTTATTATATCTTAAGGTGGCACATGATGACTTGTCTCATTACTCGTGATGTTAACCTTGATCATTTAGTAAAAGGCTGCCTATTAGGATTTACAGTTATTCTTCTTCCCTGTGTAACTTACAAGTCTTTTTTGGTTGGTGGATATTTTGAGACTACATTGATATTTTATTTCTCCTCAAATGTTCATTTATTGTGTCCACTGATATGCATTAATTGATCCCTTATTTAAAAAATTAGTTGTAACCTGTTACTATTGCTCATTTTGATGCACTAATTATCTTAGATTTGAAGAGTGGAAGCCCCTTTGAGATGGCTTCTGTGCCCCTTTGGAATGACCCCATCAATATTTGAACCCCTAGACTTATATTGTAGTTGTCCTCCACCTGCCATAAAATAAATCATTTCTTCAAGGAGCCCTGGTCCTTTTATAGAAGAATGGTATTTAGAAATGAAGATCTGGTGCAACTCTTGATACTAGGGTGTCACCGCTCCCAGGCCTTCACAGTGATGAGTTAGGGAATTTATATTTACACATTTGCATCTATATTTATTTCCATATCAATTTATATATATTTAAAAACCTTAAATTCATACCAATATAATTTATTCATTTTAATATACATAAAAATCTATCATCTGAAATCTTTTCTTTTTAACAGAATCTTTTGAAGAATAGAAGTTTTACATTTTGATGAAGTCCAATTTACCAGGGTTTTCTTACGGATCATGTTTTTTATATCATACCAAAAATGTTGTCTAACCCAAAGTCACAAAGATTTTTCTCCTTTCTTAAAATTTTATAGTTTTAGGTTTTATGATTTTGCCTACAATTCAGTTTGTAAATTTGTGTACAAAGTATGAAGGATGAGTAAAGATTCATGTTGTTGCATATGTATATCCATCTAGTCCAGACCATATAATGAAAAGATGATGATTTCTCCATTGAATTGCCTTTTCACTGTTGTGTAAAAAACAATAGACGACAGTGATGTGAGCAAGATGGTGGCATAAGATGCTTCAAGCCATCATTCCTGACCCCCCAGAAACACCAAATTAACTGCAATATATTGGCCAAAATACTATTATTCTACAAGTCAGCTTTGAAGCTGAAGAACCCAGGAGAACATGTAGCCAAGAAAAAAAATGAAAATATGAGGAAGGTTGGTGCCATTTTGCATACTCTAGCCTTTTCCCCACTCAGTGCAGTACATCCCAATTAGGAAGAAACCTTTGAAGTCCTGTCTCCTCCCTGGGAAGAGAAAGGAAAGAGTGGAATTTGTGTCCAACGTTCTGGCTTGGCTGGTGGCTGCCTGAGGAACTGATTTCTGTTGTGTCCGTTGGAGCACTGAGGCAACAGTGGTGTTGTTTATACAGCAGATTGTAGACCAGGCTGAAAAACAGTGGCAAGCACTGCAGCATGTTTGAGCAGCAGGGAGTCTGAAGTCCCACAGGCAGACTTCAGGGGAACAAGAGATTACAGGCAAAGGAATACAATAGAAGCAGAAACAAAAACTCCTGAGAAGAAGCCAGGGTGAACCTCTCAGAGAAATTAAGATAGTTAAAAGCAGTCATATGTACCAAACTAAAAGCACACACACAAGCACAGAGAATATGAATACCACAAAAACATTTGAAAGCTCCCAGAATCTTGAGGTAGGCTGATTAGTAAAGGTCTTCCCTTGTACAAAGTCAGTCTATAAAGAGGCTGTTTAGTCAAATGCTCAAGCCTCAACAAAAGATCACAAGGTGTACACAGAAACAGAAACAGGGATACTCAGACAAATGAAAAGACTAAAACAAATCACCAGAAACTGTTCCTAAAGATACACAGATCTCTGAATTACTTGACAAAGAATTTAAAACAGCTGTCTTGAAAATGCTGCATGAGATAAGAGAGAACACACGTGGGTAAATAAATGAATTGCAATAAGGATGCATGAACAGAATGAGAATATCAACAAAAATAAACTGTGAAAGAGAACCAAATAGAATTTCTGGAGCTGAAAAGTACGATAATTGGATTAAAAAATTACTAGAAGGACTCAGCAGTAAACCTGATGAGGCAAAAGGAAAAATCAATAAACTTGAGGACAGTCACTTGAAATTATCAAGTCAGAGAAGCAAAAAAAGAGAAGGATAAGGAAGAATGGCGAGAGTCTAAAGGATTTATGGAACACTATCAAGCAGATAAATATGGGGGTCCCAGAAGGAGAAGAGAGAAAGAAAGGGGCAGAAAATTTACTTGAAAATATAATGCCTGAAAACTCTCCAAATTTGAGGAAATAAATGGACATAAAAACTCAAGAGGTTGAAAGAATTTCACGTAGGATGAACCCAAAATTTCCCACACCAAGACACATTACAACTAAACTGTCAATATCAACAATAAACAGAGAATCTTGAAATTAGCAAGAGAAAACTGAGTTGTCTACAAGAGAGCTTCTGCAAGATTATCAGTGGATTTCCCAGCAGAAACTTTGTAAGTTGGAAGGCAGCAGGATGATATATTCAGAGTACTGAAAGAAATAATAAAAATCTGTCAATCAAGACAATCTGTCTATATCCAGAAACTGCCTTTCAAAAATGAAAGAGAAATGAAGACTTTTCCAGATGAGCAATAGTTGAGGAAGTTCATTGCCACTAGGCCTGTCTCACAATAAACGCTAAAAGAAATCCTTTAAGCCAAAATGAAAAGATGCTAGACATTAACATGAAGCTAGATGAGACTGTGAGGTTCCCTGGTAAAGGTAAATATTTGAAAAAATAAAAAAAAAACCCTGTAGCATTTAAATTGGGTGCATAAATCTGCTCTTAATTATTGTATGTAATTTTTAAAAAGCATAAAAATAAATATGAATTTATATTAATAGGGACACAATATATAAAGATGTAATTTGTGACATCAGTAACATGAAGTGGGATGAAAGTAGAGCTGTAGAAGAGCAGAGTCTTTGTGTGTCATTAAAGTTAAGTTGTTGTTTGTTTAAAATAGATTGCTATAATTTTAAGATGTTTTATGTAATTGCAATAGTAACTGCAAGGAAAATACCTATGAAATATACACCAAAAAAATGAGAAGCGAGTCACCACAAAAAATTTCAATGAAACACAAAGGAAGGCAATAAGAAAGGAAAGAAGGGAAAGGAAAGCTGGAAGATACACAGAAAATGATTAAAATGGCAATAGAAGTCCTTCCTTATCAGTGATTACCTTAATTATATATGGATTAAACTTCCTAATCAAAAGACATAGACAGGTTGAACTGATAGTTAAATAAGCTCCAACTAAATGCCATCTATGTGACTCACTTTAGATCTAAGGACACACATAAGCAGAAGGTGAAAGGATAGCATAATATTCCCTGCAAATATTAACCAAAAGAGAGCAGGAGTGGTTATTCCAATATCAGACTTCAAGTCAAAAATTGTTACAAGATAAAAGTTGGGCATCATTTAATAATAAGAAGGGTCAATTTGCCAAGAAGATATAACAATTATAAATCTATATGCACCAAACATCAGAGTTCCTAAAGATATGAAGCGAACTTGGCACAATTGAAGTGAGAAATAGACAGTGCCAGAGTAATAGTAGAAAACGTTCAATAATAGATAAAATAACCTGAGAGAAGATGAGTTAGGAAACAGAGGACGTGAGCCAATTAGACCTAATGGACATACAGAACACTCTACTCCAAATCAGCAAAAATACATATTCGTCTCAAGTGTGTATGGAACATTCTCTAGATTAAGCACCTGTTAAGCCACAAAACAACTCTTAGAAATTTAATTGACATTGTAATATCTTAAATTCGTTAAAACAACTGAAACCATGCAGAGTATCTTTTCCAACCACAGTGGAATGAAATTAAAAATCAGTAGCAGAAAGAAAATTGGAAAATCCACAAATATGAGGAAAATAAACAACACACTCTTGAACAACCAAAGTGGTAAAGAAGAAATGACAAGGGAAATTACAAAAATCTCAGGAATAATGAAAATGAAAGCACAACATAGCAAAATTTG
Source organism: Suricata suricatta (assembly GCF_006229205.1). NCBI lineage: Eukaryota > Metazoa > Chordata > Mammalia > Carnivora > Herpestidae > Suricata > Suricata suricatta. The sequence continues at coordinate 34,259,774 of NC_043715.1, read as the reverse complement.
TGGATTCTGTGAAAACAATGTTGAAAAGGAAGTTTGTAGCTATAAATGCTTACATGAAAAAAGAGGAATGATCTCAAGACAACAATCTAACCTTAAACCTCAAAGAACTCAAAAAGGAAGCACAAACTAAACCCAAATTTAGTGGAAGAGAGAAAATATTAAAGATTAGTGCAGGGATAAATAGAGAATGGGAAAAAAATAGGAAAAAAATAACAAAGCTGAGTTTTTTGAAAATATCAACAAAATTGACAAATCTTTAGCTAGTCTAACTAATACGAGAGAGAGAAGACTCAAATGAATAAAATAAAAAATTAATGAAAGGACATTACAAGTGATTCCACAGAAATAAAAATAATTGTAAGAGAGTAACATGAAAATTATCTGCAACAAATTAGATAACCTAAATGAGATGAATAAATTTCTAGAAAAACATAACCTACCAAGACGGAATCAGGTAGAAATAGAAAATCAACATAGACTTATAGCTAGTGAGACTGAAGCAGTAATCAAAAACTTCCCAACAGAGAAATAGAATCACATGACTTCACTGCAGAATTCTATCAAATATTTAAGAAGAATTCATACCAATTCTCCTCAAACTCTTGCAAAAAAGACCTGAAGAGGAAGGCAGCTTCCAAATTCATTTTATGGGGCTAGGATTACCCTGATCTCAAAGCCAGAGAAAGATACTATAAGACAAAACAAACAAACAAAAAGTAAAAACAAATATAAATTTTCCCTAAACACCCAAAAAGCTTACAAAAATGTCTTTGATGAGTACTGATGAAAAAATCCTCAATAAAATACTAGCAAACTTAAATCAACACTGTATTAACATGATTACACACTGTGACCCAGTTAGATTTATTCCTGGAATTCAAGGATGGTTGAACAAAAAAATCAATCAGTTTAATATACCACATTACCAGAATGAAGGAGAAAACCCCACATTATCATTTCAATTGATTAAAAAAAAAATCAGTGATAAAATTCTACACCCCTTCATGATAAAAAATACTCAACAAATTAGGAAAAAAGTGAAACAACCTCAACTAAATAAAAGCTATGTATGAAAAGCTGTATCAAACATCATACTCAGTGGTGAAAGACCAAAAACTTTTCCTCTAAGATCAAGAATAAAATAAGGATGCCTACTCTCACTACTTTTATTCAACAAAGTACTAGAATTACTAGCCAGAGGAGTTCTCCATGAAAAATAAATAAAGTCATCCAAATTGAAAATGAAAACATAAAATTTCCTCTGTTTAAAGATGACATGATATTATATGTAGAAAACCTTCAAGATTCCACAAAAACATGTATTAGAACTATTAAATAAATTTAGCAAAGTCGTAGGATACAAAATCAACCCAAGAAAGTCTATTGTGTTTCTACACATTAACAATAAACAATCAGAAAAGGAAATTAAGAAATCAGTTCCATTTATAATAGCATGCAAAAGGAAAGACACTCAAAGCTAACAAAGGAGATAAAAGAGTTATACACTAAAAACTACAAAACATTACTGGAAGTGGTTCAAGAAAACACTAATTAATGGAAAGATATCTTTTACTTATGGACTGAGAGAGTTCATATTTTTTAAGATGTCAATACTTCCCAAAGCAATCTACAGATTCAATGGCACTATTTATAGAAATAGAAAAATCCATGCTAAAATGGATGATTCATTCATGTAGAATGTCAAAGGACCCCAAAGAATAAATACAATCTTGAAAAAGAAGAATAAAGTTCGAGGCTTCATGGTTCCTGATTTCTAAACATACTACAGAGCAGAAAGACAGACATATAGAACAATGAAATAGAATAGAGCCCAGAAGTATACCTCTGTGCATACAGTCAAATGATTTTTGACAAGAGTGCCAAGACCACTCAATAGGGAAAGACAAATAGTGTTAGAAAAAACGTGATATGCACATACAATGGAAGGAAGTTGGATTCTTATGGATTAAAGACTTAAATATAGATCCAAACTATAACATTCCCAGAAGAAAACCAGGAGAAAATCTTCATAATATTGGATTTGGCAGTGATGTTTTTTGTGACACCAAAATATAGGCAACAAAAGCAAAAGTGGACAAATGGAACTACATCAGACTTAACTTATCTATATTAAAGGACTCAATGAACAGAGAGATGCAACATAGAGAATGGGAGAAAATATTTGTAAATCATGTATCTAGTAAGAGGGCTAATATCCAAAATATATAAAGAATTGCTACAACTTAACAACAACATAAAACAAGTAACCTGATTAAAAATGATCAAAGGATTTGAGTAGACAGTTCTCCAAAGTTGATATACAAATGGTCTAACAAACATGAAAACATGATTTTTTATTTATTTTGAGAGGGAGCATGTGAGCAGGGGAGGGAGAGAGAGAGAGAGAGAGAGAGAGAGAGAGAGAGAGAGAGAGAGAGAGAGAGAGGGAATCCCAAGCAGGCTCCTTGCTGTCAGCATGGAGCCTGATGCATGAAATCAAGAGTCACCTCTTAAGCAAATGAGCCACCCAGATGCCCCCTGATTTTTAATATCACTAATCGTTAGTGAAATGCAAATCAAAGCTACAATGAGTGATCACACTCATTAGTATGGCCACCATAGAAAAACAAAACAAAACAGAAAATAACAAATGTTGGTAAGGATGTGGAGAAATTAGAACTCTTGGTGCAGCCAGTATGGAATACAGTATGGAGTTTTCTCAAAAAATTAAAAATTGAATTATATCATGATCCAATAATTTCACTTTGTATACATATCCAATAACATTGAAAGCAGGGTCTTGAAGAGATATTTGCACCCCTGTGTTCATAGCAACATTGTTTCCAATAGCCATAAGATGAAAACAGCTCAAATGTCCACTGACAAATGATTGAATAAACAAAATGTAATACATACTTATATATTACTTTTCTAGGGCTGCCATAACAAAATACCACAAACTGAGTGGCTTAAACAACAGAAATTTATTTTCCTTTTTAAAATTCTTTTAGTATTTACTTTTGAGAGAGAGACAGCCAGAAAGAGAGAGATCAGGGGAGGGGCAGAGATGGGGGGTGGGAAACAGAGGATCAGAAACAGGCTCCATGCTGACAGCAAAGAGCCCAATGTGGGGCTCAAACTCACCAGTCATAAGATCATGACCTGAGCCAAAATCGGATGCTCAACTGACTGCGCCACCCAGGTGCCTCCAGAAATTTATTTTCTCACAGTTCTGGAGACTGGAAGTTTAAGATAAATGTGCAGGTCGGGATGGTTTCTATTGAGGCTTCTTCGTCTTGCAGAAGGCTCCCAACTGGCTGTGTCCTCGCAATGCCTTTTCTCTGTGTCCGTGCCTCCTTGCGTCTCTTCCTTTTTCTTAAGGGAGAATCAGATCTCCACCCTCATGATCTCATTTAATCTAACGTCCTCTTTTAAGGCCCTATATCCAAATGTAGTGACATGGAAGTCAGAGCTTCAACACAAGAATTATGGGGAGACACAATTCAGTCCCTAACAACCTACAAGGAACTATTTATTATACAGCCTTAAAAACAGAGGAAATCCTGGCACAAGCTACCACGTGGGTGAATCTTGAGGACATTATCACCTAATGTCCTATATGAAAGACCTCTATGGTTTGATTTTAGAACCTGCCCCCTTTGTGCTCCCAGAACCCTTATCCCTTCTAAACATATACTGTCTAGTCACATGCCCCTGGGCATTTGCACATGTCTGTTCCGTCTCCTGGAATATCTTTCCTTCACTCCTCCCATCAGAGCCCACCCAAAGTGTTCTCTTCAAGGCTCCTGCTCCTGAGGGAGTTCATTTCTCCTCTTTTGTGCCCTACCAGTTCTTTGTGCAGCACACTGTGTTTTGACTCTCTTTTTAGCCTGATCCCTCCACTAATTGTAAGCTCCCAAAGGCACAAGGTTCTTCCTCTTGTCACTCATACTTAGCACGAAGCCCATGTATAGTAGATACTCAATAATGCCTATTGAGCCCATGCAGAGTAGATACTCAGTAATGCCTGTTGAGCTCATGTAGGCATAGGCATAGAAACAGTGGTAAAGGAATTGAGACTTTCATGACTCAGTTGGACTTGGTCCAGTCTTGGCAAAGTAGCAAAGTATGGTGGGTATCAATAGTGACCCACAGGGTGACTTTTAGGTGGCAACTTGTATGAACACTTTTTAAAAAAATAGTTATACATTGATTTTAATGCACCCCAAAATAAACCTATATCTTAAACCTGCGCATTCATGAATCTCATTGCTTGGCACGGGGCCAAGTAAAAAGCAATGAGTTCATTTAATTAAAATGATCCAATAAATCATACCACAGGTGGTACATGGCCACGGTAAAAATCCCAAAGAGCTAAAGATTGAGGCTCCCTGGACTAGTCTTTGGCGCCAGCCTTGGGCATATTATTGACTGATGTCTGCAACAACATTCAGATCATGATATTTTGCATGCTTTGTTCTGTTTTTCAGTCTTCACAAGCAGGTATGGGATGAACTGGGGAGGGGAAATGAGGGTGTCTTCACCATGTCTCCACCTGTCCTCCTAGACGCTGTCTTCAGTTTTATCCCCAGTGAGGAATGATGAGGCTTTCTTGCAGAGAACATCAGCTCGTTCCTTTCATAGCCGAGCTCATCAGCGTTTCTGGTGATTGTGCATTGTGGTATCTGCAAACAAGTGATATATATTCTGCAGGCTTCTCTATCAGGATGTTTGTAAGATACATGTTAAAAAGATGGTTCTTTGGTTCGCTTCCAAGTCACAAAGACATAAGTCCTCTTTTAAGAGTGTTCATTATGCCTAAAGCTGACCTTAGAGAATGGAGTGGGTAGGGGCAGGTGGTCACCAGGAGGAGTGGAGAGGCAGGGGAGGGAGAGCGAGATGGGGGCAGGCGGTAGTGGTGTTTTTATATTACAGAAAGATTCTTTGCCTTACAAAAGGATTAATCACAGGGTTCCTTTTAAACAGAAAGTTCCATGCATTTTAAAAGAGGATTTGATTTACAAGAAACTTTTCAGGAACACAGCTGCTGGGCAAGCAAGCTATTTACACTGACTTGAAATCCATTTTATGAGCCAGGAGTCTGGGGTGTAGAGGGGGAGGGATAAAACTCCTTTAGTTTTTAATTGACGAGTGATATTGACTAGCACAGTTAGGGGCCTGGGTACTGGGCCTCAGCCAGTGTATTTCTGTAGTAAATATGTGTGAATGTGCTGAGCGCTTGGGTATCGATTCATTTATGTACCTGTTTGGCTTTTGCTGTGAAGGGCTTTGTACTTTGCTGCTTTAGAGCCAAGCGGGCTTTCACAGAAGTCTGTGTCAGAATGTACCAGGTTGTACAGCATGAATCATCTGGCTCGATGGCCTCTGGGGAGGGGCCTGGCCTTGGACAGCACTGCAATGTGAAAGACTCAAAGGCATCTGTGCAGAGAAAGGGCACTGGGGGTGAGGGGCCGTACAAGTGGGGAGAGGAGATCTTTGCCTTGGAAACAAACCTCAGGGTTTCTTTTAATCCCGTTTCCCCTCCCATTCAGACTGCTAATCGTATTCTCCCCCGCAATTGTCCCCTTCCATTGAGTTTTTATTATCACCTCTGTCTTGTGCAAATTCCACATGAGCCACTGGGGTCCTTAAATGGTTCCCTCTTTCCCCGCTGCCTGCTGCAATGGAACAACAGCAGAGTGTCAGGTTGAGAGCTTCCAGAAGGAGAGACAGTCCCACTGCTGCCTCTAATCTCAACCAGGAGGAGAAGGCCAGACCAGGCCTTTGTTCCACAGGTTCTAAGACCCACCTTGAACACTGTCCATGGGATTCCATCCTGGAGCTGGAAAAGGAGGGGTATCACGCATAAAGAAGTGCTTCTTTCCTTCAATCTCTGTTGACGGCAAATCACTGCGTGTCCAAAGAGATGGGAATTCTTTAGACATAGTTTGCATAAATGGGGGGGGGATGGAGACCGACTTCAAGGAGCTTACAATCTAAAAGGAAGAAAGGGCCAAAAGCATGTATATTACTCGGTTGTGCAGCAGATGCACACCCCTCCCCAGTCACGCGACTCAAGGCGACTTGCTTTAGGTGATGAAATGTGGTGGAGCCTAAGAGGCATCTGCCCTTTGCTGGACTTCCTTCCTTCCCTCAGGCCAGTACAGAGGGTCTCTGTCAACTGGGCCCTGAGTGAGAATAACAAAGATGACAATGTCGATGGTGATGCCAGAACAAAGCCCCCAGCTCACCTGCGAGGAACACAGTGTGAGCAGGGGATAAACCTTTGTAGTTTTAAGCCCTGAGATTTTAGTGGCCTTCACTAGCACAGCATAAGCTAGCTTTTGACTGATACACTTCGGCCCTATTCTGACGAGCTGCAAAGCTTAATCTTAAATGGATCTTATCTGACCAATGTCAACTTATCTTGTTTTATACTAAGTATCTGATGGGTGCTGAGGAAATCAATATAAAAACAGAATTCAGGAGAAGGAAGGGACCTTTGAGATTTGTCCAATCTGAGCATTTTATTGTTGATATTCTGCTATATTTGCTTGTTCACGTGTCTCTCTATGTATCATTCCTCTGTGCATCCATCAAGCCACTTAGGACTGGCACATTTCAAGTACAGTTCCACTCTGGCACTTTTAGATGATTATTATTTATAATACTGGGCTGGGGTTGGACAATAGTACTTCATGATGAGTTCATGTAGTCGTGAAGCTCAACTGAAATAAGGAATTTTTGCTAAGTTAAAGGAGCATTCAAATATGCTTACCTGGGGGTACCTGGGTGGCCCAGTCGGTTGGGCCTCCTACTCTTTATTTAGGTTCAGGTCATGATCCCAGGGATGTGGGATTGAGCTCCACCTCAAGCTTCGTGCTGAGCTTGGAGCCTGTTTAAGATTCTCTCTCTCTCTCTCTCTCTCTCTCTCTCTCTCTCTCTCTCTCTCTCTCTCTCTCTCCCCTCCCCCCGCCACTGACATGTGCACGTGTTGTGTCTCTCTCTGTCTCTCAAATTAAGAGGAAAAAACCCAAAAAACAAATATGCTTCTCTAATAAATATTTATTGAGAATGTCAGTGACAGGCATAGTTTTTTGTGAGGTCCTGAGGACACAAAGATCAATCACTATCCCTGCATTGGAGGAACTCAGGACTCCGCCATCGGGACAAAGTTTGGCTTTGTTTTACTGTGTCAATATCTGTGATTTTAATTTAGCCTCAGGATTACCAATGACCATCTTTGTAATAGGCAAGCACACAGACATTTAAATATGTTAATTTCCTTCTTGGTTCCCTCTCTTCAGACCTCCAAGGCATTTAATCTTCAACTATAGTAGAAATACATAGATTTATACTTTATAAGAGCACAATTGTACTCACACACACAAGTTCGGGTTAATGTGAATGCAACCAGCATCATGCACGACAGACTTTGAAAAAAATCAGTGATTAAAAAGATCACATGGTATAGAATGAGATCTTCCAGCGCTGAGTCTTCAATTCCTTTTTGCACTTTTGGGACCAGTTTTGGGGAGGAAGAGAGAAAAATCCTCTCTGCCAGCATGAGTCAGGGCTGCAACTCAAAGCAGTTTCAGGACCAAGGGGCAGAAGCCTCATGCTGGGCTGGTGGTATCCATGGCAACTCGGGTGCCTGATGGAGTTAATAACCCTGTTTTTCAGATCTCAGCTGCTCTCCTCTTGCGGGAAGAGAAGGTCTTTTTAAGTTTTTATGAATTTCCCAATTGGTGCATGGGGTCAGAGGCACCAGTCCCTTCCTGTTACATAACCAGCAGGGCTGACTCAATGGGACGGCGTAGGCCTGAATGAGAGCTGGCAGTTGTGAGGGCTTTGGGCAGCCTTTGGGGTTCCCTGTGGGACACAGAGCAGTGTTTGTTGCAAACTGACCCCTCCTAACAGACAAAGAATGGCCTCCTTTGCTACATCCCAAAGTCAAGTTTGCCTTGGGACCATGTCATCTCCTCAACCCCGCCTCGTTTCCTGGCATCTGAATTCACGGCTGCTGAAGGTCCAGCAGTGTTTTAGCCCCAAGATGCAGCATCCATGTTCAGATCCCAGCTTGGCCACTCAGTTTCCTTATCCTCCCCGTGCCTCGGTTTCCTCATCTTTAAAAGTCATAAGGATGTTAACTAGACAAAACACCTGCGTCCAGCATTTAGAGTGGTGCCTGGCATATGTTACAACAGTGTTATTATGCGTGCTGCTGGGGAAGCTCTCTGGGGACTGAACACGCCTGGGAGGAATGTAGGGTGTGACTGCAGCCCCGCCAGCGGGTGGGTGAGGCTGACACAGGAGATGAGCTAATGATTCCATGACTGAAAATAGTGCAAGCTTGTCAGTTCCTCCCCGCCTCCACACCCACCCACAAAACCTGCCCATCTTCCAGTCTTCTCCATCTTAGTAAGTGACACTTCCCCCACCCCCACTCTCCTGCCAACCCATTACCATAGCCAGTAGTCTGGTGCCATCTGTAACTCTTCTCTTTGCCTCCCTTACCAACCAATCACCAAGTCCTGCCAGCTCTTGGATTACTTAGTTGATTCCTTCAACAAATATGAATTCGGCTTCTACTGCATATTAGACATTGTTCTAGGCCCTTGGATATATCAGTTAACAGAAGCGTCAGGACAGCCTTACCTTTGTGAAACTAGGAGAGACAAAATAAACATAACAAACCGTAGTATTGTCAGCGTCCCCCAAGCAGAGGCCACCGGGACCACAGGTATAGTTGAGCATGTTGGACTTATTGCTCACTGCACCGAAGGAGATCCTCATGGCTCCCCTGGTATATGGTGTCTGTCATGGCAGCAGTGACAAGCTGAGCCTGTCCCACTTCAGTCTCCTGGTCTTTGGCCAGAAGGCACGGACAGTTAAAGGGAAGTGCTATAGAGAAAGCAAAGCAAGGTATAAAGGGAGGCATTAGGGGTATTCTGGGGGCAGATTGCAGACCTAAATAGGTGATGGTGGTGAGCTTCTCCTGGAAGGTGAGATTCGTGCAGAAAAGGTGAAGATCGTGAGGAACAGTGGAGAGGGCCTCCCCGGTGGAGTCAGCAGACAGAGGCAAAGCCCTACAGAAAAGGTCATCCAAAGTGAGCAGGGAGGTACCAGGCCAGGCCACAGGGGGGCCTTGTGAGGACTTTGGCTTTTATACAGGGGAAAATGGGGAGCTGTTGGATGGTACTGAGCAGAAGCATGACATGATCCAATTGATGTTTTAATGGGATTGATTTGCCGGTGGAGTGGAGGACCACGGTGGTCCAAAGGACCAGTTGGAAGGTTACTATGTGGAATCCCCATTTCTCCTCATTCCCTCCCCCACCACTCTTAAAACAACACCATAGTTCCCCTGGGATAAAGTAAATCTCCTGAACACAATATACACATTCCCGCCTCACCTGACCTCCCCCGGGCCCATGATCCTTCCCATTCTCCATCTTACCTCTCTCCCAGGCACATTTTTGCACCAATCACATCGACTTTTTATGTTTTGTAAACCCCATGTTGAAATAGCACATTCTTCCTGAACTCCCAAATCCAGGATTATCATCCCTGAACAATCCTCAGTGGTCATTTATGTACTATATTGGAGGTGGTCACTCATTCTCTTCACCCCAGCGCGTGCACACCCACATACACGCGCGCGCACACACACACACACACACACACACACACACACTGACTGTAACTCCCTACAGGCAGGAACTGTGTATATCTTGATGAGTGTTGTAATTCTGTGGCCAGCACTATGCCGGGGGTATAAGACACTTCCTAATTATTTGAAACAAATGAATGCATCAGGCCAACACTTTACACACTATTTCTAAATTTCACACATACACAAAACCACCTGGGAGGTTTGTAAATTATCCTCATTATCCGGAGGATGAAATGGAAGCTGAGAGGCTTTGCCCAGGGTCACAGTCATTATCCATTCCAAGCTCCAGTTTCCTCTTCTGTAAACTTGGGATAGTCCTACTAACCCTCTAAGGGAGTTGGAAGAAAGCACCCAGCTGTGTTGGGCACAATGTTACGTGTCTCCCTGCCCTCCCCTCATCCACCTCACGGACCCCTGGTCCCCCCACTCACCATACAGAACCCTGGGAATCCATATTCAGTTGGGGTACTTCTCTCTCTCTTCTGAGAGACACTGTGGTGGGGCTGAGGTATCTGAGCCTTAGGGGTTCAGCAGCAGCCAGGGCAACCAGAAAAGAAGTTGGAAGAAGAAACAAGAGGTCCTAATCCTAACAGAACGTGGGTTGAGACACTTGTCAGTCACATTTATGCAGATTAATGGGGTGGTGCTGAGTTTGGAACATGGCTCCCTAACCTGGTCCATAGGGTGAGCTGGACAGCTGGACACAACCACTCTCTGGACTCATGAACTCCTATAACTATTCCCATGCTCCTGTGAGGCTGGGTGGACATGTTGCAGAATTCAGTCCCACTGGTTTCCACCTTGCTTGCACGCTATAGTTTGATTTCCTAAAATACTGTGTCCGTAGGCAGTACTCCCCGAAATCTCAGCTGGGCATTCTGCCTGTGTTTTCCCCGTACCCCTCCCCCACACCATCACATTCCATGCTAATGATAACAACCTACCTTACATATGGCAAGGATTTTTATGTTTAAAATCCTCCTGATCCTTTAAGGCCTGGCCTGAACTGGACCTCTTCCTGGAACCTCTTTTTGATTTCTCTTTCTTCTCTACCCAGAACCCTTTGCTTCATTCTCTGCATGCCCACAGACTCTTGTTCGTACTCTTTGGCATTTAATTCATTCTACTCACTTAGCAGGGAAATGAGTGAAGCAGACTGGATGGAGGGCAACAGGGAAGGGAAGGGACCAGGGCAAACTAGGGGGCACATGCCCCATTCAAAGCGGCAGCCAGGCTGCGGTCAGTTCTCACTGACTGACAGTCTGCCAATATGGCCAGGTATTGCCACGTTTAGTAGATTTAGAAGCTAAAAATGTGGCATTGAATGTAAAACAACCTGTCCTTTTAATACTGGCAACAAACCAGTTTAGAAAAAAAAAACCACATAGGATGAGGAAAACATGGCTAAACAGTTTGTGACCCTTTTTTCACTTTTTGCCTAAGATGGTGAGCCTCTCAAGGGCGAATCAAACAGAAAGAGCCCAAGTTTCAAACTGTGATATCCTCCTTGGGGAATTCCTACTACCCAGGGGTACCTGATGAGACTAGTCTCACCCTAGTACCACCAGCTCACTTCCCAGAAAGGGTCCACGTGATGTCGAAGGAAGTTGGTGCCTAGAGTGTGAAGTGCTCCATAGTGATGTCGTGGCTCAACGTCTAGCACACACGAGGTGCATAATAGTTGTGGAAAGGGTGCATATGCTGTGAGCACATTCACTTGCTCTAGAGCAGCAAGGAGATTGGTGCTCTGATAGGAGTTCAGAGGAGTGGGGCCAAATTTTGGTTTCTCTATTTTCAGCGTGTGACATTGAGCAAGTTACTTAACCTCCTTAATTCTGCTTCATCCTCTGAAATTAGGCTGATAAAGAGATAATGTGCTTAAAGTCCTGGCACCTCATAGACAATTAATAGTAGCTCTCAAAATGGGGTTTGGGATTGTGTGAGAACATTATATGCCCCTAGTCACAGTGCTTGGGTCATGGGTCAGCGTGTCACCCAAGTAAGGCCATCAGAACCATGGCCATCCTTTGCTGGGACTGTTGCTGAAATATTAGCTGTCTCCAGGCGGCTCTACCAGCATGATGCAAGCTTGGGAAGGGGAGCTACTGGGACCCATGCTTGTCGCATGGAGTAAAGCAAAGAAACAAATGTCTGTCAAGCAGTGGTTTTTGGACATTTTGATCCAGCGATGCCTGGATCAAAATAAACTGGATGCCCTTTATGTCCTATCCATAAATTGATGAACTTTGGCAGCATCACCTGGTCCTTCTGAGCCTCCATTGCAAGGTCCAGTTTATTTATGTAGGGGGTTAACCTATGATTTTCCAGCCTTCCTGGTCAGAACAGGGTGGGCAGAGGCTGTGGGAGTGGTGTGTTGTATGAGCTTGAGATGAAATTGGGTTTTACAGATTCCGGACTGTGAGGACTTAGGAAGCAAGAGGGTGTCTGTTTTACAGGACTTATGTCACAATCAGAAGTGACAAAGAAGCTATACTGATGTGACAACAGGGTTTGGCAGCCAAGTGCTGCCCTTGGCAACTCTCCTCACCCTGGAAGACCTTCTCCAAGGTGGACAGGAATCTTGTCTGTCCTTAGCTGCTCTGATTTCTCATTAACATGCAGGCTTTCATAAGCTGTGACTCCAGATCAGTCACGAGGGCACAGTATCCATAACCTTTGCCTCCGGTGCCCTGGTGTGGCCAAATGGCAGCTCATAGGCATTTCTGAAGTGTTCTCATGTGTCTCTATCCACTGGCCTTCTCCACACACTACCCTGTGCTCTGCCAAGAGAGCTAAAATAAACTCTTGTTTTCCCAACCCTCTGAGGCACGGCGGACACAGTGTGCTGCGGCGGAACAGGGTTGAGTGGAGGTGGGGACAGTGCAGGGAGAAAGGAAGGATTGCATGCTAACCTCTCCCTCTCAAAGAGGGCTTGGCATGAAGCCTGTGTTTCGGGCTTATTTTGACAGTTCTGGGCCAAGAGTCATAGGACTGTAACTGTAGAAAGCACAAGAAACACCTTTTTTGTTATCTCCTCAAAATATTCCAGGGGAGCCAGGTTGTTGGGGCAAGTTTTGTGTCATTGTTGGCATCAAAGGATAAAAAAAGAAATAATTGGTCAGGCTCACGTGCTGGAGCTGTGATCACAGAAGGGAAAATGATCCTTTCTGAGCCCCAGCCCCATCCCCAGCCCCAGCAAATCTTTATTGAGCACTTTGCATGTGTCAGGCACTTTTCTCAACACTTGAAGGGCATGAATCAGTGACGCCTCTGCCCATCCTCTGAGGCAGGCCACTCTTATTATCCCATTTGAAGGATGAAGCAATGGAGGCTCAGAAGGACCAGGTGATGCTGCCAAGGTTCATCACAATAAGTGGTGAGGGTGGGATTTGAACTGGTTTGTCTGGCCCAGAGCGCATGCTCTTACTCCCGATGCTGAGATGCTCTGACGGCAAGGAGCAGGGGTCCCGCCTTCCAGTCCCAGGACCTGTGCTGTGAGTTACATGCATTAGCTCATTTAATCTTTGCAACAACCCTGAGGCGTGGACATTATTAGCTCTGTCCTATAGAAGAAAACACTGAGGTCTAAGGGGGCTGAGTGACGCCCCAGATCACACCATGTATAAGCAGCAGAATCAAGGCACCCTGCTGAGTTTCCTGTCTCCAAGTCCAGCGATTTTTTCACTGATTTTTACCCACATGGAAGGCAGAAAGGAACAATTGTTCAGGTCAGAGCTGAGTTCAATATAGAAACAAGCAGAGAGTATGTATTCTGTTTCTGTCTGTTTTTGATCCTTTTTCTTAGGCATGGACATATATAACAGGTTTTCTTTTTGGACCAGGGTGTTCAGCGAAGGGCACTCTTTTAGCTGAACTGCAAGCAATGGTAACAGACTTGGGTTAGATTGAATTAAAAAGGATTCACTGGAAGGGTATGTGCTTTATTATTATTCATTGAAAAGGCATTGAGCACCTAATATATGGCAGGCATTATCCTAGGTGTTGAGATACTTCAGAGAAAAAAAACAAAGATCCCTGAACTTGTAGAACTAATCTCTTGCTGGAGATGGGAAAGGGCTGCTGGGCAGACAGATAGTAAACAATAAGGAAAAATAAATAAGTTATAGGATATACGAAAAGTGATGTTATATAAAACGAATAAAAGTAGAGCAAAGCAAGTGTCAGAGGTGGCACTTTTAGCAGGGTGACCAGGGCAGGCCACACTGAGAAGAGGAATCTTGAAGTTGGTGAGGGGTCAGCCATGCCAGTCAGAGCTCTTGATGGCAGACACATGCCTGGTGTGCTCCAGGGCAGCAAATGGGGTCATGCCCTGGCACACAGTGAGTTGGGGGAGGGTGGTAACAGAGGAGGTTGGAGACATAAAAGGGCCCCCAACTCTGTGGGCTCTTACTGGCCCTGGCACAAATTTTGCATTGTACTCTGAGTTAAATGGTACAGCGATATGCTTTGAATTTCACTTTGGAAGACACACTTTGGGAGATTAGGCTGTAGAAGCAAGAAGGCCAATTGTGAGGCAGTTGTGGTAAGTCCTGCAAGAGATGACGGTGGTCAGGAGCTGGTGAGAGGATGAATTCCGAATAGACTTTGAATATACTTCAGGATGGCCTTACATGTTGCATGTGGGGGATGAGAGAAAGACAAAGAGTCAGAGATGGCTCCAAGGTCGTTGGCCTGAGTGACTAGAAGAATCAAGTTGTTATCCAATGAGATAAGGAAGGCTGTGGCCAGAGTAAGTTTAGGGGGAAGAGCAGACGCTAGATTGGAGTTTCAGGTATCTGCTAATTATCTGAATGCTGTGTTGGATATATAAATGGAGTTTGACAGAGGTCTGGGTGGGAGACGTAAATAATTCACAGAAATCTAAGTAATTATGAAAAACTTTGGAAAAGACAGAAACTATGGCAATTTCTCAGGAGCAAGAACACCAGGCATCTTCCCCTAAGGAAAATCAGAGTGTTCTGATCATGAAAGGTGAACAAGAGACAGAGCACAAGGAGCAATCAGAGATGTCCACGGCAGGGTCACGTTCTGGGCATCACGGACATTTCTTGCCAAGTCTTCCTGCTACTGTCAAATGAAGCTAAGTGATGTTCCTGACGGCCTGCTTCCCATCTGCTCAGAAAAATCTCCATGTCTGGGTGAAAAGTGATGGCATGTTTAGGCTATCTGATTAAACACTGTTTATTTCCTAAAAACAGTCAGCAGTGCATTTAATCAGAGTCAAGGCAGATGTGATTTGCAACCTCCAAAAGTCACTTTTCATTCTGCTTTCTCTCCCTTAGGGAGAACCAGCCTCTCACCTTCACCCTAAATCCTGGAGGAAAGTGATGGGCTAATAATGGGCATCTCCGTCATGGGGGACAGAATGGAAGGGGTCAGCCCTCACTTGTCCCTGACAACCTTACCATTTGTCCTCAGAGTCCTGGTACTTTGGGAATGGAAAGAAAAGGGGGAACCCAAAATAAAAGTCAACAATGTCTGAGTTATGCTTATTCTTATTAAACCATGGAAGAATCAACTCACTGTTTTTCCCATCTTAGGACTTCCCACCAGAGATCATTTCCCTTTTACTCTTGAAGAATTGTAGCCAATAAATCTAAGCTCCCGTGTCTTCTGCCCACAAATATTTGAGGAAGGAACCCATCCTGATGGTAGAGGCTGAATTGTGTATCCCCAGCCCCATCCCTATGTTGAGATCCTAACCCTCAGTACCTCCCAAAGTGACTATATTTGAACATTAGAGTCTTTGAAAAGGTATTTAAGTAAAAATGAGGTTACTAGGGTGTTTTCTATTCCAATATGACTGATGTCCTCATAAGAAGAGAAAATTTGGATGCAGACATGCACAGAGGGAAGACTGGAAGACCGTGTGATGACACAGGGGAATGGTGGCCACCTGCAAGCTAAGGAGAGAGGCTTCACAAGAAACCAGCCTACTGACACCTTGGTCTCAGACTTCAAACATCCATGATTGTGAGGAAGTGCATTTCTTTTGTTTAGGCCACTCATTCTGTGCCCCCTCTTTTTGCGGCCCTTTGTTACGGCAGCCCAAGCAAAGTAATATACTTCATTTAGGGGTTAAAGACTGTTTTTACCAAACCCTAAAGTTTAACTGTTCAAGTTTTCCTTTTCTTATGAGCGATGATAAGAAAGGTCAAAGATTTCCAATGTAGTCCTGAAATGAGATACAGCCAGTTGTGTTGAAAGGACATTTTTAAAAAGGGCAACGGATTATTAGAAAACATTTGTGACTTAATGTTTAGAAGATGTTTTCAAGATAATTGTGTCTTAATAGCCTAACCGAGGAAAATATTTATAGATACTGCCTGAGTGGGCAAACTCACGGGACATCTTTGGCAGTGTTTGGACATCTCTGCACACCCCGCAGTAATGTTTCATTTTCTTCCAACTGTCACCTCATCTACTTTTCTTTAGGAAATGTTTGCTGAGGGAGAAAAAAAAAATCTTCCTCCTGGAACTAAATGATTTAGTGGTTGGGATGCTGGCCAATTAAATGTGAGTCCAGGAATATATTTAACCTTGAAAATGCTTTCATTTCAAACAGAAATGCAGCTCCAGGGTGAGAGGGTGACTTATTGCCTCCAGAAATGCTGTGCTGGTCTATACTCTGTTCAAGAAATATTTATTGAGTTCTTAGCATGTACCAGGCACTGTTTCAGGTGAGCAGTATTTAGTGCCACGGACACGGAGTCTACAGGGAAAAAACAGGTGACTAAGTGGACATTTATAACCATGTGTGATAGATGCTGCAGTTGGAGTCATGAGGTCTGGAATATTAGGGGAGAATTCTTGGAGTGAGTGACATCTCAGCTGATCTCAAAGATTGATGGGGCTGCGCCTGGGTGGCTCAATAAGTTAAGCATCTGGCTTTTGATTTTGACTCAGGTCATGATCCCAGGGTTGTAGGATGGAGCCCTGATTCTGGCTCTGTGCTGAACATGAAGCCCTGCTTAAGATTCTCTGTCTCTCCTTCTTCTCCACCCCCCAACTTGTGGTCTCTCTCCTTCTAAAAAAAAAAAAAAAAAAAAAAAAAAAAAAGACTGGTAGGAGGAATTAGCAGGCTAAGAGGCAATGGAAGATCATGACAAAGACATGCAAGGCTTTTTCAGAGAACTCAAAGTGGAGCAGTGTGACCAAGTGTCTGGACACTCAGTAGTGAGAATTTGTGTTCAAGGTCAAGTCTGAGTTCCTACTAAGCAACTTTAGGTATCTAAGAGAATGGCTGAACCATTTATTTTCCTTTCTTTCAATTTTTGAAAGTCTTCCTTCCTTCCATTCATTTTCTGTCTAATGCCTGATGTTCCATTCTGCTTTCACTGTACTGCTTTGGGTACAAACGGTTGCAAGTCACCAAGCAGTATCAGTAATTGAGACCATCTCAGAAAGAAATGACTTTCTGAGATGAATTTGCACTTTATTTTATTGTCTCTTGTTCAATCTTCACCTTGTAAGATTCTTAAATCAGGATTTTCCTTGTCACAGAACAACCTGTGGTTAAAAATTCTCATTGTTTTCGTTCTTCTTTTCTATGCCTCAGGCAGCTTCCTATGAATGTGTGTACACAAAGGAAAATGGACATTTTTCTGTCTCACTCAGAGGCTCTGGGTTTCATTCCTAACATTCAAAAAGAACCATGCATAGCATGGTTCCCTAGAGCCTGCCCATGAATCTCCAAATGCATCCATGGGTAGAGGTGCCTCGTGTTAATATTAATAGGCTTCAGTTGGCTCTCTAGAGGAATTTTCAAAGGACTCATTTTCCTGCCTCCTTTTTCCTCCCTAGCCCTCATTGATTTTTTTTAAAGTTTGGATTGCTTCAATCAAATATAGAAAAAGCAAATTTGTCTCCTGGAGGACAGTTTGTGTTTCTCAACTCTTTCAAGTCCTCCTGGGTTGGTGTTGCCACCAGAGCAAATTTCAGTATTTCTTTTTTCTGCTTCTTCTCTGTGGAAAGAGTCCATGTGTGAAAGAGCATGTAGAGCCAAAAGGTCGGCCTGTGCTTTCTGAGAAAAGACAGAGCATTTTCCCACAATGCCCTTTTGCAATGAGGAAGAATAGAGATACTCCCACTTTTGATGCTTAGATATGTTATAGAAGGTCTTTCAGAAATACGAGCATATTCAGTATTTGTGAGGATGCCCTATGAATTCTTTACATTCTGATTCTTCTAAATTATTTAAAGCCAGAGAATAGTTTGTGTAATCTGGTAAAATAAATCACAGAGGTACAAAGAATTTGTGGAGGAAATTCAGAGTGTATTCAGAAAGGTTGAAAGATTACCATAGCTCAAGTTTCTTAAAGGACATCCAAGTTGCATAAGATTGTCTATTCTTCCTGGGAGATAAGCTCAGAAAGCCAACAAATGTTAATTTACCAAATATTTATTGAGCACTTATTTTGAACAATAGTTTGTAGATAGTTTGATTACCTTTTCCCTGGCAGAAAATGCAAGGGGATAAGCCCTTACTTATACTACTTACTATTAATTCTCAAAAGTGTTTGGTAATATGGTCAAATACAAGCATCACAAAGATTGTTATTCTTATATCATTAATAACCAATTCAAAAACATAAAAAGGAAAGGATCTCATTCACAAAAGCAAGAAAAACCCAAATATGCCTAAGACCTACATAAGGGAAATACTAAAATTTATTGTGGACATAAAAGAAGATCTAGACAAATGGAGATACATACCATGCTTTTAGGAAATCTAGTATGAATTCTTCCCAGTTAAACTAAAACATCTCAATTATAAAATCTCAATTAAAATTACAATGGGAAACTTAAAAAAGTCATACCTATAGCATAATGTTAATATCCAAAAGCAGCCAAAAACAGTGAGAAATAGTTTGCCATATAGCCAAATTGTTTACAAGCCATTTCTAATGAATGACAATGAAAGTACTACAAATAAAAAACAATGGCAGATGGCCAGTATGGTACTCAGAGGAAAATGTGTAGCTTTAAGGGCATACACTGGTAGCTGAGAAACATTAAAAATTAATGAACTCATATTTAACATTAGAAGTCAGAAAATAATAAGTAAACCAGTAAAGTTAAAAGGCTAAGTAAAATTAGTAAAAATTAATTTCTATTAATGAGATAAAAATAACTAAACTTGATTAATAAAATCAAATTGAGTAGAAATTTAAAAAATGCCTTGGAAGACCAATAATCATGCAAGGAATTGGGAAAGCCATGAAAGATATATCCCTAAAAGTATACTAGGTCCAATTAATTTAATAAGTGAGTTCTATTAAATCATTAAGGAATGGGTAATTTCTGTTATCATTTTTTATGCACATACAGTGGCCATTATCCACATACACACACTTTCAGGATTATAGAAAATGTTGTAAAGGGTTCTAACCTATTGTCTGAATTTATCATAGTATTAAAATATTGCATGTGATATTATGCAATCTTACAAAAAATGAATGACATAAGTCAATATCAGTCATGAACATGCATATAAAAAGTCTGAGTTGGAGATGTTGGCTGGGAGAAATCAATGCAGGAATAATAACAAAACTCACCCCTCCATGAAATTAAGCATTGAGTTAAAGGTATGTTACATCCTGACCATGTATGGTTGATGGATGCCTCAAGACATCTACTTCAGTAACCGATTAAAGAATAAACACTATATGATCATTTCAATCAATTCAAGAAAAAAGCCAATCTATAAAACCAACACCTAGGTCTTTAAAAAATCATAGTAAGCTATAAATAGAAGAAAAATTCCTCAATTTGATGGTGTAGCCATGAGAAGCCTCTACAATCAGAAACAAGGTCAAAGTGTCTACCAATGCTATGAATATTGGAGTGGAAAGATGTGTGGAAAGTGAGGAGCAAATTTGGGAGATAAAGACATGTGCTTAAAAGACCCTCATCCTCTATTGAATGTGTTTGGGTGAGAGATAAGTAACTATGAGATGAGGTTAAGCTTTCTGGCCTGGGCCCCTCGCTGGGATGGCTACTGGTAAGATCAGGAGTACAGTAAGAACAGGTCTAAGGGGGCTGAGAAACAAAGCTTAGGACATGAGGTCTATGAGAGCCCCACTTGAGGTGGCATTTGGAGAAGGGATCTTAAGCTTGAGAGAAGTCTGAGTTGGAGATATATTTTAGAAGTCAGCACAAAAATGATAAAGGAAGCCACAGGCCTAGATAAGATTACCCAGAGAAGTAGATGCCAAGACTGTAGTCCATGCTTCAGTCAAAGCAAACAATGGGAATGTTTCAAGCCGGCTGCATTCCCTCATCTCAGTGCATTTGCTGCCTTCACCAAGGATCCCTCACCCCCATCCCCATTCCTGTTTCCCTTGACCAGCTCTTACATGTTCATCTTAGTTATCAACACTTCCTTCCTGATCAACCACAATAAGGTAGGGTCCCACTTCTGTGCTCCATTGGGTCGGTGATTTCACACAGAGAGCCAGGTTTCGACTACAAGGTTGTGTAACAAACTGACAAATGTCAGTAGCTCACAATTAATTATATTTCATTTCCTTTCTCAGGGGTAGAGGTGTTACTGGTTTTGCTACAGACTGCAGTTGGCAGGGTTCATTCTTCATGTCTCTCATTCGAGGACACACTCTATCACTGCAGCATGAGCACATTTAAAGCTCCTACCTCCTCATGTCTGTTCACATCCCACTGGCTGGAATGTGAACCAAGCCACATGGTCAAGCCCAAAGTCAGAGGGGCAGGGAATACCCACAGCACATATTCCTAAGGCAGAGGGCATGGCCATACATACTATTTCATTATAGGAGGAGAGTGAAGAGTTGGGGACAACAATCTGCCACATCAATGTCAAATGTTATGACATTGGCCTGTTCACTGGTCTTCCCACTAAATTCTTAGTGCCTCCAGGGCCAGACTCTGGGTATCCTGCTTATTATTGAGTCCCCAGTTTTGATCTCAGTGCCTGCTCTGGTGTGTAGTGATGACTAGGGAACAGTTACTCAATGAAGAACTGGATGAAGGTGCCCCAGAGTCACCGTGGGAGAGTGTTTCAGGCAGAGAGTGATCAGTGCCTGGGAGACATCAAGACTGGAAAGGACTCTTTAGATTGAAAAATTAGAGGTTCATCATGGACTCTGGAAAGTAGTTTCAGGGAAGTGCCAGAGTAAAAGAGGCAGAAGTCAGACTGCAGGGGCAGGAGCAGTGAGTGGGTAGCGAGCAAGTGTAAGTAGTGAATGAATGGCTTTTCAACCTCTGGTGTGGGAAGATTAGGTGATAATAGATTATAAGCAATGAATGGGTAAAGGGGTTTTTTAATAATGGGAGAGATTCAAACATGTTTATAGGCTAAAGGAAAAGGGCGAGCAGAGGGAGAAATATAGCTGCGAGAGAGAAGAAGGTGGTTGAGAGAGGAAGGAACTTTAGGAAGTGGGACAGGGATGAGATGCAGAACATAAGCAAGGGTGTGTGTGTCTTCATGAACATCTGCCACGTTTGAGGTGCTCAGCTTCTAGCCATGCTCCTGTGCTGGAGAAAGTCCCCCGTTGAGTATGGTCTTGGAGGAGGCAGTGTCCTGCCTCTGGCTGTGAAAGCTGAGGCCAGTGCTTTCCCTCTTCTCTCCCTCCTAGAGTCCGTGCACTTGCTTGTGACTTGGGTTCAGTTAGACTCCCCACCAGCCTATGCTTCTGGAGGAAGGGACACACAGATTCTTTCATGGCAGTGATGGCTTCATCTTGCCAGAAACTCTTGTGCTTCCTCTTTTTGGTCCTCAGGGCCTTCCTTAATTAGAAGCTCTCTCTTGTTTCTGCAAGTCCCTATTCTCCTTCCAGTATATTGTTGTCTCTCAGTTTGTCTTGTGTTGTTGGTGGTTGTTTCTGTCACCTGAATCCTAAGTATTCTAACAGAAGAATGAGTGAGGTGCTGTTGGAACTGGAAAGAGAGTGTTCTGTGGACCATGGAGTCTGGATGATGAGGGAATGGATCAAGAGGCCAGGACGGGCTGGTGCCATGTTCTAACTCCTGCTCATTCTGGTTGACCTCTGACATGGGAAGATGAACAGATGCTCACCAGAAATATTTGACAGTGTTTTCCAAATTTCAGTCTTTGATATACCATTTTACAATACTTGCCATGTCCACATGGTGCCTTATGTAAAAATACATTGTTATGTGCTACCACATAATATTTTCTTTAAATTGATTAGATTTTTATTTAAATGCATTTATTTAGAAATCATGATTCCCATCAAAAAGCAGAATAACTTTGCTTTAATTAAAAACAGATACAATAAAAACAAAATAATGTTATTAAGTTCTCCATGGATATTAATGCATGACGAAGGTTCTCATCCAGAACTCCCTCTCTGTTAAAAAGGGAGATTACCAAGTGTTGTTAAAAACATTAATACCACTGAGACTTTCTTCTTGACTTAATCAGATGCACTGATGTAGAAGCAAAAAAGAACTGACTTTCTCACACTGTGATTTAATGTTATTTGAGGTTGAGTCAGTTTACCCTTAAATCATCTCACATATCAGTGGTGTGCATTTCTTGCCGGGAGAAAGCAGGTTGAACAATATGCATGAGTACATGAAAAATGCCAAAGGGTGGTACCAGAATATTTGAGTATTGAACTGATCAGGGAAGATTTCAGGGAGAAGGTAGAATGTGAGTTCTGAAAGATAAAGAGGAAGGAAGAGGTCATTTCTGGCAGGGAAACATACAAGCATGGGGATGCAAATTAACAGCAATGGTTATGGGAGTGCTAGACCAGCCTGGCTAGAAAGCAGAATCTGTGCTGGACATAAGATCACAGAAGGGTGGGGGCGCCTGGGTGGCTCAGTCGGTTAAGCCTCTGGCTTCGGCTCAGGTCAGATCTCACGTTCGTGGATTTGAGCCCCGCGTCAGGCTCTGTGCTGACAGCTGTCTCGGAGCCTGGAGCCTGCTTCCGGTTCTGTGTCTCCTCTCTCTGCCCCTCCCCCTCTCATGCTCTGTCTCTCTCTGTATCAAAAATAAATAAAACATTAAAAAAAATTAAAAAAAAAAAAAAGATCACAGAAGAGTGGTATTCGTTCCTTTCCCTCACAATGTCTCCCCTACTCCACCCTTTGTGGACAGGATCTTTGACTTTTCTCATCTTGTAACTCTCGTCTTTAGCTTGTCCTTGCCCTTGGGATGGGAGGCATGCAGTGGCCAGTTGTGAATTCTCACATGGTAGCCTCTGCTTCGCAGTGGCTTGGTCTAGGACTCTCAGTGGGCCTGCAGGACGCTCTTCTAGCTTCCATGCCAGTGCTGAGCTCACTGCACAGATAGGGTCAGCACAGCAAGTCCCTAGCTGCTGGGAATCAGACTGCATGCTTTTTGCCAACTCCATGAACAATGCATACTATTACTTAATAATTACTGAATAATGAAAATGACTCATTTTTAAATAGCATTTAATATCACTATCATAAATGCAGAACCAGCATTGGTTTCTATAAACATGAGGTACCACTTGAAAATAAGTGCATAATTGTTAAACAGTGTTTTCCAAGTACCATGTAGAATTCCGGATAATTTGTTAATTCCCATTTCTCCTGAAGAATGGAGCAGACAAATATTTTGCTGGAAAGGGGAGAATTTTAGAGCTGGAAAGGGCCTCAGTAAGAATATAGGTAGTGGTTTGCAAGCTATTGTTTTCCTGCACCAATGATGGATGCTGTTTTGTCATCTCCTACCTTTCTTTTTTTTTTTTTAAGCCAGAGATAATATATAAAGCAGCAGAAAGCAAGGTGGCTCTGATGAAATCCTTTCATGGATACTCACTTGTTTCTCTGGGAAAGCCAAATCTCCCCAGAGACTGGAGCCTCCTCCCCCAGTTCCTTCCTCCCTCTGTCCCATGCACCCCCTCATTCTTGCCCCTTCTGCAGACCAGCAGCAAAAGCGTCCTCAGTAGCTGAGGGGAGGCAGAAGATGTCAGAGGCCAAGCCGTGGAATGGACTGTGGAGAAGCTACACTCTGTGACACCGGTGCCCCCAGCGTTGGCTAGGCACCTCAGGCCTTCATCAAACCTAGACCTCCATGCCTGTGAGGCCTGCGGAAAATACTCCATGAGCTGCCAGCTTCCTTTCAGAGGCATATCAGCCTGGGTCTCTCTTCTCTTACGCCAAACACTGGGGAGGTTTTAAAGAGCAGGCTGTCGCCTTTCTCTGCCCTTGCATTCATGCCTTGCTCCATCTTACTCTCCCCGTGGTTTCCCTGACACTCTTTTCCTGAATATCATTTCTTTCCCTTCCTCTGGCAGCACAAAAGCTCAATACGAGTTTCTTCTGTGAGCTTGACCTTTTGCTTCCCCCGCTTGGCTGGCTCAAACACCACTTGCTAAAATGTAAATCTTAGGGATGCTGAGTGCCGTTTTTGCCGCCCCTTTCCAAGTTCCTTGCTTTGCTCTGTAGCATTGTCCAGTTCTGTACGGAGGGGTCAGTGTAGCTTCAGGCCTGGAAGAATCTACTGGATGGGCTAATGCTCATCGCCTGGGCACAGACTTAGAGACAGCCCTAGCCTAATCCAGTGGAGAATAAGACTCCAATTCTGGTCCTGCCACTTACTGTGAGATCACTCCTGACCTTGGCTTTATCTCCATTATAAAGATAAGAGAGGATCTTTCTTGTCAAGCTCACTGGGTTGTGGGGTGGACCAAATGGGAAGCCTTGTGGGTCTGAAATACTGTAATAGTGAGGACATTCTCTGTTAGCTGCCTGTAAGCCCTTCCCAGGGGGTTGAGCAGTTTCCTTAAAAATTTTTTTGCAAATTGGCTGAATTCTACCTTCTCCCCAGATCTCCAATGCAAGCGAATGATTTTGTGGAGGTGGTAGGTGGAGGAATGTTTATGCAAATTGCATCCTGATTAGATGAAGAAAAGAGTAATAATTGTTGACTGCTTTCTGAGAGTTCATTTTTATCTGAGGGTTTGTTTGCACATTAGATGCACACAATGTGATTTACATCATTGGCCTCACCCTGTCTTATTTGCCTAAATGTAATTGTCTGTTCAGATCCACTGATGGTGAAAATTGCATTTGTCCTTATCAGTGGAGATATTCTAAAAATGAGGAGTTCAAAGAAGGCAGAGGCTTTAATACAGGAAAAGTGTGTTTATTTTCTTAGCTCCTTTGAAGTAGTTTTATTCCCTGGAATAGGATAATCTTTCTGCAGAACACCAAAATGGATGACTCTTGGTAACCCCTGATCAGGAAAGTTGCTAAAAAAAAAAAAAAAAAAAAAGTGGTCTGATTCAGAGTATTCCTGTCACTTCAACAGGGTTCTTGGGTAACCCTGAAAGATTTGAGGATTTTTTGAGACGTCCATTAACGTGTGCTTTGCCTTGAGTTCAAAGGTAATTCCCAACACTTTCTTTACTGGAATGCTTGTGGTAGGTCACATCCTTAAGTTGGAGGAGACACACAGAAAGGCTGGTGGTTAGATGTAGGGTAGGGAAGGGAAGTCTTCACGGTGTGGAACAGGTTCTCTTTGTTGAGTATTGAAAGTCCATATGTATAGAGCTCTTTTGTTTTCTTAGTACAAAATATTTGGTTACATGCCCTCTTTCAACAAGTGTGAGTTTGTCAGACTACATAAAATAAAACAATAGCTAACATTCATTGTGTGCCCACGTGCTGGACACTGTGCTAAGGGCCCAACATGAAAGATTTCATTTAATCCTCACAAGAGCACTCAGAGACAGGTTCCATTGCCATTGTCCTTCTGGTTTGCAGCAGAGAAGTGCATTTACCCCAGCTGACACATCCAGTAACTGGGAAGCTGGGATTTGAATCCAGAAGTGTGGCCTCTGTAGTAGTGGTCTCACCTGTGGTGCCGGGGTTCCCTGGCACATGGTATGTATCAGTCTTGCCCAGGAAAGCTTTGAAATAAAATGAAATGGTTATGAATTGTCACTGGAGAAGGTCCCAGGGACGTGTGCTTTAAGATGATCATGTTTAGCTTGGATAAGAACCACACCCTACGACAGTCAGGCTGGTATTGCAAGTCGCCTGGCCCCCAAAATAACTCAGGAGCATTTAAAACAATAAATAAATACAGGTCCCCTTGACTCATTTTGGAGCTCCTGAATCATAATTCCCACAAAAGCACCTGAGAAACTTATTTTAAGAAATCTCTTGTCCTGAGTGCTTACCCAAGGACTGTACATCAAAAGGCATTCAGTAGGAATGTACTAAATGAGTCAGACATTTCACACAGAAGGTCATTTTTGCCATTTGTTGTAAAGAGTGCTTTGGACTAAGTCCTGGTCCTATTCTTCTCTGTGTCACCTCTGACAAGTCAGGTCCTCTCTCCAGACCTCATGTCCCCAACTCTAAATTGCAGAAGTGGCCAAGATGATACTTTCAGACTCTCCCATCTTTGAATACCATTAAACTTTACTAAACCCACTTTTATAAGAAAAATCTAAATTCAAACCCTACAGGCTTGGGTTTGGATTCCCCCAAACTAATTTTTAGGGTAAAATACCTTAATTTGCTGTCAAACAGTGAATCTTTATGGACGGGGGTCATTGTCTCGTGAACTCTAAACACTGATACAGCAGTTGTCTAACCCAGGTATAACTTCTGCATAAACACGTCCTCCTGTGTGATCAGAAAGTACACCTGGGAGAGGCTGGGGAGATAGATGAGGCAAATGATGAACATACTTCCACTGTCCTCAGTTTCCCAATGCCTTCCACACCTATGGCCTCACCTGATCTGTACATAGAAATGTAGGGTGAGCAGGTCATGAGGTTTTAGTCTCCTCTGGTCAAGGAGATCCCATAGGTAGTTAATGGGGATAGTTTCTCAACTTCTCCAATGTAAGTGTGTACTCCCCTGAATAGGACGTAAGTGCCATGGAGAAGGGATCTCATCATCTTGTTCAGCCTTATACCTGGAACAGTGCTGGGACACTGTGGGCACTAATAATTATCTTTTGAATGAGTGAAAAAGTCTGGCCTTTATTTCCTGACCATGGCCTCTCTGGAAGTTTAAAGAGGTGCATAGTGGTGTGTAGCTGTCTGGAAAATAATTTTTATTACCACTGTCATGTTTATTATTCACATGGTGACTGTTGAACCCTTCTTTTTGGAATGGTGTTGGGGCATTTAGGTGGCTGAGTCAGTCGAATGTCTGATTCTTGATCTCAGCTCAGGTCCGATCTTAGGATCATGAGTTTGAGCCCCACATTGGGCTCCACACTGAGAGCGGTGCCTACTTAAAAAAAAGAATAGTGTTGACAGATTATAAAAGTAGATTTCCTGTCATGTGAGCTAAAAGGAACCAACTGATGGTGTCAATGCCCTTGAGAATTCCCATCTTTGTGTGGTGGGTGAAAAATGAATAAATAAATTTCATTCTTTCAGAAGCTCCTGATCTAAGGCTGCTACCCCTGATGAGGGCTCGCCTGCAGGAGGCGGTAGTGTCACAAAACAATTGGTTGGCTTGGGGAAAAAGAAAAAACTTTGTATCAAGAGATCAGACAACTCTGAGATATGCTCTATTCAGGAACCTCCTTCAAGATGGGATTTTGTTGGGATGTGATACAGACATTGTGAGGTGACAGGTACCTATTATATCAGAAGCTATAAACTGAGACCAGCAGATGAGCTTTGTTTCGCCTGCATTGTGTTTTTTAAATTTTTGAATTAGGTGCCAATATATTTGAAAATCAAGAGATTTCAAATAACACTTAGATTTGTAGTTTCTCTTGAAGACCAAGTTTACATTCTTGCATGGCCAACAATTGGTTGGAGCTAACTAGCTGCTACAGCTTCTCACTGACATGCGGGCTGTTGTCTTTTAATAACTAAGAACTAGTATTTTGTGCCTGTGGCAGGCATCATTGCCACCTGGCCTGCCTCCTCTGGCCTGTTTTGTCTTCATGCTCCTTGGCCAGACAGCTTGGGACTGCTCTGACCTGTCCTTCTTTTCCTTGGGACTTTCTTTGGCCACCTGAGCTTTCTCCACATACCCATGGGGTGGGCTAGAAATGTCAGGGGGCTGCCCCTGGGAGCAGCTCTCAAAATATGATGGACAGGAGTTGGTGAATAAATACTCTGAATCTGAGGCACAATCTAAGTGATGCCTGACACCCTCATCAGGATTGAATCCCAGTTGACCACAGTGGAACCTGCTCATAACACTCCATATTGGCTCCCTTCCTTTCCCTTTCTTCTTGGGTTTCTTGGGATCACCTCCCATAGAAATAATCATCTCATAGGGCTCAGTAGATTAAGCAACTTGATTCCAGCTCAGGTCATGATCTCGTGGTTTGTGAGATTGAGACCCATGTCAGGCTCTGTGCTGACAATGCAAAGCCTGCTTAGGATTCTCTCTCCCTCTGTCTCTGTCCCTCTCCTTCTCTCTCTCTCTCTCAAAATAAATAAACTTTGGGAAAAAAATCATCTCAGGATTTGTTTCTGGAGAATCCCAACCTGAGACAATATGCTTGAATTATCCCAAAGGGAGGAAATGAAAGGAAGACTCTATAGCTGGTATTTCTTATTCCAGTGTCCTCTGAGATCACATCTCTAGTGATGCTCAAGAAGTCAGGTGACAGGCCATTCCTCCCACTACAGAAGTGGCCTTGGGCATCACTGAGCAGCATGGGACTCTTCCTTAGCGTTTTTGTGCCTTGAGATAGAACCCCCATGCCTAGGACTATCAAGAGGTCATCATATCTGGATAGTGTCCCTTGACTGTTCTTCAATCATTTCAGGGCCAGTGACCTGTTAAACAAATCTATGACATGCATAAATGACAGCTGCTGGAATGGATCTGTCACTTCTCCCATTACTACCTATTCTGGTGCAAAAGGCCACTTCTTCATTTCAAAAGGCCATGTCTCATCTGGCCTCATTCTGTGAGGTTTGGGAGTAGGATTTAAAGTGAGCTAAAGCTACCGCAAAAGGATTCTTAACCACTACGGTGGCATGACTGATCTTGAGTGGGCTCTGCCACAGTGCACATCTCAAATGCACCTGTTACCAGCTGTAATGTGGGGCTAATCTTGGTCATCTTTCTGGACCCCAATTTTTTCATCTCTTTCACAGACTTGTGAGAATTTAAATGATATAATAATTAGAAGGCACTTAGCATAGTTCTGGGCTCATTTAAAGTGCTCAACAAATAACTATTAATATTTAAGTTATTAAGATTCTAGATGGCTGAAGTGACATGAATATAGACACAAAGTCTGAGCTACAGTCTCTGAGTTGCATGCTCAGTGCTGCTAGAGAACGCAGACTTTTTATTTTTTTCCCTTCTATCTCCCCTCCCTCCTCCTGTGTGTGTGCGTGTGTGTGTGTGTGTGTGTGTGTGTGTGTGTGTGTGTATGAAATCACAACCCATTGAACATACTTCCTGAAGCTTAGCTAAGTAAGCTCCCTGCCAGGAATTTATGTGTGGCCAACCAGGAATTGAGACATCAAATAATATTTAATTTCACTTCTCCCTAAATATTATTGAATTCGTTCCCACTAACTTTTCTTTTTGACTAGCTCTTTTTGCGGCAGTTCAAGCAGAAAAAGAAATCGCTTAGATGCAAGTAAAAGAAGCTCATTTAAAAAAAGGTCTTGAGCTAAAAGACTGGGATATTTTTTGTTTTATGTCATGTACATTATTTAGCGTAATGATTATCTTTTTTTTTAATGATGTCTTTTTTTTTTTTTTTAGGGACTGCTTTTTCCATTCCCCTCGGGAGACAGTTTTTAGCTCTATGGAGCATGAATTTTTTCACTTATCTAGTGATTATTAGGTATAAAAATCCCCTTTGGTAAGAGATTCCACCTTTAATGGTCTCTTCAATGAACAGTTTTCTGTAAATATCACATAAGCTTATTCAGGGAAAAGTAATGCTCTGGTGTCCAGAACATTCATAAAGTAAACCCCCTCTGACAGCATCTGCTGAATCCTTGTGGATCTGTGGAGCTGACTCCGATTCCAGTATGGAATCTGACATTGAGCTTGAATGTGTGACCTTGAACAAATTGCTTCTCTCTGGCTCATTTTCCTGGTCTGTAAAATGGAGGTAATATCAGGAACTACTTCATATGGCTTTAGTGAACACTAAGTGAATTAACAATGTGCAGTAAAATGTAGTATGCTCAGAAAAGTACCCAAACACAGTAAATACTTTCTATGTCAGCTTATCGTCATCACTCAGTCCAAGTAGTTTCTTTACTTTCAACATACATGAGCTACTAAGGAGATGATTCTAAATATAATTCCCCTGTGCGGCAGGGAGTGACTACCTTAGTTTGCTCACCCATATTGGATGAGCTAATGAATGTGAGGTGACTACATACCTCACATACAGTAGGTATTCAAGAAATGTTTACTACAAGTCCTATTATAGCCTTTGCTTTCAATTTAGTGAAGAGATTAACTATGCAAGGCAGAAGTGCAATGAATTTATTCCTTTAGTCCTTAAACAGTTATTAGTGCCTTCCGTGCGCCTTCTAGCCTTGAGTGAAGGTTAAGTATTGAATTCAGCCATCAATTGACAAGGTCTTTACCCCATCTGTTCTCATGTGAGGTAACTCACAACAAATAAATATTTGTGTCATGTGGTAGTAAGTGTTGTGGGGAAAAAAAACCCAAGGCAGTGAAGGGGTACACAGAGTGAAGGAGGTCAGGAAAGAGGGAAAGGAGAAGGAATGTTAAAATAAATCGGATGACCTGGGAAAATCTCTCTGTTGGGGTGACACTCGAACAGGGGCCAGAGGGAAGTGAAGAAGGGAGGGAAGGCTGGGCTGCTGTGGGCAGAGCCTTCTAAATGGAAGGTATGGTCAATGCAAAGGCCCTGCGGAGGTAGGCAAGATCGTACTGAAGACTATAACATTCTTTTCTTTTTCTCCATTATTTGTTTAATTTTTTCTCCAGCCTTGGAGTTAAAGGTTCTCAAGAGGACTTCAAGAACAGATACACTTTAGGGAATACACTGTTCAACTACTCTGTAACGCACTTCTTACATTACTTCTTACCACTTCCCAGTTAAGCTTCCTGTTTAGGTCTGAGGAGTCAATTGCAGTCTCTAAATTGCTGATACGGCACATCAGTTAATTAAATTACTACACATTGCCAGTTGCAAGGCTAAAGCCAGTGGAGTGATTTGTTATTATCCTCTTGAAGAACAATCCGTGGGCAAAATATTATTAGATTTGATTTTTCTAAAAAGCTAGGAGGGAGGTTATTTAATTAAGATTGTGTCAAAGCATGGCTCTATTTTTCCCTTTGGCCTTTTTCTATTCATCTAAAGTATAAAAGGTTTCCTCTTGGAAAAATGTAAAAAATTTTTTTGTTTTTATTATTGCTAAAGAACAAATTTTATTTAATCTATCTACTGTCAATCCATATTGTAAACTTGCTTTTGGGCCTCTTTTATGCAAAAAGAGTCTAGTCAAATATAATTCATGCTAGCTAGGGTGTAGTTGAACTTCATTGTATGTCAAGAATCCCAAGGAGGGATCATAGCCTGGATGGGGACTTTGGGTATAGCTCTTCATTCATCTCTTCATCAACTCCATATCAGTTGAGATCCTAATGTGTGCAAGATACTGTGCTAGGGATTGAGTGTACAATTAAAGAAAAGACAAGGTTATAATGCCTTCTGCTGAAAACCTTTAAACAGAGGAAAACTATCAGTAGAAGAGAAATTACTTGGTGCCACCAAATTTCATTTGTTACTTCCTAGAGATGGTCCTTCCTCCCCACTTGTCCAAACCTAACCTGTCCTTTAAACTCTTGCTCAGAGGGATGCCTGGGTGGCTCAGTCAGTTAGGCATCTAACTTCAGCTCAGGTCATGATCTCACGGTGTGTAAGTTTGAGCCCCATGTCAGGCTCTGTGCTGACAGCTCAGAGCCTAAAGCCTGCTTCAGATTCTGTGTCTCCCTCTCATCTCCTTCACCACACATGCTCTGTCTCTCTCTCTCTCTCTCACAAAATAAATAAGTAAATAAATAAATAAACATTTAAAAAAAAAAACCTCTTGCTCAGATTAGGTCTTTTCTCTAAGCCTTTCCCTGAATACTCTCTTCTTTACTTAAAATTCTTTTTTGCTTTTTCCACCTAAGTTCTCTCTGAACAATTTATACCACCTAACTTTGCATTTAATTAAAATTGTATCATAATTTATATATTGCCTTATTTCTGAATTAGAGTGCAACTTTTATTTTAAGGATTTAGACCATATCTCCTACATATTGTTTCAAAACATTCACCATCTTTATGTCTTGCATAAAGCTGAGACTAATTTTATTAACAATGAAGAAACCTAATGGTAATGTTCCTCAATTGATCTAATTTGACAAGAAGGGTCTGCTTACATCCATCCACCTATCCATCCTCCTCTATCTACTACCTCGGCAGCCAGCCATCTACTCACCAAACATCCACCTGTGTGTCCACCGTTCATCTACCCGACTACTATTCATCCATTCATTCCTTCACCTGGTAAATGTTTATTAACAGTTAGATCAATTATGGCAATACTCTATTGCTTTAAAATCCTTTTATCTTATGACTAATATTAGTTGCTATATCAAAAATGTCAAGAGAAAACACAGAAAGTAAATATCAGAAATAGGAACAGGTGCATACAATTGGGTTTGATGACATTTGTGATTTCTTCCTGCTCAGATATTCTTTTGTTCTTAGAAGGCAGAAGAAGTAACAGAACTAGTGCCACAGTTGGGACTGAGGATTCCAAGTCTTTATTTTATAATGGTTTAGCAGTCAATGGACATCTATAATTTAGGCCATTTAACTTGCTTTCAAATGTTTTGTTTTAGAAGCAATTTATGCTAATATAATTGTTATATTAAAAATGGTACTAATTTAAGCTTTCAAAGAATACAAATATATACAGCTCATAACTGTTCCGTTATCATTAGTCACACACAAGATAACATGATTCGAGGGAGGTATTTTGTTTCTTGGAAACAAAAACAGCTTGGAAGAACGAAAGATTACACATTAATTCCTGGCGGGGAGGGGGGCGGAATGCCAGCCAAATGTAGTGTATCTTATAAGAAGAAGACAGAGACAGAAGAGGTGGGGTGGGGAGAAAAGGGGAGGAGGGGGTGAAGGAAAAGGTTTTCTGAATGGCTAAGGAAATAAAAGAGAAAGAAAGACCCAGAAGAGAGAGTGTCTCCTGATCTCCTGAAGGAGGCACTGAGTTGCTGGCTCAAAGGAAAATCCCCAGGAAGCCAGGGCTGCTCATTCTGGCAGGCCCACCTTCTCCCCATCACCATTCAATTCCCACCTGGGCCACTGGCGCAGTGGGCTGTCTTTCAGAACCTCCCCCAGAAAACCACCTAATCCTCTTTCCCCCTCTCTGAGACCCTTTTCTCCCAGCCAAGCTTGCAATCCTCTGCTGGCTCACAGAATACAGGACCCACAGCGACCAAACACAATTAATTGACTTAATGCCAACCAGGTCTGCATAACAAAGGAGCAATGTGGCTACTAACTACATAGAAAAATAGGATCATTGGCATCTACTGGTGGAGGCTGTTGGCTTGAACTGTGTCAACAATGACTCCAGAACTTCCCT
This sequence comes from Suricata suricatta, assembly GCF_006229205.1. Taxonomy (NCBI): domain Eukaryota; kingdom Metazoa; phylum Chordata; class Mammalia; order Carnivora; family Herpestidae; genus Suricata; species Suricata suricatta. The sequence continues at coordinate 34,226,504 of NC_043715.1, read as the reverse complement.
CTAATATAAAACATGAAAATGGTCATGGAGGAGTTTACTCATATATTTGTTGGAGGAAAAGGAAGGCACGAGTGTTATAAAACCACAAGCCAAAAAGAAAGAAAAAAAGTTCTGTTTATTTTTGAAGGATCTGATTACCAGCTTTCACAATGTTTGAGAAAATATTTCAGGAGACACTGATACTTTGCTAGAAGAGTATGGCATGAACTTGAGAGGCATTTGTGCAGCTTTTCTAAAACAGAAAAGAAATAAAAAGACAATGGTTTGTTACTCCAAGAAATAGAAATGCAGAAGGAGTCACAGCATCTTGAAAAAGAAGAGGATGTTTTGGCTTTTTGCCTTGTTATTGTGCAATTATTTAAAAATATTTCAAATGATTACTTTGCTGAATTTCCTTTTCCTAAAGGAACTTGAGAAAAGCCTTTATAAGTAATACTTCTCTCTCTTGCTTTCCAATTTGAATTTATTTTGCTAAATATAACTGTGTTTAGAGAAAACCCAAGATTCTCTTTGAAGTTCCAGCCAAAAGTTCAAAGCCTTTACACTGGCAGGGAGGGGAAGGAAAATAGCCTCTGATGGCTATGCCTGAAAAGATGCCAGTCTTCTCTCTTCCCAAGGGCATTTCATTCCTCCCCCCACCCCAGAAAACAGATCTCTTGAGTAAAGCTATCTAACTATTCCTTTCTCCTTCTTGTGGGGATATCAGCTAGTCCCTACAATATTCCCTTTCTTCTGAGCCAAATGGATAGGAAATTATCAAAAGTAGATTTGAGCAACAAGTCTGGGACTGAGACCAGAATCCCAGGTCTGATTTGCTGTGTGACGTTGGATAAGATAGTTAACCTGTCCGTGCCACAGTTTCTTCATCGACAGAACAGGGATAATAATCTGCATATTTCATAAAGTTTGTTGAATGTTCACAAAATATCCACAGAGGTACCCGTATGCAGTAAATACCTGACAGTTGCTAACAATTGTTGACTCTTCATTTGCAGCCCCCAGCCCCAAAAGCAGTGCCTCTTTCAGGAAACTCTCTGTAAATTTCCTGTTTCCAAAGTTGTTCGTATGTTTTCTCTATAATTCAAATCACAATTTTGCAGCCGTTGCTTCAGTATGAGTCAATTTATTCTTGATCATCTTATTTGATGTAATTCTTCTCAGTAGTCCCTGACAAAATCAAATTTAAAAAAAAAAGCTTCGACATTTATCGGTGCCTTACGCTGGATTTACTTGCCTTAGTTATCTAGATCATTCTCTCTAGCTTGGCATTTGGCACCTTTTGCTTAACTATTCTTCATCCCAGGAGACTGACATCTTTGTGTCCTTCCATGGTGCTTTGCATCTTGTTTTTCACACGGATGCCTACTCTCAAGTCAGCGATGAGATATTGATTTCTTTTCTTGTCATTTAACATTCTCATGGAGACCCTGGCAGACCAATTTACAAATGATTGCAAAAGTGCTTTGGCAAATTGAGAGTGTTTTTGAGTGAGAAAGAAAAACACAGACTATGAAAATTTCACACCTTTCAGTTGGGCTCACTTAATGCTGCACAGGCTCTCTCCTAATGAGCATTTTCAATCACGGCTAAAAATCTTCCATTCTCTGATTCACAGATCTCCCTCATTCAGGCAGGATGTCTCATGCCTGCACTTTGTGGGCTGGCGTTGATCCTTTCATGCCCGGGAGGCTTTGCTCCAGGTCTGCTCTGCTAGTAGAGGTTAGTCTTTGCCTAAACCAGCCCACTTGCTCTGAAGGCACCACCTGGGGGTTAAATTGCAGGTCTCCACCCAGCAGGCAGACACCAAGTTTCTGACCCTTCTGTCAGGCCCCGCAATTCATGGTCCTCCATGGGGCAGAAGCCACGAGCTACAGAGCAAAGCTGCAGTCAGATTGTATATTTCAGGGTTATTTATTAGTCCTTGGCTTGGAAGTCTAGCCCGGAGGTTTTCGCTCGGGGTCTGTTTGCCTTACGCAGTCTGTCTCCAAAGTGCAATTTAGAGATATAGAGACGTCAGGGTAATTTTCCGTCCTCTGGTGACAGTGTTATTATGGAAAGGAAGGATGAGGACTGCTTGCTGTGCTAATGACTGCTTCTCATTTCATCCAGGAGCCCCAGGATGTAAACGACGCTTCGTGGCCAGGCTCCCCAGAACCTCACCTGGAGTACCTCTCCCTGGGGAGGTGCTGTTAATGGCTTTCTTTGCAAATTCCTCTCCACCCCCTGTCTCCTTATGGGATTGGAGAACCACTAAATCTAGCCGCCCCAGGAGCTTTTGGGATTTCCTAAACCTGTTTTTGCTTGTTTATTGTGCTGTCTTTCCTAGAGGCTATGTTAACACTCAGTCTGGGCACACTTAGGGGCAGAAGCAATACTCAGATCCCAGACCCTAAAAGTCCCTGCCTCCTTTCGGAAGTCCTGCTGTGCTGTCTCCAGCCCTCTTCGTGTGCTACAGCATTCCTTAATTCTGCCGTTTTCAGAGGTCCAAGAAAGCCTCTGGCCTGGACTGTTCCTCCTTTCTCCTCTTCATCTTCTTAATGTCCTCCAATGTTCTGGGAGCCACTCCCCAGAGAACCCTTCATGCCTTCACTCAAGATTGGGTGAGGGCCCTGCTGGAAGCTCTTAGAATTTCTGGTTGGTTTCCTTCGGTCCTTTCCACATTTCCATTTAATGTTTGTGTGGGAATGTATTTGGCCTCCTGCGCCAGAGGAGCCCATGGGCTCCTGGGAGCAAGGGCGGCCAGCTTTGCTCATGAGCATTACACCAAGGACAGTCCCTAACCCCGGGAGTTACTTTTCTCCAGCTTTACCGCAGGAACAACTACGAGGAACTAGCCTTAGGGCTCTCAGGGTGGGTTGGAGTCAGAGGTGGGGTGTATAATGTATAGTCACCTGAAAATGGTTTTTTTCAGTTACCCTGGGAAAAGGATGGAAACCCACTCTATGGTGGGTTATACAGATGAAAAAAGGAGAAAGGGCACACCATCCAGTCATGGTTTACTCACTTTGGCACGATCGATGTGTGTGAATAGCCATTAGGCATAAATTCAAATCTTAATGATGTCATTTCCAGCAGACCTTTGGACTGAACAGCAAGCGATTCTCTGTTTCAAAGCTGATGTGTGTATGTGCGTGCACAGAACTGTATGTAGAAGATAGAATTTTAAATATCAAATGAGGTAAACATTGAAGCACTGAAAAAAAAATCATGTTCTCCCGTGGAATGGCATTGCCTGAAATAGAGAACAGATAAACACAGCTTAATGTTTTTCTTTATTTTCTTAAAAAAAAATCTTTTTTATTTATTTTTGAGAGAGACACAGAGTGTGAGCGGCGGAGGGTCAGAGAGAGAAAGAGACATAGAATCCGAAGCAGGCTCCGGCTCTGAGCTGTCAGCACAGACCCCGATGCGGGGCTCAAACTCACGAACTGTGAGATAGACCATGACCTGACCTGAAATCAGCTGGCTAATCGACTGAGCCACCCAGGTGCCCCTTACTGTTTTTTATTCTCTTTTTTATTGTAAAAATCCCTTTATTCTCCATATCTACCTCTTCAATGACCCAAACACCCAGCTGCCTCAGGAATTCAGTAGTTTGAGTCTTCTGTATCCATTTAGGAAATAGCCACCAGGCAGTGGCTTCATGCTGGGTGCTGTGACTATGTTTCAGAATCCTGTAGGACACAGGTCCTATCCTTGGATGACATGGGAAGGTGTGAAAAGCCTTAATTTGGGGACCCTGAGTTGGAAAATTGCAAATCTACCACTAACAAACAGAACAAAAATAACTTGGGCAAGATATTTAATCTCCCCATCCTGCAATCCTACCTCTATGAAGTGATGTGAAAGCTACTTCTCTTTTAGGATTATTTCAAGGATTAAATGACACACAACCATGTAAAAAGTAAGTCAGATCATGGCATGTCCTCACTCAAAACCCTCCAACGGGCTGTTGTGAAGTTTGGAATAGAGTTCAGAGTCCTTAGCATGGCGACATGATTTGGCTCTTGTCCATATCTCTAGATCCTTATTATCTTGTTTCTTGGGCTCCCAATACATTGGCCCTTCTCCCTGTTTCTCCAGCAGCTCAAGCATAGTCTCACCTCAGGACTCACTGTGTTGGCTGCTTCCTCTGATAGAATGCTCTTCCTCCCAATAGTCACGAGACTTGCTGCTCACATCTTTCAGGCCACTGTTTCAAGGCTCCCTCCTCAGAAAGCCCTTCCTGACACACCCAACCCAAAATATCTCTTATCACTCTTGTGTCTCCAACCTGCTTTATTTCTCCACATCGAAATCATTCCTGGCTGACATCACATCATCTTTTCCTTGGCTGACTGTCTCCTCTCACTGGACTAGAAATTCAGTGATGGCAGGGACCTTTGTTTTTTCATTGCTGACTCCCCGGTCCCTATGACAGTACCTGTACTTAAATATCTGCTGAGCAATCATTAATGCTGAATAATCATGATGAACATTGTCTTACCCAGTGCTTGGCATGTTGTAGAAACTCAATAAATGTTAGGTCTTTTCCTCTGCTCTTCTCAGCAAGGAGCTTAAACTTTACAGCCGAAGATAAGACAGGAGGAGATGGATTTTTTTTGGATTTAGTTAAGCCACTTGGATCTTTTTACATCCCAATAACTACATACCACAGAGCCTAACAGAAAGTGAATCCTCTTTTTATGTTTTAATCAATTTGTTCCACATAAAGTATGTCTGGGGTGATAAGAGCAAGTGTTAGGGGAAAAAAATAAAGCACTAGAACAATTGATGGAATTTGCTTATTAGTTCTCGTTCTCTTTAGCACCGCTTGCCTTGGAAGAAGGGACTGGCTAGAGAAAAAGAGCCACACGGACTCTCTGGAGGGAACATCACAATTAACCGTCTCCTTTAATGAATCCTACATGAACCCTGCTATTGAAAGATGCATCAATGAAAACTATTTCTGTCTGTTGCTTTGTGAATGAATTATATGGAGATGTTTCTCTGATGTAGTAAAAAGCATGCTACGTGGAGCACATGCTCCATGTTTCCTGCTCCCTAATTGACTCATGTGTTTATGGAGTGCAGACTGCCAGCCCTGTGTGGTGGGTGGAGAATAGGGACGATGGAAGAAACACGCTGGCAGGTGCTATGAGAGTTCATGGCCGGGCCTGGATCAAGTGGTGGGGGAAGGTCAGAGAACACTTGCCAGAAGAAGAGATCTTTGAGTTGAGATTTTTAAATTAATAGGCATTGACTGAGCAAGAGGGTGGTGTGGAGACAGTGGTGCTGAATGAAAAACACTGTAGGGAGAGGGAAGGGTATTTGGAAAACCGTATCCTGGGTTCTTATTATACAATTGCCCCAGGGAGATACATCCCCTCTCTGTGCCTCAGTTTCCCCAAATGCATTGTGAGTGGATGGATTAGATGATTTCTTAAGTTCTAGGCAGAAAAGAATTCTGTTTGCTCTTGTGAAGCCCTCCCCCCTCCCATTCTGTGTGCTGCCCTCCTATGAAGTTCATTCCCTTTTCCCTTGCTTCCTTGACACTATCCCATATTTTTTCACATTTGTCAAGTTGCCCAGGGCAAGAGAGAACATTATATAATGTCTTTGGGAAAACCGGGGGCAAAAGGAATGGCAGATTGCTGCCTTAGCATTTATTCTCAAATTTTATAGGCAGAATAGTAAGTGGGTATTTAAATCCCATGGTGGTAAAAAAATAATTGAGTTCAACTTTTGGATAAAGAGGGCTTTTTTTTTTTTAATGAAATGGATAGTCACTCTGTATTTAATAATAATCATGGACACTGATTGGATTCTTCCTATATTCCTATATTATACCACAGAACTCTTATAGCTGGCACATATGAGCTATTATCCCTAAGGTATGGGTAGGAAAATTGAGGCTCCAAGCTAGCAAGTGGTAGAACCAGGCTTGGCTCTCTGGTAGCTGGATCCCAGAGTTACTACATCCATGTTGGCAGATCTGCCCCAGGTCATGCTGGTCATGTGACCCTCTGAGCTTCAGTTTTTCCAGCTGAACTGAAATCTACAAAGATACTACTGGTTCTCACTTTCTGATTTGGTCACAAACCCCTATTCTTTCCCTGTGTCTGAAGTCACCAGGAGACAGGGGAGGAAAAAACAGCAAGAGGCTTGCTGGCTCTGTGGAAAATGCTCCTAATGATTTCAAAGATTGGGAATGTATTTAACTCAAGGGCAAAGTGAAGGACAGGTTGAGTTTGGTATACGGAGATGGAGAAGAGTGAATTTAGAGCATATGACAATTTATAGGACTGCAAAGAGAACAATAAAAATCAGATTTTGCAGTAGGGAAAAGAAACCTCTCATTCCATCTGGGCCAGATTTATACCCAGAGAGTAGTTTTGGCAAGTGGAGAACTTTGGTTTGTTAAATATTAAACAAAAAGTATTAATAATCTGGCTCGTGCTTCATGCCTGACTCTGGTGGTACAACTCCTAATTCACTTTTCCTCTTGATTCTCTCTTAGTTAAGCTGATGTTTGATTTTAAGAGAATCTATTTTACTAGCTAGTGTAAGCCTCCAAAAGGTTTGCCAGAAGGTAGATTCATGAGAACTGTGTCTCCCTTCCTCAAGAATGCAGGAGCTGGGGGCCTGAAGGGTATAGGACTCTTACGGATGGCTTGGCCATCCTTAGAAAAGGAACACCACACAGCCCTTCTCTTTCCTTGGCACTGGTCTTCCCCCCATCAAAAGGGACGTGCTCTCAGAAGGCACACAATGGACCAGATTCAAGAGTATAATTGTATATATCAAATCCGAATATTTCAGAGTTAGCTCTTCAGAGGAAGGAGAAATAGGCTCCATTACCCTCAAGTCCTACAAGATCAAAGTGATGGAATGGATGAGGTAATGGGAAGTGTCAGGATCTGCCTGGAGACACAGAGGGGTGAGAAAGCTCACTGGGGAAGCAGATATGAAAGTGAATGAAGTTTAGCTTGAATTATGGCACAAGAGTGTGGCCAGAAGTTCCTGAAAGCATGAGATTAGGGCATTACAAATAATATATAAAGATATTAGTGCCTGTCGTACTTATTTTCCATCATATTTAAAATACACCAACTGCCTCCACGCTGTTTGATGTAGCACATTTATAAAATAGGTAGAGCACAAAGCCAGAGCTCATTGTCCTTCCAGATGTAATTTGACTAAATCAACACCCATATTTTACTTTCCATTTCCTATGAAAATGTTTGAGAAATATCCCTAAACAAAGACATACTTAACTGATGTTTAAACACAAGAACTGCATGCCAAATAAAATAGCAGGATGTTAAGAGCTCTTTAATAAATGCATACACTTTAGAGACCTAAATGTACACTCATTTCAAGTACATTTCATGAAATAACTTACTCTCAGCCTGTTTTGAATAATTGTACACAAATAGTTCGTAAGCATAATAAATCTTTAACATACCCTTTTCTTGCACGCTGTTCCTGAAAGTCTCAATTTGAAGATTATACTTAATGGAATTGTCTGTCAATTTCCATCACTATCGTCTGAAGCAGATGGCTCTTTGATTGTGCATTTAATATGCAGAAAAGTCCCAGGCCTCTTCTGCTTTTGAGTCAGCTGTCGGACAACTCACGTTATGATGGGTAGCTTTCCTTCCAGAAAAGTTTCCCTGAAACACCAGACTTCATGTATCATTAAAAATAAATATATTCAGATGAATTTTTTCATCTTCTTTATTTTGTTCACCTCACATATTAGCATTTGAAATGATACTCATTTGGGATTTGTTATATAGATGCTAATTTTAAGAGGAATACATTCAGAGCTCCCACTGAAGCCAGAACCACAACGGCAGCTGGACGCCTTGTGGGAGCAAGATTCGTCTGAGGCAGGGACGAGTGCGTCCAGCCTGAGCTAGAGAAGCTGCCTTGTATCTCATGCCTTGCTCTTGTGATACTGGATTCCCTCTGGCGAGCCAGGGTCGCCCAGTGGGTCCAAGTTTTGGTATATACGCTTGGCTCCTGTGTACTGGGCTTTTCTCTCAGGATTCTGTCTTAATTATTATCCAGGATGCCTCCAGGGTGAGTGGAACAAAGGGGCATAAACAACCTGGTGTCAAAATTCTCACTTGTGATGGGCCTTAGACCAGGCAGATGACTTCCACTGTGAAAATGGTGGTTAGCATTTTAGTTATGTTCCAAGCAGCTACTAATGCAGCCACAACTCTATATTTAGTATAAACAGATCTAAGTGTGTAATATCATTTGTGAATCGTATGTCACCATGTGACATAGTAGCAAAAACATAGGTTTTGGAATCCTAAAACTCAGGTTTGAATTTTAGTTGCTCCCCTTGGAAGGGAGTTTAGAGTTTAGGTAAAAAGGGTGGCTCTGGGGTCTATGTGCTGGGTTTAAATCCCATCTCCTCAGCTAGTAGCTATGTGACTTTGCCTGTAAACTTAACCTCTTTATATCTGTTTCCTCATCTGTAAGGTGGGGATAGGAATAAGGTTATTGTGAAGATTATGTGAGATAAGGCATATAACATTAAGAGGCAACTAAAGAATGCTAGTCAAAGATAACAGTTATATACCAGTACCTGGCATTGCATAGTCATTGGAGAAATATTTATTCATTCAAAGATGGATACTGAGTTTCTTTCTGTATCTTGACTTATAAATAATGCTGCAATGAACAGAAAGGTACATATATATATCTTTTTGAATTAGTGTTTTTATTTTCTTCAGATAGATACCCAGTAGTGAAATTGCTGGATGATATGGTAGTCCTATTTTTAATTTTTTGAGGAACCTCCATACTGTTTTCTATAGTGATTACACAAGTTTGCATTCCTACCACAGTGCACAAGCGTTCCTTTTTCTCCACATTCCCACCAACATTTGTTATTTCTTGTCTTTTTGATAATAGCCATTCTTATGGGTATAATGTGATATCTTATTGTGGTTTTGATTTACATTTCCTTGAAGATTAGTGAAGTTGAGCATCTTTCCATGTGCCTGTTGGTCATTTGTATGTCTTCTTTGGAGAAATGTCCATTCAGATCTTCTGCCCATTTTTAAATAGGATTACTGAGGTTTTTTTGGTCATTGAATTGTATGAGTTTTTAAAACATATTTTGGATATTAACCCCTTGTCAGATATATGATTTGACAATATCTTCTCCCACTTAATAGGTTGCCTTTTCATTTTATTGAGGATTTCCTTCACTGTGCAGAACTTTCAGTTTGATGTATTCTCATTTATTTTTGCTTTTGTTTCTCTTGCCTTTTAGAGTTAGATCCAAAAAGAAAAAAAAAGCGCCACTAAGACCAATGTCAAGGAGCTTACTGCCTACATTTTTTTGTGGGCATTTTATGGGTTCGGGTCTTACATACAAATCTTTGATACATTTGAGTTAATTTTTGTATATGATGTAAGATAGTGGTCCACTTTTGTTGTTTTGCATGTAGCTAGCTGTCTAGGTTTCCCAACATCAATTATTGAGGAGACTGTTCTGTTCCCACTGTATATTCTTGCCTCCTTTATAATAAATGAATTGACCATATATGTGTAGGCTTATTTACGTTCTCTCTCTTCTCTTCCATTGGTCAGTGGGTCTGTTTTTATGCCAATACCATACTGCTTCGATTACTCTATCAAACTTGACAAAGGTGCTCTCCCCTTGTGCACGAGTTTCCTTTATGGGTCGTGAGCCACCTGGCAATGAGGCGAGGTGGAGTAGGGGGAAGCCCTCCACTTAGGCCCTGCTTGTTAGAAACTATGATTCTTAAGCAATCCTGTGAATCAACAGAAGAGCAATATTTGATTCACAAAAATTTAATTTGCATCCTCTGTTTCCTTATTCCATAGAACATGCTCTCTGAGCAGTGATGCCCTGTGTGTGAACCACACATTATGCTACAGATGCATCTTCATTAGTGAGCAGAGTGGTATTAGAAATGGGTAAATTGGATCATTTAATATCATTGCTTTTACCTCCAGAAAAAAGAGATTGAGGTATTTTTTTCTCATTATAGTTAATAAGACTTGAAAGGCTAAATTTTCATTAGGAAAGCAAAAGCATTCTTATAAATTCTGTCTCTGTGAAGAAGGGCTGAAGATGGAAAAGCACGAAGCCCGGCAGCCATGGTTACTATCTTCCCAGAGGAAAAGTCCTTGTGGTCCCTGGTCTGTTGAGTCTTTGCCGTTGAGTCTTTGGGAGTTCAATCCCTGCAGCCCAAAAGGGTTTGTTTGTTTGTTTGTTGTTGTTTTGATTTTCCAATACACATTCCTTTTCTCTGAAATTAAATTGAGAGCTAACTTCCTCCAGGAAGCCCTCTCTGCTTATCTACCACAGCCTGGTCATGTTCTGTACACCCCACTTATAGCCACTTTTAGACTCAATGTCAGGTATTCTGCCCAAAGCAGAGCCTGAGGCGAATACTTGGGAATGGGTGCTTCATTTGGGAGGTGATCCCAGGGATCAGAGATGAAGCAGTAGGGAGACTAAGACAAGATGTAAGGAAGAGACAGTATGACGATGTGTGACTGAGATCACTGCCGCGTGCACTGGGGTGGATTCCACCAGGACTCCCAAGTAACCTGCAGAACACCTTACAGGGATGTCTATCTGGCATGTGGGGAAGAGGCAGCAATGAAAACTCCTGTCTCTGTTAGTTGTACTTTGCTCCTGGGGGCACTAAGCTCATACCAGGGGTGACACTTGCCTTCTGATCTAGAGAAATCCCAGAGCATGGGAGAAGACCCTGGGGCAGAATGAATATCCGTGAGTGCTTGAGGTGAAAGCCAACAAGAGACAAGCTGGGGCTGCCATAAGACCATCCACCAGCTATGGCTGAAACCAGAGGTCATGGGCAATGGGAAGCGGGATAGCCAAGGCACCTACTGCAGAAGTAATATAAGAAATTAATATTCACTGAGTACTTACATATCACTTATTTCTCATTTGTAACAAACACTTACTCAGAGTATATTTGTCAGATACTCTTCTAGACTCAACTCTAGGGATACTGTAGTGGATAGTACAAAATAAATAAAGAATATAATTTCAGGCAGGGATGTGCTATATAAAAAGCAAAAGGAGGGTAAAAGGATAGAGCATCAGGTATAGTATGTCTTTATTTTAGATAAAGTGATTATGGAAGAGGTGGCACTAAATGAAGCTGAGGAAGAAGCCAAGAGAATGTAGGGAGAGGGGGGATGGGTGGGATGGTGAGAGCAATTTGGATGAAGAACAGCCAAGCAAGGGCCTTGAGGTGGGACAAAGTCTCTGGACTGAAACCACAAGAAGGTCCGTGTGCCTGGGGCTGAGTGAACAGCAGGAGAGAGGGGGGCATGAGGCTAGAGAGACGGCAGAGTGAGATTGTGAGATTGTGCAGGGCTGCACCTGTGAAGGATGGCCAGATCTTGTTTCCTCTGTGGTAGGAAGCTGGTGGGGGCAGGGTGTGAAGTGACTAAGCTTCCCAATAAGAGTTTTTAGCCAAGTGTGCCACAAATACTATACATGCTCTAATTTTTAGTCCTTACAAGAACCTCATGAGGTTTTAGAGGGGGAAGGTAAGCAACTTCCCAAGGTTACACAATTATCGCACACACACACACACACACACACACACACACACACACACACACAGGATCCAAACCCAGGGAATCTGGCTCCAGAGTCCCAGATCTCATGCTGTATTGTTTTCTGCAGCTTCAAGTCGTTTCTGTAGGATCCACACCTGACAGCACCTCTTCCAGTCCAGAGACATTGTTTCATCTTTTTTCTACTTCCCACAGCAGGTGCTCTCACACCTGTTATTGCCGAGCAATGGGTTGGCCTGCCTGAGAGCATGTCCTGGGGGCAGAGAGGCACAGGTGCTAGTGGGAAGTGACCGTGACGTTTTTGTCCTGCCTTAGTCCCTGCTCTTTGCCTTCTGGAGCTGACATTTTTGCAGGCATATGGCTTTGCTGGTTCAGTGTGGCCAGACCATGCCTGAGTGGATGGGGATGAGGGGTGAGGGCAAGCTCATTCTGGAAGTTTCTGAGGCTGACACACTTGATGGATGAGTGAGAGATCTCAGCGTCAGGAGGAGGTAGAAGGGACTGACATTTTGCAATTTTTCTATCTCTAAAAATATACTCAAACAACTTCAACAATTTGATTTGAGCCAATGTTCTGACCTATGCATGGCCTCTTTCATCCAGTGAGTGAAATGGAAGGTGTTAATTTTTCCACTGCACTTAGAAATTTCCTTGGCCACCAAGGACATTGGGTCAGCTCACCTTTTAAAGGTGGCAACTCCAATTTAGAAGATTTAAGTTTGGGGAAATGTGCTCTCTCCTAAGAGCCCAGGAACAGAGTCATAAAATCTTGGTCACCCATCCAGCAAGCAGTGGTTTATGTGGGTTCATTCTGGAAGCTTCTGATGGTGTAATAAAGTTGAGAGTGACTCTGCTGCTCCCTGACTGCAGGGGTGACTGGTCTCAGAGGTCAGTAGGGAGCTTGTTCTGACCCTGCTTTGAGGAAGAACAGCACCTGGTCAGAGAGGTGTCTTGCTTGAGGCTCAAGCAGGTAGTGACTAAAGAGTTCCAAGAAAGCTCATTAATCAAGGCTGCAATGTCAAGGTAGCTGCACTTCAGAGGTCAGTGATGGGGCTCTCAGAACCAATTGGAATGAAAGGGCAGAGGCAGGGCTGGCTTCCCTGTGATCCAGGTCCTAGCTTCATAAAGAGAGGTGAACAGATCTTATTTGCCAATTTTCAGAATGCCAGTGGCAGACTTCCTGGACCTGTGCTTAAAGCTTTGATACAAAAAGAAACAGAAGGCCAGCCTCACCTAGTGTCATCAGCTTGAGAAATGCAACGCCTTGAGTTAGAAATTCTGAGCAAAACCATAAAGTTTTGGAGGGGGGTCGAAATAAGGTAGAAGAGAGTAACTTCCTTTGGGATTTGGCTTCTGGGAGGAGAATCATCATAACACTTGAATCTCCCACAGTAACCCAGTCAGAGGGACCTCCTCAGTTGAATGGACTGTGGCACTGACCCAAGAGACAAATGCTGTTCTCTTTAGTGGTTGGTGTAAGCCGCTGTGACTTTAGCTGTAGGTGGACTTCCTAAATCTTTAGGTGCAGAAGTGAGTGCACAGGCACAAGTTGGGTTCAAATTCCAGATACCTGAAATTTTTCCTGGATAGTAACAGGTTCATAACGGCCGCCATAGTTGTGACAACTAATACTCATTTAACGCTCATGTATCAGACAGTGTGCTGCATGCTTTTCATACTTTCTTACATCTACTCTACAATAATTCTAGAAAGTAGGTTTGAATCATTAGCCCTGTTGTATAGTTGAGAAAACAGAGTCACAAACTAACCTGACCAGGTTCCTCCTAGTAGGTAGGGCAGAACTGGGATTTGTCTTTGAGTCACTATGTCCCTCTAAGCACTGGCTGATAATCTTTTCTTCTGATGTTACTGTCTCTGAAGTTTGAACTTCCCTTGAAAGAATTTCTGCACCCATTAAATTTGGTGGAAAATATGCCCTGATTGGGGGAGAGTGGGAAAATTAATGCTCTGGCTAATAGTGAGCTGACCAAGGTCAAGACCTCGGAAATTCAAGGAAGATGACTCCCCTCCCCCAATCCCCAAGTCAAGTGTAGTCAATCCAAGTCAAGAGTTGGTCCCAGTCCTTTGAAAAATCTGTCCTTCAAGTCAGTCGCATCTGTTTTGGGAAACAGAAGGCTTAGATAATTTCTTAACATTTGAGACAAATTATAATTTGATTAAGACATTTCATATGCCTGATAGCAGCAGTTCATCTGTAGAAATGATTTGAGGTCTGGGGAAAATAGCTACATTGAAAGATAGTTTCTGAGCTGTTGAAAAGGACAATGGGAACAAAACTTAATTAGGAGTACAGGCTAATGGAATTGGGAGGGAGGCACGATGAATTCATTATATTAATAATAAACTTGAACTTAGGGAAGGGAAAGCAGATGGAAAGAAAGGAACGCATAATGCGTTATGTTTCATTTCTTCTGAATAAAGTGTAGTGTGTTGTAATGTAACGAGATTATCCATCCTCTCCATCTGCTTTTGTCTAAATAAATTCAGGTTTTTCACAAATGTAATGAATTTTCAGCTTGTAATTTGCTGTCTCCAGTGTGTGCAGTGCAGAGAAGACCCGAGATGCTCCCTCTGAAGCCCATTTGTCACATGCCCCAGGCCTGGGACCTCCATTAAGCACCAGCACCTCACACACTATCAGTGCAAAGGTTCAGAGTCATCCCACTCTCAGCATGGGTGAGATGTTCTGTCACAGCAGCCACCCGGGGGGTCGCATGGCACAGGTTGACAGAGAAGGACAGTGGTCTGGATTTGGGGGGTGGGGCTAGGGCAGCCGGATGAGTCTCTTCTGCAAATACTGGGAGAGAGATGAAAATTCATGGAGCTCTGCTGTCTCCTCATTTATCACTCATTTACCTCCACGTCTTTATTCATGCGGTTTTCTCCACCAGGAATCCCATGTCTCCTTATACTCCTATTCTTCAAATTCCATTGTTTTTTTCAAATTCACTTATTCCTAAGTGTCTTCTTCAACTCTATTACAACACACAGATTTATTCTCTTCTCCCTGAACTCCTATTGCCCTTTTACTTGAATTCAACTCTGCACTCAGTTATTTAATTGCTTGTATTGTTTCTCCTGAATAAGATGATAAGCTCTTTCTCTTGCTTCCTTATAACAAATCTTTGTTGAATACCTTCCGTTTTGCTAGTTACTGTGCTTTATTAGCATTGGGGTTTCAGTAGTGAGCAAAATACACATGGTTCTTGGCTGCATAGAGTTTAAGGGCTAAAAAGAAAGATGTGTTAAATAGCATTCTTCCAAATCAACAGATGTGATGGTTAATTTTATGTGTTAACTTGGCTGGTCTAAGAGTTGTCCATGTAGCTGGTGAAACACTGTTTTGGGGTACATCTCTGAGGCTGTTTCTAGAAGAGATTAGCATTTGAATTGGCAAACTTAGTAAAGCAGAAGGCCCTTCCCAATGTGGGTTGGCATCCTCTTATCTACTGATGGCCTGAATAGAACAAAAAGGTGCAGGCGGGTGAATTTACTCTCTCTGCCTGAGCTGAGATATCCATCTTCTCCTGTCCTTGGACTTCAGGGCACATTGTTCTTAGGCTTTCAGATTCAGATTGGGACTTACACCAACTGCTCCCCAATTCTCAAGACTTAAGATTTGGGCTTTCCTGGTGCTCCAGCTTGCAGATGGCAGATAATGGAACTTGTCAGTCTCCATAACCATATGAGACAATTCCTGTATTAAATCTCATATATACATCTCTCTGTCTATTTCCTATTGGTTCTTTTTCTCTGCAGAACCCTGACTAATACAATTACAAAATTTAGTAAGTGTCAAATTTAATTCAATGTTATTGAGATAAAATTCTATGTAATGAAATCCACATATTTTATTTTATTTTATTTTTAATAGTTTATTGTCAAATTGGTTCCCATATAACACCCAGTGCTCTTCCCCTTAAGTGCCCTCCTCCATCACCACCACCTCTTTTCCCCCCCTCCCTCTTCCCCTTCAACCCTCAGTTCGTTTTCCGTATTCAATGGTCTCTCAGGTTTTGCATCCCTCTCTCTCCCCAACTCTCCTTCCCTCTTCCCCTCCCTCTGGTCCTCCATTAGGTTCCTTCTGTTTTCCTGTATGACCTATGAATGCAAACATATGGTATCTGTCCTTCTCTGCCTGACTTATTTTGCTTAGCATGACACCCTCAAGGTCCATCCACTTTGCTACAAATGGCCAGATTTCATTCTTTCTCATTGCCATGTAATACTCCACTGTATATATACCACATCTTCTTGATCCATTCATCAGGTGATGGACATTTAGGCTCTTTCCATGATTTGGCTATTGTTGAAAGTGCTGCTATGAACATTGGGGTACATGTGCTCCTATGCATCAGCACTTCTGTATCTCTTGGGTAAATCCCCAGCAGTGCTATTGCTGGGTCATAAGGGAGTTCTATGGATAGTTTTTTGAGAAGAATCTCCACACTGTTTTCCAGAGCAGCTGCACCAGTTTACATTCCCACCAACAGTTTACGAGGGTGCCTGTCTCTCCACACCCTAGCCAGCATCTATAATCTCTTGATTTGTTCATTTTAGCCACTCTGACTGGTGTGAGGTGGCATCTCAGTGTGGTTTTGATTTGTGTTTCCCTGATGATGAGTGACGCTAAGCATCATTTCATGTGCCTGTAGGCCATCTGGATGTCCTCTTTGGAGAAGTATCTGTTTATGTCTTCTGCCCATTTCTTCACTGCGTTATTTGTTTTTCAGGTGTGGAGTTTGGTGAGCTCCTTGTAGATTTTGGACACTAGCCCTTTATCTGATATGTCATTTGCAACTATCTTTTCCCATTCTGTCGGTTGCCTATTAGTTTTCTTGATTGTTTCCTTTGCAGTGCAGAAGCTTTTTATCTTGATGCGGTCCCAAGAGTTCATTTTTTTCTTGATTCCCTTGCCTTTGGGGATGTGTTGAGTAGGAAATTGCTGCAGTTGAGGTCAAGGAGGTAGTTTCCTACTTTCTCTTCGAGGGTTTTGATGGTTTCCTGTCTCACATTTAGTTCTTTCATCCATTTTGAGTTTATTTTTGTGTATGGTGTAAGAACGTGGTCTGGTTTCATTCTTCTGCATGTTGCTGTCTCGTTCTCCCAGCACCACTTGCTAAAGAGGCAATCTTTTTTCCATTGGATACTCTTTTCTGCTTTGTCAAAAATTAATTGGCTGAACCTTTGTGGGCCCAGTTCTGGGTTCTCTATTCTATTCCATTGGTCTATGTGTCTGTTTTTGTGCCAATACCATACTGTCTTGATGATGACAGCCTTGTGTTGAGGCCAAAGTCTGGGATTGTGATGCCTTCCGTTTTGGTTTTCTTCTTCAATACTACTTTGGCTATTCGGGTCTTTTGTGGTTCCATACGAATTTGACGATAGTTTGTTCTAGCTTTGAGAAGAATACTAGTGCAATTTTGATGGGGATTGCATTGAATGTGTAGATTGCTTTGGCTAGTAATGACATTTTCACAATGTTTAATCTTCCGATCCATGAGCAGGGAATGTTACTCCATTTCTTTGTGTCTTCTTCAATCTCTTTCATAAGTTTTCTATAGTTTTCATCATATAGGTCTTTTACATTCTTGGTTAGGTTTACTCCTAGGTTTTTATGGTTTTTTGTACAATCGTGAATGGGATCAGTTTCTTGATTTCCCTTTCTGCTGCTTTATTATTGGTGTATAGGAATGCAACTGATTTCTGTACATTGATTTTGTACCCTGCGACTTTACTAAACTCATTGATCAGTTCTAGAAGGCTTCTGGTGGAGAAATTCACACATTTTAAATACACAAGTCAATGAATTGACAAATGTAACCATTCATGTAACCACTATCCCAAATAAAACATACAACAGTTCTGTCATTCTAGTAGTTTCCTCATACCTCTTCCTAATTTTCCTCTGCCCAAATCCTAACTGCATATCTATCACCACACATCTGATTTCTATCACTGTAGGTTATTTTTACCTTCTCTAGAATTTCACATAAGTGAAATAGTATAGAATTTATTCTTTTGTGTCTGGCTTCTTTCACTCAGTCCAACAATGAGATTCTTCAGTATTGTATTTATAAGTAATTTGTTGCTTTCTGTTCCTGAATATATACATGAGGATATAACAAATAATTTATTTATCAATTCACTTACTGCTGGATATTTGGGATATTGATAGCTTTTGGCTCTGATGAATAAAGCTACTGTGAATATTTTTATTCAAGCTTTCTGTGGCATATATTTTTATTACTCTTGAATAATAGGAGTGAAATTGCTGGGTTATGTGGAAAATATATGTTTGAATTTTTAAGAAACTACCAAAGTGTTTTCCAAGTGGATCACAAACTTACACATGAGAGCTATAACAATGAAAATTCTATAAGAAAATGTAGGAGAAAATTTTCACAATCTTGGGGTAAGATTTCTTAGGCATGCCATGCTTTTATACAAAAGATTTTTTAAAACCTCTGAATTTCATCAAAATAAAAAATCTGTGCTTTAAAAAAAAACTGTAAGAATTTAAAAAGGCAAGTCACAGATTGGGATAAAATATATGTAAAATGTATTTGGCAAAGTAGTTGCATCCAGAATATATAAGGAAATTTTACAAGTCAATAATAAGAAGATACAACTCAAAAAAAAGGTAAAATATTTGAATGAAAACTATATAGGAATGACCAAAAAGCACATGAGGATATGCTCAATATCATTAGTCTTCAAGGAAATGCAAATTAAAACTACAGTGATAGACCTCTTCACACCCACTAGGAGTGAAGAATAAAAAAGAAAAGAATGAAAATCCCAAGGGTTAAAAAGAATGAAAAAAAATTGCAAGGGTTAGTAGTGATATAGGACCACATAGTAGTGCAAGCATGTTGGAAATGAGGTGTGTAATATTTCGTGAAGCTAATCGTGCCCTTACAATGTGACCCAACAATTCCACTCAGATAACTACCCAAGAGAAATGAAAACGTACTTCTCACAAACAGTTGTACACAAAAGCTCATAGCAGCTTTAATAATAATAAGCCAAGCTGGCAACAATTCAAATATCCATTACCTAATGAACAGATAAACAAATCAAAATACGAGATGGGAGGGGCAGGGTCAAGATGGCGGAGAAGTAGGGAGCTCTGTAATCTCCTCCCCCCTGCAACTATCAAAATGAGACGGACTAAAGCCCCAATACTCTGGTCTGCATGAATGGGACGCGCACACTCAGTCCTTATAGATGACAGCCTTGTGGATGCCTGAGTGAGTGCAAACTGGGACTGGAGGCTCTCAGAAGAGGGAGCGCAGGTCCAAAGCGGAGCTGGGAGAGACAGCGCCCAGAAAGGTGGCCCAGGACCATAGAGGACCATGTGTACAGGGCACAGGGCCGTGAAGGGCTGCACGCGGAACAGCCGTGCAGAGCGGTGCCTGGAACGGCCTTACAGAGAGGTCAAGGAGGCTGTTTCCGGTTTTCTCCTCTAGGGTTTTGATGGTTTCCTATCTCACACTCAGGTCCTTCATCCATTTTGAGTTTATTTTTGTGTATGGTGTAAGAAAGTGGTCTAGGTGCATTCTTCTGCATGTTGCTGTCCAGTTCTCCCAGCAACACCTGTTAAAGAGGCTGTCTTTTTTCCATTCAATACTTTTTTCTGCTTTGTCAAAGATTAATTGGCCATACGTTTGTTGGTTCAGTTCTGTGTTCTCTATTCTATTCCATTGGTCTATGTGTCTGTTTCTGTGCCAATACCATACTGTCTTGATGACAACTTTGTAGTAGAGGCTGAAGTCTTGGATTGTGATGCCTCCCATTTTGGTTTTCTTCTTCAATATTACTTTGGCTCTACTGGGTGTTTTGTGGTTCCATACAAATTTTAGAATGATTTGTTCTAGCTTTGAGAAGAATGTTGGTGCAATTTTGATTGGGATTGCATTGAATGTGTAGATTGCTTTGGGTAAGTATGAAATTTTAACAACGTGTATTCTTCCAATCCATGAGCACGGAATGTTTTTCCATTTCTTTGTGTCTTCTTCAATTTCTTTCATAAGCTTTTCTATAGTTTTCATCATACAAGTCTTTTACATATTTGGTTAGGTTTATTCCTAGGTATTTTACAGTTTTTTTGTGCAATTGTGAATGGGATCAGTTTCTTGATTTCCCTTTCTGCTGCTTCATTTTTGGTGAATAAAAATGCAACTGATTTCTGTACATTGATTTTGTACCCTGTGACTTTGCTGAATTCGTGGGTCAGTTCTAGAAGGCATCTGATAAGCTGATCAGATTTTCCATGTAAGTATCATGTCATCTGCGAAAAGTGAAAGTTTGACTTCATCTTTGCCAATTCTGATGCCTTCTATTTTATTTTGTTGTCTGAATTCTGATGCTAGGATTCCAGCACTATGTTAAACAACAGTGGTGAGAGTGGGCACCTCTGTCGTGTTCCTGATCTCAGGGGGAAGCTCTCTTTTTCCCCATTGAGGATGATATTAGCTGTGGGCTTTTCATAAATTGCCTTTACAATTTTTAAGTAAGTTCCTTCTATCCCAACTTTCTAGAGGGTTTTTATTAAGAAAAGATGCTGTATTTTGTCAAATGCTTTTTCTGCATCTATCGACAGGATCAGATGTTTTTTTATCTTTTATTTTGTTAACGTGATGTATCACATTGATGGGTTTGTGAATATTGAACCAGCCCTGTAACCCAGGAATGAATCCCACTTGATGATGATGGATAATTCTTTTAATATGCTGTTGAATTCGATTTCCTAGAATCTTGTTGAGTATTTTTGCATCTGTATTCATTAAGGATACTGGCCTGTAGTTCTCTTTTTTGTTGTTGGCTCTCTGTCTGGTTTGGGAATCAAAGTGATGCTGGCTTCATAGAATGAGTTCGGAAGTTTTCCTTCTATTTCTATTTTTTAGAATAGCTTGAGAAGGGTGGGTGTTAATTCTTCTTTAAATGTCTGGTAGAATTCCCCTGGGAAGCCATCCAGTCCTGGGCTTTTAATTTGTGGGAGATTTTTGATAACTGATTCAATTTCTTCAATGGTAATGGGTTTGTTCAGATTTTCTCTTCCCATTTGAATTTTGGTAGTGAATGCGTGTTTAGGAATTTGTCCATTTCATCTAGATTGTCCAGTTTGTTGGCATATAATTTTTCATAGTAATCTCTGATGATTGCTTGTATTTCTGAAGGATCAGTTGTAATAGATCCATTTTCATTCTTGATTCTATTTGGGTGTTCTCTCTTTTCTTTCTGAGGAGCCTGGCTAGAGGTTTATCAATTTTTTTTGTTTTTGTTTTTTTTTCCAAAAAACCAACTCTTGGTTTCATTGATCTGTTCAACTGTTTTTTTTTTTTTTGATCCTATATTGTTTATTTCTGCTCTGATCTTTATTATTTCTCTTCTTCTGCTGGGTTTGGGGTGCTCTTGCTGCTCTCTTTCTAGTTTCCTTATGTGCTCTGTTAGATTTTGAATTTGTACTTTTCCTAGTTTGTTGAAGTAGGCGTGGATTGCAATATACTTTCCTCTTAGGACTGCCTTTTCTTCATCCCAGAGAGTTTAAATTGTTGTATTTTCATTTTCATTTGTTTTCATATATTTTTAAATTTCTTCTCTAATTGCCTGATTGGCCCAATCATTCTTTAGTAGGGTGGTTTTTAACCTCCACATTTTTGTTGGTTTTCTAGATTTTTTCCTGTGATTGATTTCAATTTCATAGCATTGTGATCTGAAAGTGTGCATGGTATGATCTCAATTCGCTTGTATTTATGGAGGGTTGTTTCATGACCCAGTATGTGATCTATCTTGGAGAATGTGCCATGTGCAGTAGGGTAAAAAGTGAAATCCCTAGCTTCAAGATGCAGAGATCTAAATATATCTCTTAATTCCATGTGTTCCAATGTGCCATTCAGGTCTATTGTTTCTTTAGTGATTTTCTATCTGGTTGACCTATCCATTGCTGTAAGTGGAGTATTAAAATCCCCTGCAATAAGCACATTCTTATCAATAAGATTGTTTCTGTTTGTGATTTGTTGTTTTATGTATTTGGGTGCTTCTGAATTCAGTGCATAGATATTTATAATTGTTAGCTCTTCCTGATGTAGAGACCCTGTAATTTTTACATAATGTCCTTCTTCATCTTTTTTACTGCCTTTACATTAAAGTCCAGTTTGTCCAATATAAGTATGACTACTCTGGTTTTCTTTTGACTTCCAGTCACATGATAGATATTTCTTCATCCCCTTACTTTCAATCTAAAGGTGTCTTCAGGTCTAAGATGAGTCTCTTGTAGACAGCAAATAGATGGGTTTTGGTTTCAGATCCATTCTGCTACCCTGTATTGTTTGACTGGGGCATTCAATCCATTGACATACAGTGTTAATATTGAAAAATGTGGGTTTAGATTCATTGTGTTCTCTATAGAGTTCATGTTTGTCGTGATGTCTCTGGTACTTTATATACCTTGCTACATTTCCCTCATAGAGTTCCTCTTAGATTTCTTGTAGGGCCGGTTTGGTGGTGATAAATTCTCTCAATTTTTGTTTCCTTGGGAACACCTTTATCTCTCCTTCTATTTGAATGTCAGGCTCGCTGGGTAAAGAATTCTTGGTTGCATATTTTTCCTGTTCATCACATTGAAGATTTCTGTCATTCCTTTCTGGCCTGCCAAGTTTTGTTATATAGGTCTGTAACCACTCTGATAGGTTTCCCTTTGAATGTTAGGCCCTTTAATCCCTATCTGCTTTCAGAATTCTCTCTTTATATCTTGCCAGTTTCACTATAATATGTCATGCCAAAGGTTGATTCACGTCATGTCTTAAGGGAGTTCTATGCGCCTCTTGAATTTCAATGTCCTTTTCCTTCCCCAATTTTGGGATGTTCTCAGCTATAATTTGATCAGGAACATTTACTTTTTCTTCTTCTTCAGGAACTCCTAGGACACTGATATTGTTCCGTTTGATGGTATTACTCAGGTCTCAAATTCTCCTTTCCAATTTCTGTCTCTTTTTCTCAGCTTCCTCTTTTTCTATAACTGTGTCTTCTAATTCACCTATTCTGCTCTCTGCCTCTTCAATCCATGCAGTGGCCGTCTCTGTTTTATTATGCACCTCATTTATAGCCTCTTTTAACTTGTCATAGCTATTTTGAAGGTCCCTAGTCTTTGTATCAATAGCTTCTCTGATAACTTCCATGATTTTTTTCATGTCCAGTGATTAATTTTATGACAATTGTTCTAAATTATTGTTCCGTTATGTTGCTTGTGTCTTTTTTGAGCAGTTCTGTGTCTGTGATTTCTTCCTGGAATTTCTTTAGAGGAAAGTTCTTTCATTTCATCATTTTGGCTAGCTTTCTGTCACTTGTCAGTTTTAAAAGCTCATTCTAAGCAGAAAAAAGTATTGAATGGAAAAAAGACAGCCTCTTTAACAGGTGTTGCTGGGAGAACTGGACAGCAACATGCAGAAGAATGCACCTAGACCACTTTCTTACACCATACACAAAAATAAACTCAAAATGGTTGAAGGACCTGAGTGTGAGATAGGAAACCATCAAAACCCTAGAGGAGAAAACCGGAAACAGCCTCCTTGACCTCAATAGCAGCAATTTCCTACTTGACACATCCCCAAAGGCAAGGGAATCAAGAAAAAAATGAACTCTTGGGACCGCATCAAGATAAAAAGCTTCTGCACTGCAAAGGAAACAATCAAAAAAACTAATAGGCAACCGACGGAATGGGAAAAGATAGTTGCAAATGACATATCAGATAAAGAGCTAGTATCCAAAATCTACAAGGAGCTCACCAAACTCCACACCAGAAAAATGGATAATCCAGTGAAGAAATGGACAGAAGACAAGAATAGACACTTCTCCAAAGAGGAAATTCAGATGGCCAACAGGCACCTGAAATGATGCTCAGCATCACTCAGCATCAGGGAAACACAAATCAAAACCACACTGAGATACCACCTCACATGGTCAGAGTGGCTAAAATGAACAGATCAAGAGACTATAGATGCTGGCGAGGATGTGGAGAAATGGGCACCCTCCTACACTGTTGGTGGGAATGAAAACCTGTACAGCCACTCTGGAAAAGAGTGTGGAGTTTCCTCAAAAAACTATCAATGGGACTCCCCTATGATCCAGCAATAGCACTGCTGGGGATCTACCCAAGGGATACAGAAGTGCTGATGCATAGGAGCACAGGTACCCCAATGTTCACAGCAGCACTGTCAACAATAGCCAAAACATGGAAAGATCCTAAGTGTCCATCAACCGATGAATGGATCAAGAAGATGTGGTATACATATACAATGGAGTACTACATGGCAATGAGAAAGAATGAAATCTGGCCATTTGTAGCAAAGTGGATAGACCTCGAGGGAGTCATGCTAAGCAAAATAAGTCAGGCAGAGAAGGACAGATACCATATGTTTTCACTCATAGGTCTAACAGGAGAAACTTAACAGGGAACCATGGGAGGAGGAAGAGGGGGGAAATTTTAGGAAGAGGGAGGAAGCAAATCATGAGAAACTCTTGAATACTGAAAACAAACTGAGGGTTGAAGAAGGAGGGAGAAAGGGGAAGGGGGTGTGGTTGTGGAGGGGGGCACTTGTGTGGAAGAGTACTGGGTGTTATATGGAAAGCAACTTGGCAATAAATTATTAAAAAAACAAAAAACAAACAAAGAAAACAAACTGTAATACATCTATGCAATGTTAGCAAAAATGGGAACAAACTTCAGAGACATTATGCTGAGTGAAAAACACAGACACAAAAGAATATGTGTGACATGGCTTCATTTACATGAAACTATAAAAAAGAGAAATCTAATCACAGCAACAGAAACAGATCCATGATTTTCTGGTGCTGTCTTGTGAGGGTGAGCTGCAAAGAGGTAGAAGGGAACTTTCTGGGGTTATGCTAATGTCCTCTGTTTTTATTGTGTGGTTATGTGAGTGTATACGTTTGTCAGTTATTGACCTGAACACTTAAAATGGATGTAATCCTTTGAATGTACGTTATACCTCAATAATGTTTATCAAAACCAAACAGGCACAAACCTACTAGTGATGACTGTCTATAAGTGACTCTTCTCATCCTCCCACTATCTTCCCAGTCAGAGAATAGATTCAGTACACAGAGGCACACGTCCTTTAGCAGGGACCCTATTCATCCTGTGAGAGCACGTTAGCAGTCTACTGAGGTGCTGGTGATTTAGTTCTGCATTATGCTGCAGAAAATGAAACAAGAAGTGGATTCCATGTGACACTTGCATTTATTAACAGAGAAACAAAGGATCTGCTAAGAAGAGTGACACTCTATTGTGTGGATGTCAGTTCTGATAGTCAAGTTGCAGAAAATATTCAGCTAAGTTTTCAGCTTGTTAAACCTAAAAGAGCTGTTTACAGGTTTTGTATTTGCCTCATGTGAACTGTTAAGCATTCCATCTAATTTGCAAGGGTAGAATGGGTTTTCTTGATGGCTTGGCTCCTTTGGGATGAATACTGAGAACAGTACTCAGTATCAGTACCAATGGATCTGGTCTCTACTAAGGCGATTAGAGTCTTAAACTGAGGGCACCCAAGCACCAAGAATTGCAGCCTATCTGAGTTATTGTGCTGTGTCCACTTACAGAGAAGTCATGCCTGGACTGATACTTGACTCTCACTAGGGCTAGTCATTTGTCCCCTAGCATAGAAAGAGTCAGAAGGGTGCTCAAGATGCTGCTATTTATTCACACATGATACTCAGTTTCGAGCAAAATTCTGTTTCCATCACTACCCATACTTTTAATCCAGGGTCAGGAAGGACATACTTGTATGGACAATAGGGGAAAAAGAGGAAGAAATCTCAGAGGACTGCAGCCGCTGTGACCAATTAAAAATTATGTCATATTGGGGCGCCTGGGTGGCTCAGTCAGTTAAGCGTCTGACTTTGGCTCAGGTCATGATCTTACGGTTTGTGTGCTTGAGCCCCATGTCAGGCTCTGAGCTGTCAGAGCCTGAAGCCTGCTTCCAATTCTGTGTCTCCCTCTCTCTCTGTCCCTCCCCTGCTCATGCTCTGTTTCTCTCTGTATCAATAATAAATAAAGATAAAAAGAATTTTTAAAAATTATGTAATATTGCTTGAGCAGAAGAAAAGAGCAGCAGACTAACTTCCTGAATGTTCTGGGTCTCTTGGAGTCCAGACATTTCTGCCCCATAGTCATTTTTAATGAACAAAACATTAGATACAGCCTACAGAAGGGTCAACTTCCTAAATTTGGAAGGAGGACGTCTGGAAGCCGAGGGGATGGAAGGGGTTCCTTACTCTATCTAACTGGGGTTCAGATACATTAAATGATGTCAGACTTAGCTCTTCTGATGCGGTTTCCTCACCTATGAATTAAGTTAAAACCCAATGCTGATAACCAGCTGCAGCTATTTCCTTGTCTTTACTTACGCCAAAATGGAGACAAAATCTAAATATTCTGAAAGAACCCACGCCCCAGAAGAGTATAAATGATCTTTATAGAGGACCTGGTAAGGGGAATCAGAGAGGGATTTTATTGAACTTCCCACACCTGAGGAATATTACAAAGGGACTGTTATATCTGAGTGTATGTGTGGATATGTGTGTGCTGGTATGTGTGTGTGTGTACACTGTGCATGTGTCTGTGTATTTAAAGACTCTTGTTCTCCCTCTTGCAGTGCCCAGAATCCTCACCTTTCTTCCTTCTCCTGGTATTCCGCCAAGAATTTTATACTTCTCTACCTTCCATCACGTATAGCAATTCTGCCTACTCCCCAGTGTGTATATCCAGACTTTCCTGGGTGCTGAGGAGTCAGGTGGCCTCCCTCTGGACTCCTTCCTTCAGAAGACAACCGTCTTATGCACCTAGACCACTTTCTTACACCATACACAAAAATAAACTCAAAATGGATGAAGGACCTGAGTGTGAAGACCTATGTGTGATTCCCCTTACCAATAGCTATGATCCCTCTGGTGATCATCTTTTATACTTGTGCATAATTTGGTGTTTCTCTCCCTGCATGTAAAATAGCCCACACAAATCTCTATATTTCATCAATTCTATGACCAAGATTTTCTCATACTTTAACATCTCTGAAATTAGGATACTATTTACAACAGAAGACATCTTACAATTACAAATGACAACATTTTTCTTTCTTAGCATCTTAGATTTGACTAAATATGGCATTTTCAGCAGATGAATGCAGGGCTTTTTCTCTCCAGGACTACTTATCATTATTATAAACTTACGGTATAAAAATTTTCTCTGTCTCAAAACAAAAAATATCTCAAAGTCTATGGGCTTCCGAGGCCTGGTTAAGAAATTACACACACAGATATGCCCATTCCTGCTTCTGGCTCACTCACTTTCTCTTACTAGAAAGCACAGAGACAAACAGCTGGGAATAAGGAGGGGAAATTGTCTATTTAAATATATTAAGTGGAATTCTTTTCAGCAGAAAGAGTTCATCAGTGTAACTTGGACTTAGCTAGTAATGAGTTGATTTCTAAAAGTGTGGTCCAAGTGATTTTTTTGTACACCAAAATCCCCTGGCAGGCTTACTATAAAGGGTGACTTTCTGGACCATATTTTATTCAAAACTACATTACTACTTTATTGGTAAGCTGAGTACCCATCCTAGACCAGGAACTTACATTTCAATTCATTATGATTTAAAACTCCCAAATGCCCTTTAAAAATGTTCATAAGTCCTATGTTTGTGGTGGGTAAATGGAGGCACACAGAATCTAAGTAGCTGCCTAGAAAGTGGCGGTGACTGTATGTGAATCTGCCTATCTGACTCCAGGGCTTTCAGAGCTCAGTCTTGTCAGCAAGACAAGAGTTGAACTCAGAACAGAATTTAGACAGGCTTTTCAGAACGCAATTTTACAAAAATCTATTGAATTTAACATGCCTATTGCCTTTAACCGGCAATCCCATTTCAAGGAGTTTTACTACACAAACACTCAAGTGTTAGTGCGTGTGGGTATATGCACATGAATATTCACTACAGCACCACTTATGGTAGAAATAGATAATCAGAAATTACCTATAGGATCCTCAATAGGAGGGTGGCAAATTATGATCCTGTCATGCTATGAAATACTATGTCGCAGCAAAAGAAATGTACAACTATACGTAATAGCAAGAAAAGATCTCTAGGGCATATGATTAAATGTGAAAAGGTGAATTTAAGAACAACAATTTTGAGAAGAGTATTGTTATGTAAAACAAAAAAGGCACATTTATGTTACAAATGTGAGGGCATAGATAGAAAAATATCTAGAAAGTTACATACTAAATTGCAAATAATGGTTATCTTTTAGGAGGTAAGTGGTATTTGAAGTGAATGAAGGTGGAAATGTAGAGGTAAAGGTCACTTTGAATATTTATTCTTTCTTGTATTAATTTTTACCAGGAGAATTCAGGTGTTAGGTAAAATTTTAAATTAAAAAAAGGCAAAACACATATTGTAAACTGGTCATACAGGCTGAAGCCTGTAGTTTTTGCAGAATAGTTAATATAAAAGATCTTTGTTGTTTCTTGTTGTGAATTATGTGCTCTAATGGGGGTAGCTTGTTTTTAAATCTCAAATCAGAACTGTAAAGTATAACACTATAGCTCAGCAAAACCTACAAGTGCAACCTGAGTTGGTGAAACATTTCTATAAATGGTAATGTTGGGCTTGTTGGAAACTAGTCGTATTTCATTTTATGCTTAGTTGCTCCCAAGTTTTAATAAAAAGCCCATAATATCTGCTATTTACCAAGGGAATTTAAGAAAGCTCATCAAAATGTATACAAAAGAACAAAGATGAATTGCATGCAGTGCATACCACATTCTTCTTGGTATATTAATGAAAAATGACAACTTTACTGAAAATTGCTATCCCTTGTGTCCTTTTTCTGTTTTGAAAAACCCAAATTGGCTCAGAGCAAAGCATTTCAATACCTGCCCCATTTGTCTTGAAGAGGTCTTTAAAATATGCCTATAATTACAGGTTTTGTGCTATAAATCATTTAATTCTTAATAAAGAATAGGCTTATTGAGGGAAAACTGCAGTAATGTGGCTTGAAGTATGGGTTGGGCAGTTTTTCATGACTTTCTCTGGGCAAGGAAATGAAATAGAAATTTTCATTATTCTCAGCACCAATGACTCATCTTGCCCTCCTCAGTGGATTGACTCACTGATTTTATTCCTTTACTGTATGTCTAGTAGGATTAATCTACTACAGGTAATGGGGTATATCCACTAAAATCTGTGTGACCTTGAAAAAGTCACCTATCCACTGTGAATCTCATTTCTTCATTTATAAAACAAAACAGTTTCCCAAGATAATCGTGCATGTCTTCATTCTAGAGTAAAGAATTTGTAGTTTTTCCTATCAAAAGGTCAATGGGAAAAGTCTGGGCTGGCCTTAAGATTTGCTTTTAACCATAGAATGTGATGGCAGACACATTGTGCCAGTTCTAAGGCGAAGCCTCAGAGATCTTGCATGTTTCCACTCTCACTTTTGAAATCCTGCTAGCTTCCATGAGCACAAGCTAGAACTAGCCTTCAGGAGGATGAGAGACCATGGGGAGCAGAGATCAGCTGACCTAGCATGACCTACATGAACGTCTCATCCAGGATAAGAGAAACAGCCAGTTGAGCCCATATTTAAACGGCCAGCCTGCAGAACTCTGGGTTAAATAAACAGTTATTGTTTTCAGCCACTGAAACAATTTGTTTGTTACACAGCAAAAGCAAAGTGGTACAATGTGGATATAGAGATAACACTATTTAAGGCAATAAGTGAAGGGCATGTGTGTGATTTTCAGTGCAAAGACCAACAATGCTTTCATGCTAATTTCTAATGTTTTTCACTTAGTAAAAAGTAATCAGAATAAAAAGAAGTCTTCCTAAAGTTAAAAAGATTGATGAGACATATTTTTGGTGACTGATTTCCTTCCTCATATCCCACTCCCATATATTTACATGATTGTCAATTGGTATGACACTTTTGGAGGATAATTTTGGCAATAACAATCAATTTAAATGCATATACCAACTTTCCCAGCAATTACTAGGAATTTATCCTAAGACATACCTCACAAATGATATATGTGTAAAGATGTTCATTGAAGCAAAACACTGGAAACCATGTAAATGTAAGAAGGACCTGGTTAAATAAATCATGCACTATATATACATAAGTCAATATCCAAATATTAAGATAGATACATGATGATATAGAGTGATTAAGCTGTGTTATGGACTGAATGCCCCATCACCCCTTGAGTTCATATATATTGAGCCTAATCCCCAATGTGATAGTATTTGGAAGTGGAATCTTTGAGAGGTAATTAGCTCATGAGGATGGAGCCTACAGGATGAGATCAGTGCCCTGATAAGAAAAGATAGAAGAGAGTTTGCTTCCTGTCTCTCAGCACTCTGCCACGTGAAGACACAATGAGAATACAGCCATATTCAAATCAAGAAGTGGATTCTCATCAGACACCAAATCTGCTGGCCCTTTGCTCTTGGACTTCCCAACCTCCAGAACTGTGAGAAATAAATGTTTACTGTTTAAGATTCCCAGTCCATGTTATTTTGTCATAGCAGTCCAAACTGACTAAAACAATTCATAAGGTATATTGTTGGATGAAAAGAAAGACGTGAAACACTGTAATTTGCTCCCTTATAAGTCAACATTCATATGTGCACATACACGCATAGATATGAATCTGCCCAAGAAAACGTGGAGTAGAATCCTAGAACTGGAATTTAATCCTGAAATGTCCTTTAACTTCCAATTCACCGTCTGGTGCAGACATTCACATTATGACTTTCCGTCATTCACCCTGGGCTTATTGCTGGAGAGTTCATTACCTTTGTATTTAGCATACTTCAAAGGAGCTGTTCTGGAGTCCTGCGTCAACACTTAAGAATTCCTGGCATGGGGAACATGTTGTACTGTCTTCAGCTAAGGCTTGGCATCTACCTAAGAGTAAGGACCTAGAGGAATGAACTATAGGATGAATCTCTAGGATCAATAGAGTTTGCTGACACTGCTGATGCCCAGTTCTAGAAAAATCACATGATACAGAGCAAAGATCATGGGTCTTGAAGTTAGACAGGTTGGAAACTCTAACGGGTTTTTGTGCCTGGCATCATTTCCACTCAGCTCACCTTTGATTTCAGCTGTAATTTTGACCATACATTCAGATCCACACACAGTCAGAATTTCTCTCAAAGGTGAGCTGAATCAGCCTATCGGCTCTCCTGCCTCAAAGGTCTCCTCCAAAGCTAGGGGCCCTCTCTCAGCTCACATGTGGAACATTCCAGAAGTGCAAAGGATTAATGCCCAGTCTCTTATTCTTTGAAGGGACAATTTTGAGGCACATTCCTACACAGCTCTTCCAAGAGTCTCCAGTGGAGTTGAGTCCTGTTGCCACAGCAGGAACTAGCTCAATAACACTGTTGGCCTTTCTTCCTCATATTACACTCCCCACTACCTCACTCCTGTTTACTGGGATCACCTTGAAATTAAGTGACTACACTCAATTCTTTTCCTCAAGTTCTGATGTGGGGACAAACCAATATACTTACTCAACTTTCCAGATTTTCTTATAAGTGTATATATGTACACACACACACACACACACACACACACAAATAGGTACATAGATGTATATACATAAATAAATATTACTTTGTAAAATTAAGTATTATATCTCTATCTAGCACCATCTATTTATCATCTATATATCTAGTTGGGACATGGCAAGTGTTCAATAAATAGTAACTAGTTCCCAGCCAGAGAGCATCCGTCCTCCAGTTCTGGGCCCAATTCTTTAGCTCTTTCGGAGCCTGTGAATCTCTGTTCTTTACTCCTGCAGCTTTGCTCACATACACAGAGACATGGTGGAACACAGAAGATTAGTCAGTAAAGCATGCCTTAACACTTGGACTTTATCACTTGACCTTCAGCCTTCTGTCTGCCGTGCCTTGCAAGTTTCATTTCTGTTTAGAAGAGCATGCTTTCCAAAAGGATGCTTGGGGAGCAAAGGCAATGTGCCCAGTTTCACCGTGTCATCCTGACTTTTAGGGGAAAACCTGCTCAGCTCGTCAATTAGCAGCCCTGCCGGTGGCCCGGGCAATGGTTTTCAGAGACTAGCAACAGGAAATCCAATGAGAAGCCACTGTTTATGTAGCAAAATAAAGAATACTAGTTGTCTGTTTATAGCCAATGACCCTGGCAGGTAGAATTGAATTCATGACCACACTGTGCTTAATTTAGAATATCTTTACTCCTTCAGCTCATGTATTCTAGTATGTTTCTTTTGAGAAAAAAAAACTATTAGATTTCTTCAGTGGAGAAGCCATTTCCTAGGTTGTAATGTAAAGAATGACTCTGTGTGTGTGTGTGTGTGTGTGTGTGTGTGTGTGTGTGTGTGTGTCTGTGCGTGCGTGAGAGAGAGAGAGAGAGAGAGAGAGAGAGGATGTTTAATTGGTGATTTTTCACCTGTGGTTCTTTTAATCAGGGACTTTTTTGAGCATGATTCCCAAACCGTATTTTTGAAACTGTAATACTTTTCCACTTTGTATCAGAATTATTTGCAGACTGACTGAGATTTCAGTAAGAAAGTTATTTTGAGTGATGCTTGGGTGGCTCAGTCAAACATCTGATTTGGCCCAGGTCATGATCTCATGGTTTGTGAATTGGAGTCCCACACTGTGCCCTCTGCTGTCACCAGAGAGCTCGGTTTGGATCATCTGTCCCTCTTTCGCTGTTCTTCTCCCTCTCATGCATGTATTCTCTCTTTCTTTCAAAAATAGATAAACATTTTTTAAAAAAGAAAAAAAGTTGTTTTGATATTTATTTCCCCATGCCCAAGAGCCTTCTATTCCCAGCCCCAGTGCCTAACATTATCCCAGGGGAGAAGGGATGAGAAGGAAATGTCTTTGCTTTGGCTATTCTCTCTCTTTTTTAAATGTTTATTTATTTTTGAGAGAGAAAACAGGGGAGGAGCAGAGAGAGTGAGAGAGACCCAGAACCCAAAGCAGGCTCCAGGCTGTTAGCACAGAGCCTGATGTGGGACTCAAACTCAGACTGAGAAAATGACCTGGACCAAAGTCGGATGCTTAACCAACTGAGCCACCTGGGTGCCCTGGCTAGCCTCTGTTTCTAAATGGGAGATCAGGTGTAAGGACGTAGGTCCAATCCAGCCCTCCCCACCGGGCCTTCCCAGCCTTCCTGGAGCTGGTCACGGTGCACTGCCGCGATGGAGAGGCGCCCGCAGGTCCGATCCAGCCTTCCCCTGTACTTAAAGGGGAAGGCGCCGGCTTCTCCTGAAAAGGCGCACCTTAAGGAGGGACAACTCCTGCGGCACCCAATCGGGAGAGGCCGGCCGATACCTTTGACCTTTCTAGAGGCAGGCCTAGTCACACCCCACGTGGGGCATCCTGGGCCCACTCTGATTGGTCAATTCTCCAACTATTGTGATTGACTCCCACAACTGCCAGTATTGATGGGGGGCAGGGATTGGATCACTGTACACCTGTCGTCATTTCCTGTAATGCCCCCTCCCAAAGGCATGAAAGGCCCTGCCCTGCCTTTGTTGGGGGCTCTCTCCACGTGGCCAGCAGGTCGGCTGGAGACTGTGAGCCCGAGCTTAAGCTTGTAATAAAGGCCCTTTGCTTTTTCAGGCGTGACTTGGTCTCCCTAGCAGTCTCTGGTGTTTGTTTTGGGGTGATTTTACAAACTTGGGTACAACATTTGGTGCATTGGCTGGGAAATCCCCCTCCCTGCCCCAGAGCTCCTGGGACACCGACACGTTGGGCCTGATTGCTGGCTGGTGAGTGCACTCGGTTTTTTTGTTTCCTTTGCAGGGTTTTTGTGTTTGTCTGTTTATGTGTTTGTTTGTGTGCGCAGGCCCGTGTGTGCACGGCCTAGGCAGGGGGTGGCCAAAATGACCCCATTAGGACCTTTGTGAGCCTCAAAGGAGCCAGGTGGACGCGCCATGAAAGCTCGAGGCTGTGGGATCCGAGAGACGTCTGGACCCACTGACTGGGGGGGCCGGGAAGGGAGTTTTCCGTTTGGCCCACCCAGGGCACTGGGAGGGGAGTTTTCCACTTGGTCCACTAACTTGGGGGGCTGAGAAGGGAGTTTTCCGCTTGGCCCACCCAGGGCACTGGGAGGGGAGTTTTCCGCTCGGTCCACAGTGTTCTCTTGTGTCTGTTTGTGTCTAAAGCCCAAGGGGGCCAAGGGGAGCAATAGGACTTTGACTCCCTTGGTCCAGGGGGTTTCACTGGTGGCAGCAGTGTAGGTACAGGGGAAGACTTGGGCTGGTCTCCTCTAGTCGGACGGACTCCAGAGTATATATACACGGGTGAGGGACATTTCCATGGCTC
The DNA here is from genome assembly GCF_006229205.1 of Suricata suricatta. Lineage (NCBI taxonomy): Eukaryota > Metazoa > Chordata > Mammalia > Carnivora > Herpestidae > Suricata > Suricata suricatta. The sequence goes on along the minus strand of NC_043715.1, from coordinate 34,192,491 downwards.
TGGTGTCAAAACGGCCTGCTGGCAGGGGAGACTGGGGCTGGAATAAGTAAGTCTCCTCTTGCAAGGATTCTGGTGGCTCTCTGGAACAGGTCGTACACCAGAGGTGCAAGGGAAAGCTGGGTGCTCTTGGCTTAGCCTCAGAGCCAATTTGTGTTTGTTTCTCTGTGCACCTGGTTATAGTGTGGTACTTCTGGGGATTCCGCTGGTTGCAGCAGTGTGACCCCATTGTGTGTGTATTTCCCTGTGTGGTTGTTTGTGTAAGTCCTCCTCAGAAGGGAGGCTCGGACGGAGGTGGTGTGTAAGTCCTCCTCAGTAGGGAGGCAAGGTATAAGTCCTCACCAGGATGGAAGTGGAAAATGGTGGTTCCTCCCTGACTGAGGGGTTCCACTGGAGCCATCTTGTGTCTGTCTGTTTGCAGTGTGGTATTTCTGGGGTCTCCACTGGTGGCAGCAGTGAGACCCCTCTTGCATTTGTTTGCTGTGTGTGCGTCTGTTCTCTATGCATCAGTTTGCTGTGTGTCTAAGTAGGAGAATGTGGGGTCTTTTTAATTTTTGTGTTCTGTGGCTTAATCCTGTCTTTTGTGCTGTTTTATTTTGTTGGAACTCATGTCATGGGAAAGTCCGCCTCAAAGCCTCTAGATCTGGTTCTGCTTCACTTCAAGGAAGTTAGGTTTGAGCTCACAACTTATCAATGGATGTCGAAAAGAGAAAGATGACTATATTCTGCACATCTACATGGCCTACTTTCGAGGCAGGATGGCCCCCTGAGGGTACTTTTCACCTTCCAATCATAGAAGCAATAGAAGAAAGAGTTTATCAACGTATGGGGGGCCATCCGGGTCAGATTCCATACATTGTTGTCTGGAAGAACCTGATCACTAACCCACCTATTTGGGTGAAACCCTTTCTCTCTTCAGTATCTTCTCAGGTTCTGGTGACTCGAACCCCAGAAGAAGAAAAGCCGAGACGAACCATGACCTCACCCTCAACACCTCCCTACCCAGTTTTGCAGGAAGGAGTGGATGAGGATCTCCTCTTTCCCCCTCCACTTTACCAACCCACTTGGGATGATTGTCAGCAATTGTTGCAGGTTCTGTTTACAACTGAGGAGCAAGAACGGATCCTGCAGGAAGCACGAAAATTTGTTCCTGGTCCGACAGGGGTCTCCACCATGAACCCCGCTGACATCGATGCCGGATTTCCCCTTGTCCGCCCCAGTTGGGATTATAACACAGGAGAAGGTAAGGAGCGCCTCAAGGTCTGTCGCCAGGCTCTATTGGCAGGTCTCTAAGTGGCCACTAAGAGGCCCACTAATCTGACCAGGGTGTATGATATAAGGCAGGAGGCAGATGAAAGCCCCGCCACTTTTCCAGAGCGGGTGATGGAAGCCTTCAGACAGTTCACCCCGTTTGATCCAGAGCATGCAGACCATAAGTCAACCGTGGCGATGGCTTTCATTAACCAGGCTGCGCCTGCCATTAAGAGAAAGCTACAAAAAGTTGAGCATCTCAGAGAAAAGACTCTCCGAGATCTAGTAGAGATAGCAGAAAGAGTGTACAATAACAGGGATAGTGCTGAGGAAAAACAAGTAAAGGCAGAAAAAAGACAAAACAGAGATTTAGCTAGAGTGTTGCGGGTCATGAGTGCAAACCCAGAGGACCGCCACCACCAACTAAAGAAAATTGCTGGAAGAAGAGGACAAGAAAGAGACCCAGAGCACCACAGGACACCAATAGGTAAGAATCAAGGCGCCTATTGTAAGGAGGAAGGACACTGGCTCAGAGACTGCCCTAG